>NW_011888783.1:4590517-4643887 GCF_000151845.1 Pteropus vampyrus | reverse complement strand
CACCACTGCACCTTGTGGTGTCTTCCATAAAATATTGTATTCAGAATTCAAAGTACAAAGCAGCTTTAAGGTGGTTACAAGTCAGTCAGCTAGATTGGTTTATGGCTCATTAGCTACGGGAATCCTTCCATAGTGTTGTATGTTTGTTTTATGGTTTTGTTTGGGGTTTCTTTGGCTGGAACATTAATCAATTATTATATCCCATGAATTTTTAAATAACCTGAGAATAGTCTAATCTATGAAAGCTAAATTTTTTTTTTAAGCTAAAAGTCATTTGATGCCAAGTCTGTTAATAATATTGTATCTTATCAAAAATGTGATATGAGATAACAAAAAGTAGTAAGTTTCATTTTTCTTACATAGTCCATAAATCATCTATAAAGGACATTCCAAAAATTGTTCTGGAAATGGCAACATTCTAAAATAATTAAGTTGCCTTCCCACATGACTACTTTCAAGGTAACTCTCCTAGCTATGTAGGTTCTATTTTGTAGATGAATATGTGGATTTTTAACATTTATCCACATGCTTACTAAAAATTCAGATTCCTAATCTCCCTGACCGACAGTTGATTAACTACGTCTGAGATTTAGTCTAGCAATCTGCATTGTTAGTATCTATCTCCCAGGTGATTCTCTCATCACACACATTTGATAAGCATTCTTCATACTCACCCATGATTCCTCAACTGGAAGGGTATTTGCCAATAGCAGAAACAAAACTTTTTATCTATATCAGTGAAACCAGTGATTCTTAACACTGCTTGCACTTTGGAATCACTCCAAGGAACTTAAAATGTTAAGATTCTCTGTGGTGAGGCATAATTGTTTACTGAAATAGTACCCACTTGAGTCTAATGTGTAAGCCAGGGTAGCAAACTACTGATCTAAAGTAAAGATCTTGGTCGTCAGCCTTTTGACCAAGGTTCCAACTGTGGAAACTTCAGATGCTATAATCTAATCCAAATTTTATTTATGCTGTGATCTAGCATTATTCTGCAGTACTTTGGCACATCACGGGCACTCAGCATGTAAAAATTTACTTATCTGTTACATAAAAATGTGAAACAGGCTTTAGAAGATTCTGTGTGACTAGTGTCTCAAAATATTCATTTGACTCTTGAACAAAGTGGGTTTGAACTGTGTGTGTCCACTTACAGATTTTTTTCAATAAATATTGTAACTGTATTTTCATCTCCTTATGATTTTCTTAATATTTTCTTTTCTCTAGTTTATTTAAGACTACAGTATTAAATATATACACACAATATGTGTTAACCTTTATATTATTGTTAAGGCTTCTGGTCAACAATAGGCTATTAGAAGTTAAGTTTTGGGAGAGTCAAAAGTTATACATGGATTTTCAACTGCTCAGGGGATATAACCCTTAAACTCCATGTTGTTCAAGGGTCAACTTTATATAAATATATGTCCTTTTTTCATTTGTTTCATCTTTGTTCATCAGTTCAAAACCAGAGTCTCTGATAGAAAATTGTATAAATCATTGAAATATGCTTCTCTGGTTTAAACACAAATTAATCTTTTATTTATACATTATCTTTTATGGTGTCATTTCTTCACTGCCTGTAATTAATTCATTCAACAGCTAATTGACCACCTACTATTCAAATACTATTCTGCTTGTAGAGAACAAAACAGACAATAAATCCCAACAGTAGGCTGACTAGAATAGAACAGTCATGTGATACAATAAGATGAAAGGTATTCTAGAGAAAAATATATCAGGGAGGAGAATCAGCAACACTGGAGGAATACATATTAAAGAAGTGGTCAGTGAAGGTCCTGGGAGGAGAATAAGATATGAGCCATATTGGAGATGCATATTCTAGAGCATTCCTGGCATGTTTGAGGAATAGCAGGGAGGCTGGATTAGAGTGAGCTAAGTGAGAATAGATAATATAGAGCCTTATGAGCCATTGGAAGGACTTTGGCTTTTACTCTAAGTAGATAAAAAGTCATTGAAAGATTTTGAGCAAAAGAATGACATGATCTGACTCAGTTGTAAAAGAATCACTACTTTCTGTGTTGAGTATAGGCTAAAGAGGGACAACAGTGGAAGTAGAAAGAACTATTAACAGGTTATTGCTCCTAACACTTAGGATCTGACACATGAACATAGCTTTAGACTAGGTGGTAGTGGCAGAGGTGGTGAGAAGGGATAAAATTCTGGGTATCTTTTGAAGATACGGCCAACAGGGTTTGCTGATGGCTTGATGTAAGTAAGAGAGAGAAGTCAAAGATGACTCGAGGACTTCATCTAAGCAACTGGGTAAATGGCAGTGCCATTTCCCACAGTAGGCAATGTGGGGGAAGACTAAGTTTAGAAAGTAAAGTGAGAGTTCGGGATTTGGGCATGTAAAATTTGAGATGACTGATAAAGCTAGAAAAATCAAGAGTTCAGAGCATATAATGAGCTGGCGGAAAACGGTAGATCCATGTGTTAGAGAATTTTATATTCATTAAATCTAGGAGGCTAAAGATAGAGCATAGTGAAATATAGCAGTTTCCCCTCTCAGAGAAATTTTTTAAATGGGATGTAAAGAGAAGAAGTGTGTCAATATTACAGAAAAAGATTTATTCTATGAATGTGTGGCAAGTCCATAGCATTTCTAAAAACTCTCGCAGATGCTTTGTTGCTTTTTGCTGTTTGGTTCACCAATGCCTATTCCATCTCCATTTTAAATCTCAGTGTACCAGTAATATCCATTGATTTCTATTTCTATATCTATGGAGCATGTATGTATATGAGTTATGAAATTAGACTTCATTTAAACTTGTATATTCAAATGAAGAGTTCAAAAGGAACATTTTGTTCAAGATAGCATAGAATTATTATCTTGACATCAAATTAATACTAGAGTACTGGTTAACAGTTTCATATGAATGAACGCATGTCTTTACTTTTACTAGGGAGGCTTTATATTAATATAAATATTTTTGGCTAGATATATTTCAGCTGGTTTCAGTGAAACTGCCAAAATCATCAAGCCAAGAAGTAGAAGCTGAGGAGGTCTCCTTTGTTTTGGATTATGTAAACCAGTCACCCAAGTGCATTGCCTTTGGAAATGAGGTAAACTTGTTTTGTTGATCTTTTTTTTTTTGTACATAAAATCTCTTGCCTGCAGTCTTTCCTCCAAACATTTTCTGTTATAGTGATTTGATTTTGCCTTGAGTTACAATATTTTTGTTAGTAACTAAGAAGTCTGTTCCACTACTTTAGCATGTGTTGATGGCATAGATTTTTAGGGCCATCCTAATTTTGTATATTGTCTTATTGCTCTTGCGAAGCCTCTAATTGTATAAAACTTATCAGTGTTTTGGCATTTATGCTGTATTTCCTAGTCTATCACATGTAAAAGCCACTTAAATCTTTTCAGTTTAGACCATGTGTCTAGAAAATACAACCTCCCTGTCTAATTAATACGCCCATTATAGGAAATTTTGAAATTATAGGAAAATAATAATGAAGGAATTAATTATCACCAGTGATAATATTTGAGGAATCTTTTTTAGACTTTTTTCTAAACATATATAAAACAACTTTTCCCGAACTAAATTAGTGTCTGAAGGCTCTTTTATTTTTTTCACTTAACATCGTAGCATGAGTGTGTACTTAAATGTTCATCAGAAATGATTTATGATATTTAAACCATAATTTATTTAGCCATCCCCTATTAATAGTCACTTTATTAAAATCGAGTACCACCAAAAGGCCCTAGATGTTAATATGGCAACATGTTTCTTTAATTTTGTAGCATTATTTTGGCTTTGTTTTGAAAAGGGTTAATTTCTTAGAGTAGAAAAAAACTCTTCATAAAATCATTCTTCAGCCTTATAGTCATCATTCTAATGCACATTAAAATCACAGTGAGATACCACTTCATATTCACCTGAACAGTTAACATTTAAAAAACTGACAGTACCTAGTGTTGGCAAAATATGGAGCAAAGTTAAACATATAGTTTTTTCGTGACCTAACAATTCCACTCCTAAGTGGAGAAGAATATAACCACAAAATGACATGTACAGGAATGATTAATGCTCACAATAGCTCCAAAATAGAAATAATCCAAATGTTCATCAACAAGAGAATAAACTATTTGTGATATACAGTATATTCATTCATTGGAATGCTGCTTCATAATGAAAAGGAACTAATGATACATGTAAAGATACATGGGTGAATCTCAAAAAGGTGATATTGAGCTAAAGAGTTCAGACACGAAAAAGTATTTACTGTACGATTCTATACTTTTGACGTCTGTAATACGCAAAGAAGTAAACTATGGTGATAGAAATCAGTAGTTGCTGGCAGGGATGGGGCATTGGGGAATTACTGGAACAAGGGAACATTCCAGAGGTGAAGAAAATGTCCTAACTCTTGACTGTGGTGGTGGTTACATGGATATACACACATGTAAAACATTGCATTTTATTGTGCATAAATTATGCCTTAATAGAAAAATTTAAATCATTATACTTGATGCTAGATAGCCTAGTTTTAGGATTTAGGACCTCAGTTCATCTTTTAATTTTCTATGATTATTTTAAAAGTAGGATTACCCTTTCTATAGAACAGTAATATCTTAATATACTCTTAATAGGCAAAAAAATTATTGCTATATTAAATTTTTTTCCTCTTAATATATTCTGTCCCCGACTTTGGAACAGCATTTTTTAAAATAACTTTATTCTTCAATTACAGTTGTCATACAATATATTAGTTTCAGGTGTACAGCATAGTGCTTAGACAGACATCTATATAACTTATGAAGTGATTACACCAATCGATAACCCATCTGACACCATAAATAGATAGTTATTATATTATTACCCGTATCCTTTATGTTATACTTTACATCCCCATGACTACTTTGTAACTACCAGTTTGTACTTCTTAATCCCTTACCCTTTTTCACATGCCCCATAACCCTCCCCAATATGACAGCCATCAAAACATTCTCTGTATCTGTTTTATTTATTTATTTTGTTTTTTAAGTTCCGCATTTAAGCGAAATTATATGGTATTCATCTTTCTCTGTCTGACTTATTTCACTTAGCATAAAACCCTCTAGGTGTATTCATGCTGTCACAAATGGCAAGATTTCATTCTTTTTTATGGCTAAGTAATATTCCATTATGTATATATACCAACTCTTTATCCACTCATCTATTGATGGACACTTAGGTTGCTTTCATATCTTGGCTATTATAAATAGTGCTGTATATATGAATGCATATTTCTTTTTGAATTAATGTTTTAGGTTTCTTCAGATAAATACCCAGAAGTGGAATTAGTGTGTCCTTCTTTGTCTCTTGTTATAGCTTTTGTTTTAAAGTCTGTTTCGTCTGGTATAAGTATTGCTACCCCAATTTCTTTTTTTTTTTCATTTTCATTTTCATGGAATATCTTTTTCCATCCTTTTACTTTCAGTCTGTGTCTTTCAATCTAAAGTAAGTCTCCTGTAGGTAGCATATGTAAGGGTCTTGTTTTCTTATACATTCAGCCCTCTGTCTTTTCATTGGAGCATTTAATGCATTTACATGAAAAGTAATTGTTGATATGTAATTATTGTCATTTTATTATTCATTTTATGTTATTTTTCCCCCTTCTTAAAGAAGTCCCTTTAACATTTCTTGTAATATTGGTTTGGTATTGGTGAACTCCTTTAGCTTTTTCTTGTCTGGGAAGCTCTTTATCTGTCCTTGAACTCTATCTAAGTGATAACTTTGCTGGGTAGGGTAATCTTGGTTGTAGGTCCTTGCTCTTCATTACTTTGAATGCTTTGTACCAATCTTCTGACTTGCAAAGTTTCTGTTAAGAAATCAGCTGACAGCCTTATGGGAGCTCCCTTGTTAGGTAACTAACTGCTTTTCTCTGCTTTTAAGCTTTTCTCTCAGTCTTTAACCTTTAGCATTTTAATTATGATGTGGCTTGATATGTGTTTCTTTGGGTTCATCTTGTGTGGGACGCGCACTCCTGGGCTTGTGTGTCTATTTCCTTCACCAGGTTAGGGAAGTTTTCTGTCATTATTTCTTCAAATATGTTTTTAATTCCTTGATCTCTCTCTTCTCTTTCTAGCATCCCTATGATATGAATGTTGGTACACTTGATGTTGTCCCAGAGGCCCCTTAAGCTATCTTCGTATTTTTGGATTCTTTTTTCTTTTTGCTGTTCTCATTGTAATTTTCTGCTACCTTATCTTCCAAATCACTGATTTGATCCTCCGCTTCATCTAATCTAGTGTTGATTCCCTTCATTTCAATTACTGTATTTTTCATTCCTGACTGGTTCTTTTTTATGTTTTCTGTCTCCACTTTTATGTTTTTTATCACTTTGTTAAAGTTCTCACTGTGTTCATCTACTCTTCCCCTGAGTTCATTGAGCATCCTTATAGCCAGTGTTTTGAACTCTGCATGTGGTTGGTTGCTTGCCTCCATTTTGTTTAGCTCTTTTTCTGAAGCTTTGTTCTGTTCTTTCATTTGGGACATGTTTCTTTGTCTCCCCATTCTGGCCACATCCCTGTGTTTGTTTCTATGTATTAGGTAAAGCTGCTGTGTCTTCTAGTTTTAGTAGAATAGCCATATGTAGTAGGTATACTGTGGGTCCCAGTGGCACAGTCTCCATGGTCACGTGGGTGCTCCAGGTGTGTCCTTTGTGTGGGTCGTGTGGGCCCTGTTGCAGTTGAGCTTTGGTTGTTGTTTGCACACCAATGAGAGGGATTGACCCTCAGGCTGATTGATTGTGAGGACTGGGAGTTACTGCAGTGGAGGAACTATTGTACAGGGGCTGACCCCATAGAACAGGATTCACTTTAGCAGGGCTTTGGTGCCTGCCAAGTCTGCCCTTTGGATATGTCATTTGTAGAGGTCATTGAGTGATGCTCTGCTATGGTCTGAAGCTGGCCGCCCCACGTGTTGGTTCTGGGGCCTCTTGAGAGGGGCTCTGGTGCAGGCCAAGGTCAGCCACTGCCTGTGCCCTGCCCAGAGCCACTTGTTGTAAGCTACAAGGTGATATGCAGATGTTGGCCACTTGTGCTGCTCTCGGAGGTGCCTTGGAGAGGCTAAGCTGCAAACAGGCCAGCTGCCACTAGTAAGAAGTACAGGGCACAGCAAGGCCAAATGCTGCTTGTTTGGGGTTTATGAACCTTTAAGGCATTTTAGGAAAGTCCACAGCATGAGCCAAGACAGGTCGTTTGTATGGAAAAGCCACTGGACGAGGCTTGGGTGGGCCAACAAGTTGAGTGCGACAGGGTCTCAGAGAATTGCCAGGGCAAGGTGAATAATGTTAGCCAGGTTGGAGACCCAGCTATAGCACATGCCTGCATGTGCATGCTGAATGAGGGGAGAACTCAACAGAGGGACAGTGGCTCTGCCGCACTTCTGTCTAGGAGAACCCTGCCTCTCCAGTCCTTACTCTGAAGCCAGACTAAAGAAATGCCTGAAACTACAGCAACCACAATCTCCACTGGTTTTCACAGCCAGAAGTTATGGGGAGTTTTCTTCCTGGCACTGGAACCCTGGGCCAGGCAGCCTGGTATGAGACTGGGACCCCTTCAGTCCTCAGGGGGGACCTGTGCAGCTCAGATATCCCTCCTGATTTTTACCTGCCACATATGGGTGTGGGACTAGCCCATTCCGCATCTCCGCCCCTCCTGCCAGTCTTGTGGCTTCCTCTAGATGTCCTTCATTATAGGACTTCTGTTCAGCTAGACTTCAGGCAATTCTCAATGATGGTGGTTCTATAGTTCAGTCGTATTTTGAGGTGGTCATGGGAGAAAGGGAGCACAGCATTTACCTACTCAGCCATTTTGTTGTATTAGATTTTGTGATGAGAATATTTCTTTTTAAAGAGTGTTAACTTTTTTTGTGAATGTTATCTTCTCTTTGAAATACCAGGGAGAATATGTTGCTGCAGTACGGGACTTTTACTTATCGGTTTATTTTTTTAAAAAGAAAAAAACATCAAGGTAAGAATTCCTTTTTGATAGCATTATTTTATTTACTCAAGAGTTTTTTATAATTTCATTTTATTCTCATATCTGTGATCCAAAGTTGTTGAGTAGTTTCATGTTACAAATGCTTTGAAACTACAAGATAATAGAGTTTTTTTGTTATTGGGGTTTTTTTGGCCTGATACCTAGTAACATTTAATAAGTGTCAGCTATTAATTATAATACTATATTTTTAATTTATGGCTTATGGCAGACTTTGACATTTTATTTGATCTGTGGCATGGCTTTGTAAGACAAATATTACTATGCCACATTTTAAAAATTTATTTTTATTTTTCAGTTACAGTTGACTATTGAATGTCATTAGTTTCAGGTTTACATGGTGGTTAGACATTTATGTAACTTACAGAGTGGTCCCTAAGTCTAGTACCCACCTGATACCACACATAGTTATTACAATATTATTGACTATATTCCCTATGCTGTACTTTACATCCCTATGACTATTTTGTAACTGCCAATTTGTACTTCTTAATCCCTTCACCTGGTTCACCCAGCCCCCAATCCCCTCCCTTCTGGCAGCCATCATTATGTTTACTTTGTTTTTTAGATTCCAGTTTTTAACCCGCAATGGATAGGGTTGAGGAATCATGAGTCACAAAAACGTGGGGAGACTTTCTAGCCAAAACCCTTTGTACACCTAGATTTTAGTGTGCAGATTTGTGTCGAAATTGGATTTAATTTGGAAAGGCTTCCCCAGGTAATTAATCATCGTTGCTATATTATAGCTGTAGGAATGAACATAGGCATTGGAATACCTGGATCTAAAATGAGTCGAAATTAGTCCATTTGAACTTTGATGTACCTCAAATTAACATATATTTTAAATGGAGATAATATCTTCCTAATAGAGTTGTAAGGATGAATGAGATAACATGTTTAAAAAGACTAGTGCTAAGCATGAGTAGTCACTCTTCAAGTGACACTGTCACCTCTTCCTTTTTACCCTGTCAATATCAGCATTTGTTTTCTTTGCAGTATAAGGAGGCTCCTGACATCTTTGCACACATTAGCCAATTGTCTCAGATAATAATTTCTTAGGCTTGTGCAGATCTCATGCTAAAACTTAGCTTCACCAAAAAATTTGAACAAACTTTGTCAAGGCAAAAAGCCACTAAAAGGACTGTCTTTTCTATATTTCAGTGTCAGTGGCCTAAACAGACAAGTTGTATGGTAGAATGTTAGTCACATGAGGCATACATTGTATATTAATAAATGTTTACAAACTGAAATTCTTGATTTTTGATCACAATTTTTTTAAAAATTCTTCATTTATAATCAGTGAATTCTGAGAGCTCTCCAGTTTTGGTTGATAAGGCTGGGAAATTTCTTTTACTTAACTACATCACCACTTACCAAGAGACTAATAATCAAGAAAAAATTTTTTTCTTTTAGGTTTACTTTATCATCATCAAGAAATAAGAAACATGCTAAGAACAATTTTACATGTGTAGCATGCCACCCAAAGGAAGACTGCATAGCAACTGGTCACAAGGATGGCAAAATTCGTCTTTGGTCAGTTAACTCATGAAAAGCATGGTGATCACTTATATACTATTTTGTATTAGTCCTGTAGAACAGGGCTTCCTCTGGGTCTGGGAAAAAGGATAACACTGAAGAGCCACTGCTGACAGTAGAGATTAGTCTTTGCTGACATTGTTCCTTTTTTATATCATTCTGTTCTTCATGGAATAGACAACTATTTTAGGATTTCTAACCTTGGGCTTTTAGGGAGAGTGAAAAATTGGGTTTTGCCTATAGTTTTATTGAAGACAATTTTTTTGTCAGCCTCG
The DNA here is from genome assembly GCF_000151845.1 of Pteropus vampyrus. Classification (NCBI taxonomy): domain Eukaryota; kingdom Metazoa; phylum Chordata; class Mammalia; order Chiroptera; family Pteropodidae; genus Pteropus; species Pteropus vampyrus. The sequence continues at coordinate 4,634,059 of NW_011888783.1, read as the reverse complement.
AAGTAAAAGTGGAAATAGGGAATACCTAAATACCTGTAGGGCACTTCAATGTCCAGTTGTTTGTAGAAATAGAAAATGTACTTTTTACATATTAAGATCTATAAGCTTGATATCATGATTATTTTGGGCATATATTATGTTCATTATATTATATTTGGCATACCATTATTTTTCTAACTTAGAACTTGGGTGAAATTCAATTTTTTTATTTTCTCCTGTAGGAGGAATTTTGATGATAATAAGAAATACACATATACATGTCTACATTGGCACCATGATATGGTTATGGATTTGGCTTTTTCAGTGACAGGTAAGTACAAGTTTAATAATTAAAATGAACTTTTGAAGTATGTGAATCAAGTATTTTAATTCACTGTATTTATAATGTGAAATATTTAGAATTGCATGAACCAAATGAATTTTAAACTCTTGTATATCACCCTTTGTTTTGGGCATTGCTCAGCACAATACCATATACTTTAAGTTTCAAAGCCTTTCAGAGTATCCTGTACAGCTGTGATATAGTCTCTCTTATTAAGAAAGAACCTATTTAAGTTATAATACTTTTTTTTAAATGAATGTCTGTGTGGCTGAGTGTTTGTTGTCCATAAGTGTAGCTACAGTTCATCAGGAGCAAATGACTGTGCTATGCTGGTGCTTAACCTGCATTATCTCACTTAACTCTATAAAATGGGTATCATTATTCTCATTTTGTAGATGAAAATGAGATTTGTAGTTGAGAACTAACTTGCCTAAGGTCACATGGCTAGTAAGTGAGGTTTAAACATAGGTCTAATTCAAAAGCTTATGTTTTCACTGTTAGATTGCCTCCTTCACATTTACTATTTTATTTTAATTCAGACCTTTGTTCCATTTAAGTGGCATAAGAGAGTGGCTATAGTGAGTAAAAATACCTCCTTGAAAATAGGATGAACTTTAACAGAAATTTAGAGGAGTACGTTGTCTTTGGTTACTTTTAGAACCCTCACGCTTATATGGTGAAAGTTAGGTCACTATTATTTTGACTGGCCTTGATAAAAGGGAGCTGGATACTAGAGAAGAGTATATGCCTGGAGAAAGTGATTTTTCTTTCTGTAAGTCATCTAAAGACCACCAGGACAAGTCTTAGATAATATCTTGTGCTCTGGATCATTACAGGGCTACTTGGGCTTAACTTCTGGAGCCTCGGGAAGTAGTAAGAGGCATCTTCACCCTATTTGTGCTTTGAATTTGGGGAACAGTGACTGGTATATGGGGGTGAGGCTCAACACACTTAAAGTAGTACAGCGGGAGTACAGTTGTGACGTGGGAATTTAGAATAGAAAGAAAAGGAAGGGGATATTAATGCTGCACATAAAAGGTATAGGCTCCTCTTCTCTACCCTCCTCCCCAGCCCAACCCCCAAAAATACAAATGAGTGCATGTATGACCGCCATATGTACATACATATGTAATGTTCTGGCAATGCCTTTGTTCTCTCCTAACCTAAGGTCATTTTTCCTGCCCTTCCTCCTCAAGTTTTTCTCTGCTGTGGCCCCTGCCCAAGTCAAGGTTAAGATCAATTAATATTTATTGTCACTATGACTTTTCTGTTAACATTATCCATCTCTTCTCATACTAGTTGGCAGCCACAGATTTCTCTGGGGGCCTTTCTTACCCTTAAGCCCTTGGACATTCAGTATTGACCTTTTTAGGTGAGATTTGGGGAAGAAGGAATAAATAGTTGGATTAGTTGGCACTCAAAGAAGGAATACAAAGTGTCCCTCCCCTGAGCCAGAGCTTTGGTGTAGAAGGTACTGCAGTTAATCTTGGCTGTTAGGGAGTTAAAGTCTTGATTTTATATTTTAAGTCGTGAATATTTACAAATGAGAAGTTATAGTTAAATATAGTACATGATTGTCAGTGAAATATCAGTATTGACCCTGTATAGGTATAAGACAGTTCATAGAAGAAAAAAATTAGTTATCTGTATAAAACAAAATACAAATTATAGTTGTTTTGAGAACTGTTTTATAAGTCAAGGTAAATATGAACAGTACAAACTATTTGGTTGTGTTTTGAACCCAGTCATGCTGTGTGTGAACTCTAAAATAATTATTTTCTTCTTTCCAATCTTTAAGTCTTTGTCTCATTCCAGTGCACTGGGACCTCCAGTTACTCTGAATAAAAGTGATAATGATCCCTGTCACAGGGGAAAGGTTTTCAGTATTTTACCACTTAAAATGATTTTTGCTATAAATTTTCTTTAGGGTTTTGAGGGTTTTTTTGGTTGGTTGTTTTTTTTTTGCATCTATTAAGATAACTCATGATTTCCCTTAATTCTACAAATTTATTCCATAATTAAATTGTTTTATTTTTTTAAATGTTAAAATAACCTCATATTTCTGTAGTAAACTAACTGCAATGTTGTCTTATCCTTATCTTTTTAAGATATCATTGGATTCAGCTTGCTGATAGTATTTTGTTTGGGAATTTTCATCTGTCATGAAACCAGCTTGTAATTTTCTTATGATGTGCTAGTTTTAATATAGGATTATGCTCATCTTGTGAAACAAATTGGGAAGTGTTCTTTCTTTTTTGTTACTTGGAAGAGTGAAAACAGGTTTATTTTTTCCTTAAGTATTTAGAAAAACTCACCAGTGAAGCCATTTGGACCTAGAGGATGTTTGTTTCATTCAGTTTTTCTTGTTACCAGCAGAAGAGTTGGTCAGCAACAGACTAGTCCGATACTACTGGAAAGGAGAATTCCTGAACCAATGATGTTTAAATCTTTTGTCTTGAGAGTATATTAAAAAATATGAAGACACATTTTTTGTTTATTTTTAAAAATAGTTTATTTCTTTAATATGACAGGAAAATAAGATGTTAATTATATTTTCATTTCTATTTTTCTCCCCCAAATACTGTCCTTTCATTTGCTGGCTGGATGAGAAGGCACCAGTCTGCTGAGTGGTGGTCGTGAATCTGTCCTTGTAGAGTGGCGTGATGCAACAGAGAAAAATAAGGAGTTCCTCCCCCGTTTAGGAGCTACTATTGAGCATATCGCAGTCTCACCGGCAGGGGATTTGTTCTGTACTTCTCACTCTGATAATAGTACGTCTCACTTTGTTGTTGCGAGGAAATATTTGTTTAATGCCTAAATTACCTAGCATCTGTAGGGAATAAAAAATAAGAGACCTCAAACTAATTAAGAATAGCATCAAATTTAATGAACATTTTTTTCCCTTCCATTCCTCCTCTTTTTCTCACCCCTTTAGATGCCACCAGAATTCATCATTTTCAGAATTGTTACGAAAATACAGAGCTAAATGTTGTTGGGTTTTGTTGTGCCATTTATATTTCAAAACCTTTTCATGTAGAATGATTTGGGGAAGTAACAAAAGGGTTTTGAAGTACGTATCTATGCTTTCACGATACAATGGCATTTTAAAAAGAACACAGAGATTCTTCTTTGAGATAGCCATTATCTTAGTGTGAGAGTCCTGTAGATTCCAACAGAAATGGAGGCGGCCTTGTGTTCTCCATAACTTTTGCTCATCCTGTTAGTACTCAGCCTGGATGTAGACCCCACAGCCCATGGCCTCCTTTCCCTTCAAAATAGAACGTAACTGTGCGCAATCCATTAGTGACATTTCAAAGTAAATTATCTGTCTCTTTCAAGGTGTTTAAGTTTCTGAATTAACACTTAAAATGTACTCATAGGCACAACTCATAAAACCTAGAGACTCTAATAGAAAAGCCCCCTATCTCCACCCCAAACTTTTTGGTTAATTCAGAAAATATATTCCGGATTTTCTAGAAACACTCCAAGTAAATTAAACATACTCAGGGAAATATAATATAAATTCAAGTTTTTTCTAACTTTAAGTTCTGAACTATTTATGTGTCACTATTTTTTTTTTTTTTACCCACAGAGATAATAGTCATTCACCGAAACCTTGAAGCATCCGCAGTAATTCAAGGTCTAGTTAAAGGTATTGCAAAACAGTGAATTTGGAATTATGTATTTTTAAAGTAAATATTTGTCTGATTTCAGCTATTGTTTATCACTTCTTTTGCAGACAGCAATATCTTTACTGGTTTGATGATTGATCCAAAAACTAAAGCTTTGGTTTTGAATGGAAAACCTGGCCACTTGCAGTTTTATTCTCTCCAGAGTGATAAACAGTTGTACAATGTAAGATTTTGATTCATTAACTAGCCTTAAGACTAATGAAAGTTTTTTACAGCACCACCAGCATCAAGTGACTTATTTAGTGGCTTCTAAAACAAGATCCTATGCCTGTGCTTACTCGAACAGTCAGTACTATCAGTTGTTTACATCATAATTCTATTAAGGCCCCAGTTGCAGACTAAGTCTACATGAAAGCCAGATGGCACTCTTGTGCAGCTTCCTTTGTCTATTTTATTTTGTTTTAGACTACATCTGTCACATATCTGTGCCTTTGAGTCACAAGGATAGGAAATGAGAATCTCTGGTTGACAATACAAATACGCCTCTTCTTTGTGGTGAACCCAGTGTCCTGTAAACATACTGAAGATAAAATTTTCAATGTGTAAAGAGGAATGCTTCCTGTAAGCCTGATAAATGCAATCCAGACTTCCCATTTTTTCCTTTGTTCCCCACAGTACTCATGGATTGCTATCAGAGGAGCTGTAACACTTACCTCTTTCTCTCCATCACTTTTAAACCCCTCAGAGAAAGGAAACTTACTGATTTGTGTACATTGCTACTACAGTGCCTGGAAATAGTAGGCACTTAATATATGTTTAGTAAATAGACAAGGAAATGGGATAAAAGAAAGAACTTTAATTAAAATGCTGGCCTACTCACAACATTTCTATATTTTTTCACTTCTTAAAAATTGTAGGTTTTATTTTTTCTCTTCATGTTTCTAGTGATGTGGAATCTAGTCTTGAGAATTTTTGTAAAGTTGTTTGTTCTCAGGAATAAGAGAAAAGCATTACTATAAACTAAAGGTTCTGTTGTAGCATATAAATGGGTCATAGTCATATCTACTATTCAAGGTCATTGAAGAATAATCACCACTGATTTAGTACTGTATAGTGTACTCCATGTTTTTAAGAGCAGGTTTGATGTCCATAACTATTACTTAATTTTTCCCTTTATCTAAACATCTGTGACTGTAGATCTTAGTTACGTGTGATGTGGTTAATTATCATTCCTTGAATGCTTTAACATTTATGTATTTACATTAATAAACATTTTGGATTTTTTTTAAACCCATCAGTTAGATATTGTACAGCAAGAATATATCAATGATTACGGTCTTATCCAAATTGAGCTAACAAAGGCTGCATTTGGCTGCTATGGTAACTGGCTTGCAACGGTGGAACAACGTCAAGAAAAGGAAACTGAGCTTGAATTGCAAATGAAATTGTGGACATATAATAAGAAAACTCAAGGGTAATAACTACTTATATAGCCATATAATTTCAAAGTAGAAAATATTTTATGATTTCAATTGTTGGTCTTTAAGATGTTTTATTTTGCTAAGTTTTAGATTTAGAGAAATGAAGATGTTACTCATCTAATAAAGCCTTTAAACTTTCTGCTCTGAGAAAACACTGGTATCGTCCAAGTTAAAATGACGTCTCATTGCATAAATGAGAAGACATGGAAAAGTGACATCTCCAAGGACATAATGTGTAATTCCAGGCAAATTTAGGATTAGAATCCATATGTCTTAAGTTCCTTTGCTCTTTTATTAACATTATACTACCTTCTTTGGAAAAATGGCAGTGGTAGACCACGGAGGTGTAATGTAGTGTAACATGTGTTTACATTAAATAAGGAGCCCACTAGTTTCTCATACCATGGCTATAATAGCCATTTATCAAGTCCTTGCCATGAGCCAAGAACTAGCTTAGTGCTTTAGTACCCAGTGTCTTAGTAATCTTTGCAAGAACACTAACTTAAACCTGTTGTCCATGAGGAAACAGTCCAGAGGGATTTCCAGTCATCCCTCTTGTAACCTGAACTTTTTAAAAACCACAACACTATCTTCCCTTGATGTTCTTCAAAGAACACAGTGCTAGCATCGATTGTCTTTCATTCACAGATGTGCCCTGTCAAGCTGGAAACAAGCTTCGAGAGGTAGTTTGGATAATTATAAATATTAAATATTGTCCAGGGCAGTTTGAGTAGTTTTCTTCCTATATTTTCTTGCCAAAAGTAGGAGTTTTCATAGTTGTTCCATTCTTATTTTCAAAAGTAGTGAGGCAGCTATGTTCTATACAACTTTCCTACTGAGTTTAGTACAGTAGGCTTTCAAGTATCATTTTTTGTTGACCTCTGTTTTATACTCATTTTGTACCAGTAAGTGACCATATACATAATCATCTCTATATTACATAAGTTACACAAAGACAGATAAAGTGTTAGAACTTTTTACACTCTGGCTGTTAGAGAATAGGGCACTCGATTCTTTGCATTCTAGGTGATAATATATTAGTTGCTCCTTAAAAGATTCTATTGTAAAAGTTTCAATATGTAAGAAATTCTTAAATGACAGTATATTATGTTGTCCTGGTGTAAGAATAAATTGGTGATTTCTTTCCTACTAGGTTTGTTCTTAATACAAAGGTTAACATGCCACATGAAGACCACATCACGGCTCTCTGTTTCGGGAATGCAGAAAAATCTGAAAACCCCACCTTGGTTACAGCTAGTAAAGATGGTCACTTCAAAGTATGGATATTAACAGATGATTCTGATATATACAGTAAGTTAATTAAATATAGTATTTCTAAGGAGTGCACAATTTTAAGAATTGATATATTTTTATCTCATGAATTGTACCCATTCTGGGAGGACATTTTATACCTCGTTTAATTCTATAGGATATTTTTTTTTACATTTAATTCTATAGTATATATTTTTACATTTTTAACCAAATCAGGACTTTATGACATTCTTGATATGTGCTGATCATTCCATTTTGCGAGAGTACAGTAAAAAAGGTTTTTGTAGGTAGTCCTTTCACTGTTCCACTAGAGGGAGGTCAAGGCCTCCACGAAGAGGCATAAATTTCAAATCAGTCAATGCCTTGTAGCACTTCTAACTAAAATTTTGAGGAGCAGGGGTTTTTCTTGTGTTTATTTCTTTCTTAATCCTTATTGCTTATAATTTCCCCAAAATGTTATCTATACTACTTATGAACCCTGTGGTCTGTATTTACACAGAAAAAGCTGTTGGCTGGACCTGTGACTTTGTGGGAAGTTACCACAAATACCAAGCAACTGACTGTTGTTTCTCTGAAGATGGCTCTTTACTAGCAGTTAGTTTTGAGGAAATTGTTACAATATGGGACTCAGAGACATGGGAACTTAAATGTACATTTTGTCAACGAGCTGGGAAAATAAGGTAGGTAAATAATTTGGGAGTAGAAAGTACTTTTTTAAAATTTAAATGTCTTTCTACATAAACTTTAGTAATAATTTATGCTTTCTCTAAAGGTAGCTAACCAGAGTGCTGGGAAGCTAAAAATTCTTTGCATGTCAACCATGTGCTATGATTTACCCATTTCTGAAATCAGGATTAACATTTAATTCATGGACTACAGATTTTTATTCTTTATAATTTCACTTTTATTTATGGTTGTACTACGTAATAGAAGCTATACTTAAACCTCAGTAGATTCACACAATGTTTATCTTCTGTGTGTTCTCATAGAAACAATGGTATGCTAAAACTTCATTGTTTCTAAGAAAGGCAAAGGAAAATAACAGCAGTATCTTCCATTTTACTTCATGTAATAGCATTTGGGGATGGAAAGGAAGATGGCTAATTAAATTGTTTATAATCCCCAACATTTCTGATTCTGAATTTACTTTGTAAAACCTTCTTCAGAATTCATATTGCAAACTTTCCTCTTGAGGTAAATGATTGTTAAAGAGAACTTTTAAAATGACTTTTTTCACATATGTTTTCTGTATGTATCTTAATTATTATACCACACAGCAAATATTAGAGAAAAGAATTGGTTATCAAACCTGTTTTACTAAGAAACAACGTATCTACGTACACCTTTTTTTACTTAGTCCCTTTTTTCTGCAAGATAATTATGAACAAAAACATACGTGCCTGTCTAAAAATCTGTATTGCATAAAACTGCCGAAGTGTGCAGTCCTTTGTGACTAAGTGTGATAGAACCGACCGCTGTTAACTTGCTTCTGGTTTTAATCTAGGCACCTTTGCTTTGGGAGACTGACTTGTTCGAAGTATCTTCTCGGTGCTACTGAAAATGGCATTCTTTGCTGTTGGAATCTGCTCAGTTGTGCATGTAAGTTTTTCTTGTTCACTATATAGTGACTTGGCAAAGCAAGTAGAAAGTGGCCATTAAACTTTGGCTGTTAGGACTTCTGGATTACATCTTCAGGTCTCTACTCAGAGAATGTGTAATTTTTTAAATGGTACATTATACCACTACAATTTGGAGGACTAGGCCTGTAATAGACTTAGATTATTTATAAAGTGCCTAATTGTCAGTAAACAGACTTACATTAGCCTCACCTTTTTCCAGTGTCTTCAGTACCTATGACTTTCTGTTGCCCTCCTAACAGATAGGGACTTATTTGTGTTTTACTTATTCGAATATGTGTTTGGGAGGCATAGTGGTTGCTTAGTAATGAATATGTGTGATAACATTTTTTGATATTCTCTACAGTGACTCTGGCTAACATTTTGCCCAGGTTTAGCACCAGCTGAAAAGCACCTGACAGCAGTTGCACTGAAATAATAACCATTGTGTAGAATGTGGAAGGAATACTTTACTTTTCTGCTTCCTGCCCCTCGCTTTAATGCAGCCTTCCACAGATAACTTCAGTGTGTCTCTGTGTGTTATTTGGAAATGTAAAATCTCTCTTCCTGAGAACGATACAATTGATTGTCCTAATACAGATTAAGCTTACCTACTTAAAATGACTTTTTTAAAGTTTTTGGTAAATCTCTTCTTAAAAGTGAATTGCTTTTTTTCTCCCCCAGTGGAGTGGAGCGCAAAATTAAATATTAGAGTAATGGAACCTGATTCTAATTCTGAGAATGTTGCTGCAGTCTCTCAGTCTTCAGTGGGTTCAGACTGTAAGTACAGATCATACTTTACTTTGATAGTGAATTTTCTTTTTAACGTCTTTAAAATAATCTGAGTCATACTTTTCCTTTAAATCAAATGTGTGTTTGGTGCCATTTTGCCTAAGGCACTGCCCTTTCTTGAGTTCTTGCTCTAGTACCTTGTTATATAGGCATTCATACTTAGTTCTAGGAGAGCACCCTTACATCCCTCATTTTTCAACGTGCCAATTTCTACTCGGCCTTCAAAATATAAGAGATTTCACCTTATTGAATGATTCTTAATTTCTCTGAGAAGCTTTAATCGTTCCTCCTGTGATCTTGAAGCACTTTTACATATCTGTTATAGTAATTAGGACAAAATACTGTATTAATATTTTGGTGTCTGTCTTCCACAGTAGGCCCTGGCCTCTGGAGCTGGGATTCCCTTTCTCTTCATGGCTCTCATTCCTAACATGCTTGGCACTTAGTAGGCGCCCAGTAGATATTTGTTGAATCAAAGCCTAAGATAATCATGACCTGGGTTATTTACTCAGTGGGATAAGTCCCAAGATTAGTGTGATCCGCCTGAGGTTAGAACTAACATTTGTGGGCAAAATGTTATTGTTTGTCTGTTTTTTCCCTCTAGTGTTTGTATTTAAACCTAGTGAGCCAAGGCCATTGTATATTCAGAAGAATATCTGTAGAGAGGAAGTCCAGTGGGGAGTGTTTGTTCCACGAGATGTCCCTGAATCATTCACTTCAGAAGCTTACCAGTGGCTGAACAGATCCCAGTTTTACTTCCTAACAAAATCACAGGTAACCAATCCTCAAAAAAAGTAATTATTCTGTAAATGTAATTTTCAGTTGCTTTAATATTTTAGAGTTAGAGTAATCATCATCCCAAAACAGGTGGAATAGTTTTATTAAGGATTACGTCCCAACAGAAATTGTCTAATACGCTCAGGACAGCAGTAATTACTAGTGTGTGTGTGAGAGCGCCACTTTCATTGCCCACACCTTTGAGGCTCTTTAAGTAGATATATGTTGATGTATCAAGACAAAAAGTTGACCTTCTCATTTTCTTACTTTAACATCTTTCTTAGATTTGCATTCTACAATTTATCTTTTGCATCATTAACCGATCTCTCTTTTCAGAGTTTGTTGACATTCAGCACAGAGTCTCCTGAAGAGAAACTCACACCGACAAGCAAACAGGTATGTTTTAGCCACTCATGGTACAGACTGCACGGCCTCCCTACAAAGATAAGGTTATCTTTTAGAACTCAGCTATGAGAAAAATGTTTTACATGACCCTAAAATGGAATTTAAAACCATATTTATAAAGCTGCTTGCCTCTTTTGGAGTTATATTGTTCTTTTAAAATAAAGTTTTAGTTTATTTTAAATTTAGTTTATTTTAAATTACAATAAGAAATGTTTGTGATTTAAAGAGTCAAGTGGTTCTATAAGACTTTTCAGGAAAAACTTGTTCATCACCACTGCCATTGCCTACATTGGTTCTATATCCCTGAGAAATATGTTTATATTGCTAATTCTGGATTTTTCAGATTTAGATTTTATCTGTTGAAGTTAAAGCTCTTTTTCACACCACCACTCCCCACACATACACATCACACACACACACACACACACACACACACCCACACACCCACCCACCCACCCACACACCCCTTTGCCCCAGTTTTTCAACATAGATGAATCCTAAAATTGGTCCGGTCCATGTTCATCATTATAACCTAGTAAACACAACTCATAGCCAAACCACATAATAACAGACTGGTTTGTCCTTTGTGACCAACTTTTTTTTCTCTGGAGTAAGTAATTGCCTCTTTCTTAGTTTTGCTTAGTTTTCTATTTACTTCCCACCTAATTCATCCCAAACTCTATTCACGTTGTGCAACTCTTCTCAGTATTTTCAGACATATTAGCTACACTTTTAAGTCTTGAAGAAATCTTTCTAAGAGTCTTCTGACCTGCTTCAGTCTGGACTGGTTGTTCTATAAAGCTGGTGTACAGTAGTCATCTTGAGGTTGACATTCACCATCGTTCAGGGTATTTGCTTCACCTCCACTGTAATAGAACCCACAGTTTTCCTCCTCCTTCAGTCACTCCCTTGCTTTGGTGAAGCACATTCTGTTAGTGCATGGAAGGTAAATTCAAGACCTTCCATGTTTGGAAATGTTTTTATTCTCTCCCACTTGATTGGTTGGTTGGGTATAGAGTTCTAGATTGAAAACCATTTTCTCTTAGAACTTCAAAGGTATTTTCCTCTTATATTATAGCTTCCCGTGTTACTAGAAGTCCAATACCATTCTTATTCTTGATCCTTCACTCATTGAATTCATTCAGCAACCTTTTGTTGATCATCTACTATGTTCTAGATGCTTGGGATACATCAGTGAACAAAATAGTCAAGTCTCTAAAGTGGTGGTGTTTATAGTGTAATAGGAAGATACAAAGAATAAATAACAAGCATGAAATATGTAAATAGTATTTTGGAAGGTGATAAGAATTATGAGGGAAAGAATAGAGGAAAAGTGGGTAAGGGATACTGCTCCCCATTTTAAATAGGGTGGTGAAAGTCAGCCTGAATGAAAAGACTTTGGCTTTTCCTCAGGAAATGTGAAGCCTCTTGAAGGGTTTTGATCAGAGAACTAAGGAAAAGTTAATTATTTCTTTGCCTTTGTTTTCTTCTTTTTTCTCCCCCTCCCTGAACACCTGTTATTTAATGTTGGACCTTCTAGACGGGGTGCTAAAATATTTTTATTTTTTTCCTCCTGTTTTCTGGGAGATATCTTCATTTTTACCATCTAACCTATTTTTTTCCCTCCCTTTCTCTCCTGCATGGTTGATGTCATCAGACTTTTGTTTTCAGTCTGTTTTGGACTCTTTAATTTTGGAGGTTTTCTTCAGAACCTGATGAACCTTGGCTGTCTGCTTTTATTTTTAAATGAGCATGCACAAAACAGCCATTTGGATGTTCTCTACTGAGTAGAACTTATTCTCTGGCCTCCACTGTATGAGCTATTTAAAGAAAATCTCTAATGTCATTATTTTTAGGTCATTTTTTCCTATGCTGGTCAGATTGCCCAAATAAAATTCTTTTAAGTTCTTAACCTGAAAGGATGTCAGCGTGGCTGGCAGTGTTCTGAGAAGCACCCTCTCTGAAGTACAGTGAAGCTGCCATCACTGTGAAGACTCTACCCCCACCAAGCAGTCCAGTCTAAAGACAAGCTTTTGTTTCACTCTTCAAAGACTATCCGTCCAGCCTTCTGTTGGGGCTGAAACAAGCTGTGAATCTGAGTGCTCTCTAAGTAGACTTTCAGCCAGACTACCTGGGTTTTTTTAGCCTTTTACGGAGGTACCATTACAATTAGTACCAATTCCTCAGCATTTACAGGATTCCACAGTATAAATTGGGATGCTTCTTGGCTTTCCCCACAGCCAGCTTAGAATTCAGCTTTCAATATGTTACAATTGCACCCATTCACTGTGGTTTATGCTGTTTTGAAAAACCCTTTGCTGTCATTTTGTGGAATTTGGGGGAGAAACAGTGATAAATGGGTATTTTGTTATGTCATCTAAGTGTCCACTGTTAGCTTTTCCATTAGTAATTGGGCTGCTAGGCTTCAGGCTTTACATACAAAATGAAGACTCATACTGGATAACTTCTAAATTTCTTCCATTCTTGACCTTTTAGGACTCTATAGCAGTAGTCCTCAACCTTTTTGGCAACAGGGACTGGTGCTCCTATGAAAATTAATGCCTGATGATCTGAGGTGGAGCTGAGGCGGTGATGCTAGTTGGGGAGCGGCTGCAAATACAGATGAAGCTTGGCTGACCCACCAGCCCGCTGCTCACCCCCTGCTGTGCAGCTTGGTTCTTAACAGGCCACAGACCAGTACCAGACCGAGGCCCAGGGGTTGGAGACACTTGTTCTATAGTACTAATGGAATCAAAGGCGGTTCCTCTTTTTAATTAAAGTCATTTCCCTTTGTTTTAAATCCTTATAGCTACTAGCAGAAGAAAGTCTTCCAACAACGCCATTTTATTTCATATTGGGAAAGCACAGGCAACAGCAGGATGAAAAATTAAATGAAGCCTTGGACAATGAACTAGTACAACTGCCCTTAACAGAAAACATACCTGCAGTTAGCGAGGTAAGTAATTATTAAGGCAAACAATGTGTAACATTAAAAGCACACTAGCACCCTAAGTTAGACTTTTTATACAATCAATCTGTAAGATAACTTTTGAATAATCATTTGTGTACTGTGTAACTTTAATACCCAAACCAAATAGCATAAACTTATGATAGGATTATTTGGCCTGGGATGAGGGGAAGAGTTGTTGCTTGTGTAAATGTAGGAAGGTAGGAATACATTTTTCTTTTGGTTTGGTTTTTCTGTAGGGAAAGCCTGTTGTGTTTGGTTCTTGGCATTTAATCTTTTCAAATGAAACTCTATTTTTTCTTTTTTTACACTAGCTTCTTCACACTCCAGCCCATGTACTGCCATCTGCTTCTTTTGTATGCTCCATGTTTATAAATTCATTGCTGCTGTCAAAGGAGACTAAGAGGTAATGCAGTTCTTAACATATGTTTAGATATTCTGTCTTGGGAAACAGGGTGGTTTTTGTTATCCTTTATTAGAATATTATTCCACTGTATTACTCTTTATTTTAGCTTTACCATGTAGTTAAAGGCTATAGGATTATTAAGTCAAGTAAATAAAACACATTGAAAAATAAGCATTAGAAAAGAGATCTTTTGTATGTACTTAAAAGGATTTGATATATAATTCAAAATTACACTTTTGTAAATTCCTGTTCTTTTATTAAAAGAATAGCCCATAATTTTTAAACTGCACTAGATAATTTTTTGTCTACCTTGTATATATGATTATATTTCTACATAAGTGTTTTAAATTAGAAAGTTATTTTTTTAGAAATATATTTAATAGTAAATGCATGTTTTATTCTGTTATTTAAAGTGCTGAAGAAATTCCTGATGAAGTAGATATGGAAGAAGAAAAAGAAAGTGACGATTCAGATGAAGAAAATGATTTTACTGAAAAGGTCCAGGATACAAGTAACACAGATCTGGGAGAAGACATTTTACATCAGTTATCAAAAGCTGAAGAAAGAGAACTGAGAAAATTCAGGAAAGTAGACTACAGCTGGATAACTGCTCTCTAAGCCTTGGAGATCGGGGACGTTCTTGCAATTTTTTTATATGTTGATACTCCAAAAACATCTATTTTAATGTAATTTCTGTTTTTAAAATAAAATATTAACAGGCTTTATTTTTTAAATAATTGATAATATGAAGCTATATTTGCATCACACTTTACAGTTGCTGGGTTCATTTGTATATACAGTACATCTCATTTTAATTTTTTTGATGTGGATATTGTTTTGTTTTGTTTTGTTTTGTTTTTAAGTTTGACACCAAAATTTATTTGATGACCAAATATGGCCTGAACTGATGAGAGGTTTTCTGTGGTCCTGATTCATTCCTCTTAGTATATTTATTCCTCTTAGAGAAATTTAGAGAAATGATTTGATTATCTGATATTACAACAAACCCTGCTGAGGGTATTATTTAATGATATAGGCTGCCTAAAATTTGAAAAATTCAAATCATTTAGCCCAAGCCTTTCAGATATGGGCTTATATAACATACTCGTAAATATAATTTTCATGACAGCTTTGGAAGATAAGAAAAGCTGGCGTACTCTATCAGTGTTACGGCTGTGAATACAGGCATACCTAGAAGATATTGTGGGTTCATTTCCTGACCACCACAATCACGCGATTATTGCAGTAAAGCAGGAGTATTTTTTGCTGATGGAGGTTCTTGCCTTCGATTTGTAAACCACAACATCTGTGAAGTGCAGTAAAATGACGTATGCCTGTACTGACTCAAAGAACAACTTCTTTTCACCGGAACAACTTTTTAACCAAAGCCGCATTGCTAATAGAAAAGAATCCATCTCTTCTTTCTGTATTATGTTAAAGTAGTGAAGTTGCTACATTTTAACCACTTAGCATCTGGAGTTTTTCAGTTCCCTGATAATACTTCTATAAAATTTAATATTAAAAAGTTAACATAAGGAGGCGGAGCAGGTAAATCCTGGACTCACCTTCTCCCATGAACACATCAAAATTACAACTAAATTGTAGAACTGAGAACCACCTGAATGACTATCTGAACAGAATTCCTATAACTAAGGACATAAAAAAGAAGTCATATTGATACAGGTGGGGGGCACAGACTTGGTCCAGGCAGGTATCACACCCACCACGTGACAATTTATAAATGGGAGGGATAGCTTGACTACGGAGGTGCTCCCTGAGAAGTGAGGGATCCTAGCCTCGCATGGAGCTCCCAAGCCCAGGACATCTGTGCCAGGAAGAAGAGTCCCCATAACATCTGGTTTTGAAAACCAATGGGAATTACAGTCAAGAGAGACAAAGGAGAGCAGGAGATTGGTAAAGGGCTCAAACACGCTCCAAGCTCTAGCACAGAAGCACCTGGGTCATATTGGGAAGAATTAAATCGACTAAGGAGAGGACCATATAGGGGCAAGGAATGGGACTCAGGAAGGATGCGCTGGTGGGGACCACTTCCTTTGTTGTGCCCTTCTCGCACCTAGCTGTCCTGAAGCAGGTGAGTGTAAAATCTGTTCTCTGTTAACCTAACTGCTTGCCCCATGCCCAACTTGCTCACCTGTCCATATTCTCTTCGAGCAGTTCCAGACCCTCCACACAAGCAGCAGCCCTCCTCAGAGCACACTACAATCTCCCAAAAGCTCCACACGAGTGGTGGCCAGCCTCAACACATTTTAGCTCCCACCAAGCCTGGTACAAGTGGCATCCAGTCTTAGCTTGCAACGTAACTCCTACCAAGCAGCCCAAGCCTGACATAAGTGGTGGCTGGCCTCAGACCACACCAGAGCCTCACTTAAGCACCTCCCACTCCATGGGGTCACAATGGCTCAACCTCTGGTCAAAGCCAGTCAGGTTGAAGGTCACCCCCACCAAATGACATGCCAGCAGCAATCATGGCCCAATTACAACAGGCACCCCTAGAATACCTGCCTCAGATGATCGGGAGGACTGTACCACTGGATTCCTCAGGACACCTACATAAGGCTACTCTGGAGACTGGGATAGAGCAGATCTACCAAACACAGGGTGGCTGGATTTTTTTTTTTTTTTTTAAAGACCTGTACATATGTATCCTACAACAGACTCATTTCATAACCAAAAGACTGAAAGTGAAGGGATAGGCATAAAAACATCAATGGAACAGAACAGAAAGCCCAGAAATAAACTCATGCTGATATGATCAAAGTATAACAAAGGCAAAAATATACAATGGATAGTCTCCTCAATAAATGGTGTTAGGAAAACTGGACAGATATATGCAAAAAAAAAAAAAAAAAGACCACTTTCTTGCACCATATGCAAAAATAAACTCAAAATGGATTATTAAAGACTTAATTGTAAGATCCGGAACCATAAAATTCTCAGAAGAAAACATAGGCAATACATTCTGACAGTGGTATTAGAAATATATTTTCAGATGTGTTTCCTTGAGCAAGAGCAACAAAAAAATAAATGAGACTATTAATCCAAAAAGCTTTTGTATAACGAAGGAAACCATCAAAAAAGAAAAGGCAACCTACTGAATGCGAGAAGATATTTGCAAATGATATTGATAAGGGATTGATATCCAAAATATATAAAGAACTTATACAATGCAACAACAACAAAAAAAACTCCACTCCAATTAAAACATGGGCTGAAGATCTGAATAGACATTTCTCGAAAAAGAGTCTAACTAGTAATAAAGCATGTGTACTTGCAAAAAGCAAAAAAAAAAAAAGGCAAACATGAAAAATGCTGAACTTCACTAATCATCAGAGAAATGCAGGGTTAGTTTTTGAGGCCAGTCTTTAAAAAAACATGGCAAACACATGAAAAATGCCGAACTTCACTAATCATCAGAGAAATGCAGGGTTAGTTTTTGAGGCCAGTCTTTAAGATTTATTCTGATTACTGGAGGACTCCTAGCTGTCTCTTCTGGTTCTTTCTGGCGAACTAGCTGGTTTGCAGTTTAGCTTATTGCTCTCTTGGAGCCACTAGCCTCCTCTTAATTGTTTACTACAAAACTCCATTGTTTTCAAAAACACCTTTAGGCTTAAACTTCACTCTATTTCTAATAATGTCAGAGTTCTCAATTCTTTAAGAACTGCCTATTGCCCCTGGGCAAAATCTCTCAGCCACTGCTCCAGAATTTCCCTGAGTGACACCTACTTTACAAACTGGACAGAGACAACAGCCTCCGGTCTTTTCTTGTTTCTCATGGCATGGAACTGCTGCCTTATGACCAGGCTTCCCGTATTCTCGGCCTGCTGTACTTCAGGGAAAGGCTCCATTCTACAATGTGGGCTTGGAGGAAGGAAGACTCAAGCACCTCAGCTGCACTTGCCTGGAATATATCCTCTGCAACACAGAGCTGGCGGCCTTGAGAAATGCTGGCAGCCTCTCCCAGGGAGGTGAGGGACAGGTGAAAGGGAGCCTGTCTTCTTGGCCAAACCTGCTCTGTGTGGAGCTTCTATCATACTGGCTTGGGTTTGGAGCGAAGAGAGCAGCTTGTGACTTGAGCACCACAGATTCTCACTGTTCTTATTGAATCTAGATTTTCTTGATTAAATGTTTCTTCATTTGCTGTATACCCTTAGGACAGTTTCTGGAGACTTTAGATGGTTATTTTTTTCATTTTTTTTTTTTTTTAACAATTATGGTTGTTTTGAAGAAGAACAAGTCCATAGATCTTATAGATCTTATACTGCCATTCCAGAAGTAGAACTCTCTTAAGTCTCACTTAATCTTTATTTTCTTCTTCGTCTTTTTTTCTGTGTACAATTTATTGAAGAAATCAAATTTGTCCTATAGAGTTTCTTACTAATGTTGCCGATTGCTTTGATGGCTTTTAACATGATCCTCTGTCCTCTGTATTTCCTGTGTGTGGGTAGTTGTATCTAGAGTTGTATCTATCCAACAGAAATATAATGCAAGTCCTTGTATAATTTTAAATTTTCTAGTAGTTATAATAAAAAGTAAAAAAAAGTATGAAAATAATGCTAATGATTTATTAAACTCCCAAATTAATGATTTTTTAAGCCTCATATAGCTAAAACATTTGAACATGTAATCAATTTTAAAATATGTAATGCTATCATTTACACATTTTATTTCATACTAAGTCTTAAAAATTCATTATGTATTTTACTTTTAAGGTACATCTCAATTTGGACCAGCCACATTTCCAGTGCTCAAAGCTACATGTGACTAGTGGCTGCCATTTTGGACAGCACAAAATCTAGAAATTGGATTTACTTGGAAATTTTAACTAAAACAATAAAGATTGTGTCAGAGTTCATTTTTGTTTTGTCAGCCTCCCCACACCCCAAGGAGTAGGACATACTGACCTAATTACAAATAAATTTTATTATTATTTTGCCATATTCAGATACCGACATAGTAACTTCAAATTTAAGAAACACTTTTATAGTTAGATATGAAAGGTTTTGTACTTTCAAATCAAATTACTTAAAGTAAATTTGGAATATATTTTTAAAATAGTGATTACTGTATGATCCGAATAATTGTTTTTAAGTGTGCATTTAATTACTTTTTCTAAAGAGTTGATCACTCTTACACTAAAGTATGACAACCTTGCTGAAAGGAATAATTCTAATTCCTCCTCTAATATTAAAAAAAAAAAATTCCCAAAGACAACTATATAGGTAAAACAGAAATGGCCACTCTATTTCTTAAAATCTGAACTTCTGTCCTACAGATCTATAATGCTGTCTCTCAGTTCCTTTCACATAGAAAACTGGTCCCATCATAGTAAGTGAACTCATAAAGATCTCTTACCTCCTCTTCTCTCATTTATCTAATTTATCTGTCAAGGCATGAACCCATTGCTCTCACTAGTGTAGCCCGTACTTTAGAAAGTATACACTCAAGCTCACTGGGGGATGGACCACATGTTAACCACGCACTGTATACCATGCATTTCACATACATCACACTTTTTCCACAACTCCCTATGTTAGATATTTACCCCAGTTTGTCAAATGAGATAGATAACTGGCTCCAGAGAGAGCAAGTTAAGTTGTATCCAGATCACTGGGATCTCAAGAAGTAGGGCTAAGACACAAATCCTCTTTGTCTCTCCGTCACCTCCCAAATTCTGTGCTGTTTCTAGAATAGCACATTGTCTCCCAGTTAAGCAGCTAGTTAGCATTATTACAAAGGTGTCTATAACTGAGGAGGAGTTATGATCAACAAACAATAGACAGTCCAGGTTTAGGGCTAGCTCCACCCAGCTGCAGAAAAATGTTAGCTAGCTCTGTGACTTGGCTAAAGTCCTTTAATCTGAGTTTCAATCCTCTCATTCATAAAATAAAATATTCCCTCCACATGCAGGGAATATTGTTTTGCCTGACTAGGGCTATCATGTTCCAAATATAAGTATATAAAATTTGAATATTAAATGAGTTTACACACTTGATGATATACAAAACTTTAATGAAAAGACTAATTGAATGACGGCATATTAATTAGAATAAGCTCATTGTTAATGTTCTGCAATATTGTTCCTCTGTGGGTTTTCTCTTTATCATAGACTAGCACCCTGTATAGAAGTGATGGAATTTGCCATAATGCTGCGGATAATGTGTCTTAAATAATTTCAGGTCTTTGTACTATGACTAGAGTGGAGCCTTTAACAGAAACCTATTAAGCTAAACATAACCATTTGGTTTAAATTAGCAAAGTCTTGTAAATGGCACTGATATTTTTATGAGACTGTTTATCTGAACTACTACTTCTGAAAATTGTGTTTTCCTCTGTTACCTGTGCTTATTGATAGCCATGAAAATGGCAAAATTACTTACATCAAAGTCAATATTCTATAACACTATATAAACATAAACGAAATAGTAAAAGATAAGATCTAAGAAGGATATAGGATCCAAGGTAGATTATTCTCTTTAATTAAGATGAAAGAGAAACAAGTGGAAGTAACTGAGATTTGATAGTAGTATACCAAGAAGGGAGGATATGAGCAGAATAGAATCAATCAGAGAGAGAGAATCAATGAGTAAATTGCTCAGATTGGTTTTGTTTTCCTATAACTATAAGCAAACCACTTAATCTCTGAATCATAGTTCCTTCATCTAAATTACATAATGAGGCAATTTGATCTCTTCCTGCTCTGATACTTTGTGACCGCAAAACTAAGTTAGGTGCCAGAGTAGTGTATTATAGCCCTCCACTCTCACCCCATGCCCCCAAATGCCAAAAGTCTGCAAGTACTATATTTGTGGTACCTGCATATAAATATGTAGAGATATAGCTATCTTAATTTCCCATTCAGGCATGATATACCTCTGGCTTGGAAACTCCTTGAGAGATCCGAGCACTTAGTTCACAGAGTGAAATAATCAGACATGAAAATGCACCAGTTCCTCCCATTGCTGTGTTGAGTTTTGATAATCCTTGTTACTCAGTGGTTGGCTACTTTAACAAAAGGATGAATATAAGTGATCTGAAACTAGCACATTAAGTGGAAATATTGATATTATATTCTAACTCACTTAGGAAGGTAAAGTTAAACTTTTTGTTCCCTCAGAAATGCCTGTCTGCAGTTGTGAAATTTGAGTTGATTAGCCCAGACTCATTTGGTGAGCAGTATCTAATGCCAGAAAGATCATTGGTCTAGGAGTCAGACCACTAGCTCCAGCTCTACCTCTTACTAGCTTTGTGCTTGTATTAAGTTTATATGAGGCTTTAATTTTTTTTTTATCACTAAAAGGGCTGTGTTTTGTTACATGGCCCTACTTCAATAAATAAAAAACGTATGGCTTTGCTGCTTAATTGCAGCTTCTTTTGGTGCTGGAGAGAAGGAGAAACATGCAGCTTAAAAGATTTCATTTCTGAATAACAGTAGATCCTGTACCTACTTAGGTTTGAGATGCCCTCAGCCTGAATCTCTGCAGACTTTACCCAAGAGAACAGATTAGAGTCAGAACTCCTCACTAGCAACTATGAATTATGAATTCCACAGCATGATGAATAAAAGTAAAAAATGAAATGAAGGAGCAGGCTGTATGACATACCAGAAGCACTCATATTTGTTGAATGGAGGAGACCATAGACTAAAGAAGGTAAGAGAAGGTAGGTGTACAGCTTTTACTTACATTCAAAGTCAAGGTAAAAATGAAGGGCCAAAGCTTGCCCTATGTAATCAAATCTATTTCTTAGGCTCCAAGTACTCCCAGAAACCATTACAGAGTTATATATTCTACAACTTGGGCAGCATAGTCCATTAATTTTAGTCAGGCAGTGAGGTTGCTAAAGAAAATTGAATGCAGGCTTTCCAGTCTCAGAATAGTGTCTCACTGGATAGTTGAGGCTGCTTTCCATTCCTCACATCCCTCAACATCAGGAGGGAAGATTGGCTTGCTTTCTGTTCCACAGTGACTCTTAAAAAACATTGCTGTTTCATTCCTGTGTGTGAGCACATTCTTTGAGTTTCATGAGGAACTAATTCTCAGTCTAATTCTCACGGTTTTGATCCCATGAAGGAGCATGGAAACGTGATTGGCTATCAAAACTAAACTATCCAGAAAGTTTATCTTTATTCATGTGTCCAATAATCAGGAATATCTTGAACCAAGGAAAATGAATTGTTATTTTCTGACTTTATTTAATCAGATTAGGCCGCCTTGAATATCTCTGCATTTTGGAAAACCTCTAGCAGTGGTGATGTGCATGCCGGTAATATGGGCTTATATTTTCCAATTCAGGATGTTATAGAATCTACCCCTAGGCAGCTCTTGGAGAGCAAAGAAAGTATAGCCCAACTCTCAACTCAGTCACAATAGCTCTGCTAAATTACTGGAAAAATCAGTTAAATTTCCATGGGCATCTGTTTCTTCATCAGTAAAGTGGGAGGTGGCTGTCATCTCTGAGCTGACTTCCAGCTCTGATAGTCCCTGATTGTAAGAGTACTATATAATATCTTTGTGCAATTAGGATGGCAATGCTTTGATAATTCATTGTTAAATATATTAACAAACTAGAGAAGCCTAGTATGGTATACAAAATTCTTTATACAATTCAAAGGAGGCAGCATGATTCGACATATACCTTCACGCAAGCCACAATGACACTGACCCTCATCCCACTCTATTAGTGCGCTAGTCCAGATGTATGTTTGTGGAGGTGGGGGTAGAAGGAGGTGGGGATGGTAAAAGGAGAGTCAGGCATGAAATATCTTATCACAGAGATAATTGCAACTTTCTTAAGGGCCCCAAAGAAATAACAATAACATAATAAAGAGAATAATACCCAGTATTTACTTAAGGCTCACCATGTGCCATTTAATCTGCACTCTAGGATGTAGTTATATGTTAAAATTGCAGTCTTGTTATCTCTGTTTTGCAGGGTAGGACACTGAGGTCCAGGAAGGTTAGGTGAATTGCCCAAGGTCACAGCACTAGTAAGTGGTGATTGGAAATTCAAGCTCCATTTGGCTCTGGGACTCTATCCCTTAGCCAATGTGATCCCCCAAGCCAGCAGGTGGGCTTTTCTTACCACCATTCCTGGGTATCTAGTGAACACAGCACCCCTAGTCTGGAGCATCCTTCCTCCTAAAAGTCTGAGTTGGAGTTGAGGTCTCCATCCCTCCTCACTGGCTGAGCAGTGGTCAAGTGATCCCCACTTGCGCCCCTACTCCCACACTCTGGAGGCCCTTTTGTTTCCTTCATACCCCTTCTCGGCCTTGCTTCGGCTGGTCTGGAAACCCTAGGCACCATCCCGATGTTGCCCAGCTGGGCGAAAGCCTGGACCCTGCCCGCATGGAAGGTAACCACTTCCCTCCACAACAGAATTGTCATCCCAGCTGGTATAGGAGGGGCTGTGGATGTCCTGTGAGGTATGAACACAGGCCAGATGTATTGTAAAGTAAACATCTCTGTGGCAGGCACTGCCCGCAAGAGCAGCACGCTGCCCACATCCCTTTGCATCACCATCTTCCTTGTAACCCTACTGAACCTTTTGGTCTGCTTGCTGGGAACAGGTTATAATGCCTTTGTAGACAAGGAGTTCGTGGTCTACCTTGTGCTGACCCTAATCCCAATCTGCTGGCCAAACCACATCATTTGGGACTTCAACAAACACCAGGTGGCAGGGGTGCCTCCCTCTGCCTGGGCTGGGCCACCTCATCCGTTTGCCTTTTTCTGGATTAGGGTGGAGAGGCTGGCGTGCTGTAAATGCCCCTCTGAGGGCTCCAGGGCTCCAGCCGTTGCATGGCTCTTTGTCTGTGCCCAGTCTGGTTGGTACCTCTTTGGGAGCCTCTGAGTAACCCACGAAGAATTGTCTCTGAGGAAGATAGGTGAGTGGAGTCTCCCTTGACAATAAAGATATTCCCTTTTGAACTTGAGTCATCAAAGCGATAGCAGTGCTTGTTAGCTTTAGGGTTGGTTTTATTTTTTGTTTTTGCTTTTTGACTGTTCTCCTACCCCACCCCCCTACCCCACCACCGGTTTTTAAAAATCCATTGAATGACAGAGCCAAGAAATTGACTGACTCCCACCCTGAGTGTGCTCTGTTGCTGGTGTTCTCACCTTCCAATGTTGGATGCTTTGAAGTTTCTGGATCTTCATCCTTCCTCCAAGCCCTGGAAGCTGGAGCTCCTGGATACACCCCCATCTTGGAGACAAAGCTGGCGCTGTGGATCGACCATGAAGGGTTATGTTCTACCCTGGCTCTTTCTGACAAGATGGTCTGTCTCTGCAGGACCTGAAGCTGCTGGGGGAGGAGCCTCTCTGTACCTGAAGAGACACACATCTGCCTTCCCCTCAAGCCTCTGGAACACCCCACCCCCACACAGGGGTGTAACTTCTCAAATAGCAGAGGACAGATTACAAAAGAACCCTCACCTCCAAGACTTTTGAGGTCTGTCCCCTAAACCTGTCACAGCACGCCCCTGGGAGTGGGAATTCTTGGCTTCCCCAAGTCCCAGCTGTGGTATATAGTTCCCCTACCCTTTCACTTCTCAGTCACTGCATGCTTCTGCTATACCCTACCCCATACTTGTAAGTTTTTTCCCTAAACAAAGTGTGTGTGTATGTGACCTACAATTCAGGCCACATCTTGGTCATCAATCCCCTCAGCTAGAAACTCTAGAGACAATTTTATAATTATGTCAAAACCATCGAGTTTTTAATATTTACCTTTATTAATTTTATCCTGAATATGCATACAAGGTATTCTGGATCAGAGACAGATTTCATGTTAGCACCTTACAGTAAATATGAAATATGCTGGCCTCCCGTAGTATAGCAATGAGAGCCAGGTCAAATGTCTTATATAAGTAGCTGGATACTCCATAGGAGAGTGGTGACAAAAATTGATTTTTCTCTGCTTATAAAGAAGGAGGCAGCTGTTTCCCTCCCCTGCTAAAATAGCCTCCTTAAAAATATAATGAGTCTGGGTCCTTGCTCCTTAATACCTCCTGGGCCCAGATGGCCCCATGTGTCTCAACTTTTATGACCTAGAGATTTCTCCAAGGTCTGGGCTTTATACCAAAGGAGATAGCACTGCTGTCCTGGGGCTTAACCTACGGATCTAGTCTGTGTTGTAACTGTTTGGCTCCCTAAGAGATATGGGACATTTTATTATCATTTCAGATCAGAGCAGTTAACCAGAGAAGTAGATACAGGTCTAATTCTCATGGTATGTGAGGAGTGGTAGGAGGCTAGGGCTTTCTACTGGAGCACGAGGAAATCCAAGGAAGCTCTGCTTCCCTGCAAAGACCCGGAATGTTCTAATCATATACCAAGGAGTGGGTGCCTGGATATTTCTGGTGTCCAAAAATTCAATTTCATTTAGTAAGTTTCCGAGTATGTACTTTGTGAATAGATGAGTTAGAAACGGTTCCTGTCCTTAAGTTGCAAAGGTACGTGTGATAAATTGGTTATAAGCCAGTATGACCTGAAACTATAGCATACCCAGTTTCAGAGCAGGCCCATCAGCATCACATGAAGACAGGCTTATTGTTAAACAGCAAAAGAAGATTCTAACCAGACGTCCTGCCTCAGAACAACCACATGAAAATTGGTGCCTCACTGTCACTGCACACAGCTGTCCTAGAGACACGTACTATTGATAAAAACTTTTCTAACCAAAACCCTCTTCGGTTTACAAAATGCAATGCCCATAGAATACCTCACTGATCTTCCAAACTATAAATTAGTCAGAAGAGTGATTGATTAGTATAGCTCAGAAATTAAATTGCCCAAAGTCATACAATGAATAAATAATAGAACTCAAATTCTAGTTAATTTGATTACAAAACCAGAATCCTTTATACTAAATGATTTGTATGTAATTCTACATAAGTACCCAATAATATTGTTATGTTAATTATTGTAATAACTGCTGTATCTCTCATTCAACTTCTTATGATATGAAGGTGTTAAAAATTCTTGAAATAGACCAGTTTAAGAAATTGTATAAGAATGCATTTTACAGTATTCAATTTATGCTATATGACACCAAGCCCTACTTGGTGTCATATAGCATAAATTGAATACTGTAAAATGGCAACAGTGTGTGAGCTACTTGAGTATGTAATAATCTAAGATGACTTCACTTTTTTTACCCCTGCTCCCTACCTTGCAACACCTGGCAACCAATGATCTTTCTACTGTCTTCAAAGTTTTGTCTTTTCCAGAATGTCATATAGTTGGAGTCATACAGTATGTAGCCTTTTCAGATTGCCTTCTTTTGCTTAGTAATAGCACTTAAGTTTCCTCCATGTCTTTTCATGGCTTGATAGTTCATTTCTTTTTAGCACTGAATAATTCTATTGTCTCTGTGTACCACGGTTTATTCATCCATTCACCTACTGAAGACATCTTGGTTGCTTCCAGGTTTAGCAATTATGAATAAACCTACCGTAAACATCTGTGTGCAGGTTTTTGTGAGTTTACCTTTGGGTAAATACTAAGGAGGGTGATTGCTGGATTACATGGTAAGAGTATGTTTAGTTTTGTAAGAAACCACCAAACTGATTTTCAAAGTGCCTGTGCCAGTTTACATTTCCACTACCAATGAGAGCTTCTGTTCCACATCCTCACTAGCATTTGGTGCTGTCAGTGTTCCAGATTTTGGCCACCCTAATAGGAGTGCAGTGGTATCTCATTGTTGTTTTAATTTATATTTCCCTGATGACTTATTATGTGAAGCATTTTTGTGTGTTTATTTGCCATTCGTATATCTTCTTTGATGAGGTGTCTCTTAAGGTCTTTGGCTCATTTTCAATCAGCTATTTTCTTATTGTTGAGTTTTGTATTTTGGATAACAATTCTTTATTAGAGGTGTTTTTTGCTGATATTTTCTCTTGGCCTGTGGCAATCTTATTCTCTTGACATCATTGTCTTTCCCAGAGTGGGAGTTTTTATTTATAATGAAGTCCAGTTTATCGATTCTTTCATGAGTTGTGCCTCTGGTGTTGAATCTAAAAGTTATTGCCATACCCAAGAACATGTAAGTTTTCTCCTATGTTATTTTTAGGAGGTTTGTAGTTTTGCATTTTACATTTAGGTCTGTAATCCATTTTCAGTTAATATTTGCAAAGTGTGTTTTTTTTTTTTTTTTTTTTGCATATGAAAGTCCTGTTGTTCCAGCACCATTTGTTGAAAAGACTCTTTGTTTCACTGTATTGCCTTTGCTCCTTTGTCATAGATCAGTCGATATACTTATGTAGGTCTATTTCTTGGCTTTCTATTCTGTTCCACTGACCTATTTGTCTGTTGTTTTGCCGATATCACCCTGCTTTGATTACTATTGCTTTATAGTAAGTTTTGAAGTCAGGTATTATCAATCCTCCAACTTTGTTCTCCTTCAATATTGTGTTGGCTATTCTGGGTCGTTTGCCTCTCCATATAAACTTTAGAACGTGTAATATGCACCAAATAATTTGCTGGGATTTTGATTGACATTACATAGAATCTATAGAGCAAGTTGAGAAGAATTAAAATCATGACAATATTGAATTTTCCTATTCATGAACATGAACTATCTCTCCATTTAATTCTTTGATTTTGTTTATCAGAATTTTGTAGTTTTCTTCATCTAGATCTTTTACATATTTTGCTATATTTATACCTCAGTATCTCATTTTTCAATATTAATATAAATGGTATTATGTAAATTTTAAATTTAATTTCAAATTCTACATGCAAGTTAGCAGGAAAGTGATTTTTGTATATTAACCTTGGATCCTGCAACTTTGGTAAAATCACATATCTGTGATAAGTAAAAGCACTTATCCAGGAGTTTGTTGATTCTTTCAGATTTTCCACATAGACCTTATGTCTGTCGTCTATGAACAAAGACACTTTTACTTCTTTCTTCCCAATTTGTATACCTTTTATTTCCTTTGTTTGTCTTGTTGCATTCACTAGAACTTAGACCAATGTTGAAAAAAGTAGTAAAAGGGCATATCTTTGCCTTGTACCTGATTTTAGTGTGAAAGTTTCCAGTTTCTCATCATTAAATATAATATTAGCTGTAAGTTTTTTTGTAGGTATTCTTTATCAAGTTGGAGAAGATTTCCTATTCCTGGTTTACTGAGAGTTTTTACCATGGATGAGTGTTGAATATTGTCAAATGCTTTGTCTGCATCTATTGATATGATCATAACATTGTTCTTTTTTAGCCTGTTGGATTACATAATTGATTTTCAAATGTTGAACCAACCATGTATACCTGAGATAAATCTCACTTGGAAGTGGTACATAACTATTTTTATACATCCTTGAATTTAATTTACTAATATTTTTTTAAGGATTTTTACATGTATGCTCCTGAGAGATATTGGTCTGTAGTTTTCTTTTCTTGTAACATCTTTGGTTTGGTATTAGAGTAATGCCAGCGTCATAAAATGAGTTAGGAAATATTCCTTCTGTTTCTCTCTTCTGAAAGGGATTGTAGAGAATTGTTTTAATTTCTTCCCTAAATGTTTGGTGGAATTCGCCAGTGGGCCCATTTGGGCCTGGCGCTGTTTTGGAAGGTTATTAATTGTTGATTCAATTACATTAATAGATAAATTCTATTAAAATTGTGTATTTTGTGTGTGTGTGTAAGTTCTGGCAGATTGTGTCTTTTAAAGAATTGGCCTATTTCATCTAGGTCATCAAATTTGTTAGCATAGAGTTGTTCATAGTATTCCTTGATTGTCCTTTTAATGTCTATGGAATCTATAGTGATGTCCCTTCTCTTACTTCTGATATTAGTAATTTGTGAGCTCTCTATTTTTTTCTTAGCCTGGCTTAACAATTTTATCCATCTTTTCAGTTTTTGGTTTCATTAATTTTTCTCTATTGATTTCCTATTTTCAATTTAATTGATTTCTGTTCTAATTTTTATTGTTTCTTTTCTTCTTAGTAGGATTTAATTTGCTCTTCTTTTTTAGTTTTTAAGGTGAAAACTTAAATGATTAATTATAGAAATTTCTTCTTTTCTAATTTATGCACTCAACATTATATATTTTCTTGTAACTGATTTTTTACAATTATATTTAATTTCAATTTTAAAAAAGAACAAAACACACAAAATAGCATTTACTTTCTTAAAAAATAAAGAAAGAATTGTAACCTTGATATATCATGTTTAAAATTTATTGAAACTTCCTTTTTTTTTTTTTTGGCTTACTCTTTGGAACTATGCCTAATTTTATATGTAGTGGTTAATTTAATTATTTATTTTATTAAAATTATTGGGGTGACATTGGTTAATAAAATCAAATAGGTTTCAAGTGTACAATTAAATAATACATCTTATAGCTAAGCACTGTTTTTACTGCATCTCACATAGTTTGATAAGTTATGTTTTTATTTTCATTTAATTAAAAGTATTTTTAAATTTCTCTTGAGATATCTTTTTTGACTAATGTATTATTTAGAAGTGCATTGTTTAATCTCAACATAATCTGAGACTTTCCAGTTATCTTTCTGTTATTGATTCTTAGTAAATTTCATTGTAGTCTAATAGCAGAAATTGATTTCTATTCTTAAATTTGTTAACGTATGTTTTATGTCCAGAATGTAGTCTTGGTGAATGTTTATCTTGGGGAATGTTCCATGTGAATTTAAGAATATATATTTTGTTGTTGTTGGAAAATGTGGTCTGTAGCTGTCAGTTATATCTAGTTGATTGATGGTACTGTTGAGTTCGATTATGTCCCTACTGATTTTCTGCCTACTGGATCTGTTCATTCTGATAAAGGGGTGTTGAAGTCTCCAATTATGAGAGTGGATTCTTCTCTTTCTCTTTACAGTTCTATTAGTTTTGCCTTCCATATTTTGACACATCACTTTTTTTTTTAGCAAAACTATTTTGTAAACTTTAAAAAATTATCTGAATACTTTAATGCAAAATGTTCAACACCTAAAATTAGCAAAGCTTCATTTAAATCAAAAACTTTATTTGACAAAAATGATTAACACCAAGAATTGCACAGGAGTTTTCTGCTACGTAGTGCCAACACTATACAATACAATAAGAACTGTATCATTAGCTGTTCTTTGCTCTTCTTTGCTGTATCCTTAGCTGTTCCATTGCTCTTCTAAATTCTAAAGTACAGAGGAGGGCATCTTCAAACACGAAACAAAATGCAATCCAAATAAATTGTGCAGAGTTATTACTAATAGTTATAAATACATTTTGACTAAGCTATCCAATCAAGTGGCTAGGGTATAACATAACAGGGCTGATAAATGGTTTTGTTTTTAAAGCTTGGTAAAACTCTGTACTAGGTGAGAAGTCACAGTTTAAGGATGAATGTCTGTAAATAGTTACTACACACACATTTAGTGTCTATAAACACTAGAAATACAAGTTAGACAGAATACTCTTAAAAGTCCAGTGGAGTTTAAAAAAAAAAAAAAGATTAAGTAACATGATTCTCAAAGTCCACAGGAATTTTGCCTGAAGAGTTTGAACAGCTGCCAATAATTCACTTTCACTGTGCAGGGGTAAGGCATCTCTAGAACCCTTAGGGTTTGCCACACTGAATCTGCTGGCTTTCACTATAGTACCTGCATCTTTGACTACGTGGTAGAAAACATTCTTCATCTGTAAGTTATCTTCACGATTGGTATGAATCTCTAACAGATAACAGAATTCCTGAGTAAGCCAGAAGCATTAGTTAAAATGCTCTGGAGAAACAAAATCTTCATCTACTTTGGCATAGCTATACAAGTTATGAACCTTATATAGAATTCCTACTGTGGAAAATGCCACAACTCTAAGAAACTGTATAATAGCCCAGCCTTGAACTCTATACTCTTGATGAAGATATTTTCTTAGTGATCAGTCTAAATGCCAGTTCTGATGGCTAAATAGGATCATAGTTACTGAGTTTTCTTGAACTTACTCTTCTGATGCCTTTTAAAGAATTTTTTGTATCTTTTCCATGTCTTTACCAGCATATATGTGCCAGAAGACTCCTGTCTTCTTTTCCTTCAGTAAATTGTTATATTGTGAGTTCATGAGAATTCCTATCTTGGACAGTTTTAAGGACTTCTTCTTGGTTACAATGTCCTTTGGAATTCCCATATAGACCAGGATATTAGCTGCATCAGACATGTCTCAGTAAAGACATTGTTCCACATTTTTTGATAAACATTATACAACTCAGAACCTCAATCTGGCCAAACAAAGTAGTTCAGCAGCCTAGAAAAAAAATCCAATTTGTAGTCTTACCTTGTATACTCGAGCAATGGAATGCTGGCCATCAGATCATCAAACCTGGAGGGCATTATATCTTTAAAAGTTCTTCCTGGTAGCCAGTTCTTAAGTTTCAACATCAGTAATTCTTCTTCATTTTCCAAGAGACTTGAAACATCTTCAAATGCATTCCAGAAGTCTCCTACTGTGGTGTCTTCAATGATTTCATTGGTTCCTAGTATAAACTGAATGTTTACAGTCCCCAAAACTTGTATGTAAAAACCTAATCCCCATTGTCATGGTGTTTGGATGTGCGATCTTTGGGAGGTGATGAGGTATGAAGTCAGAGCCCTCATGAATGGGATTGGTGTCCTTATAAAAGAAACATCTGAAAGCTTCATTGCCCCCTTCCACCATGTGAGAACACAGCAAAAAGACAGCATCCATGAACCAAGAAGTAGACCCTCACCAGATACCAAATCTACTGGCACCTTGATCTTGAACTTCCCACCCTCCAGAACTATGGGGGGTAAATGTCTGTTTTTTAAGCTATTCAGGCTATGGCATTTTGTTACAGCAGCTTAAACAGACTATACTAGACTATGAAAGTCCTACAGTTAATTAGATTGACTTCCTGGTTACTAAACCCTTTAAGTATTCAAGTTTTCAAAATTCATCATTCAATTTATGATGTACCATAAATTGACACCATCACTGGCTGTCTTTGTTTCTAGTACTCTCTAAACACATTCCAGTTGCTGTTACTATTGGGATCTTGCAAGCACAGCAATTATTTCACAGTCAGTAGTGAGGAGTATCAGAATGCTAAGTTTGTCATCAGATCTTGAGGTTCTTAAATAAATCGGAGGAAGTGTTATTTTCTACCAAAGAAGCAAAGATGTCATCAAGGATTTTGGTGTATTCTTGAATCCATTTTCTGTCTTTTTTTCCTTCTTAATGTTCCCACTGGTTAGGTCTACCAGCCAGTTTAAAAGAGACATGGTAATGGGACAGGCTAGTTTCATGCTGCTAGTTGAGTTGAGGCTGCTCCCCACCCCCCCAACCCCTCCACAGCTACTGACTCCAACACCGAGGGGTTCTGCAGGAACACAGAACCCACAATAGATTTTTCTTCAACTAAGGAAATATATTTTATGTCTTCCTTTATGTCTTCTTGGCTTTGAGAAGAGCTTGAATTGTGTGTTTTAACAAGGACAATTTATCTTTATTCCACATTTTGCTTTTACAAATGAACAGTCTTCAACATAGAGAGCTTTTCCAAGAATGGTCTGTGTAGGCATCACGTTCCCTGGCTCATGTACCTAATCTTCATGTATCTCAGCCAAGGAAAAGTCTGGTAGGTAGACTTTTTTGACAATTTTTTCTCTTCATCTGATAGCCATTCACACACTCAAAATGCACACTGAGGATGTACACACCCAGTGCAAGTTGAAGATGGTGGTATCACATACAACATACATTTCTTGAACACCTTTGGCAGCTTGCTCCCTAGCAATCCTCTAAGAGATGCTTTGTGTAGCTTCCTTTTCAGAAAACACCATTTGACATAGTGACCTCCAACACGGGCCAGGATGTACTTTTCTATATCCAAATCAATCACCATCACATTTTTGGTTAAAGGCAACCATAACCTAATTGCTTCATTGTTATTACAAACATTTGATAAAGAGGCAGCACAGTAAAAAAATCAGGCTCTGATAACCTAATAAATAAGTTTTTTTTTTTTCTTTAGAATCTGTGTGAGGGGAATGATGATCACATAGCTCCCTTTTCTCTTTCATCACTCACCTCTGAGAAACTGACTAGGATGACTAAACCAATGTTATTTTATATATATATTAGGTTAGGAATGCCTTGGGAATCAAGAAACAGAAAATCTGACTAAATAAGAAGTGTAGTGATAGGTGGTTGTTGATGTTGGTCAACTAGTAAGCCATGTCTTCAGAAGCCTAGACTTTGTATTTGTTTGCTCCATTCATCCTCAGCTTTTCATTTTGTGCCTTTCAATTTATGGCCTCAATATACCCACTGAATTTTCAAGCAAAGAAGAAGATAGAAAGATTACTTCCAGCTCCTACTATGCCTTTTATCAGGGAAGCTAAAGCTTTTCCAGACGTCCTCAGTAAATATCTTCATATATTTCATTGGCCAAGAGTGGATCATTTGGCCACCACTAGCTCCAAGAGAATCTGGGAATCAGGTATATGGAAAAGAACAACAGAATTAGCTTAGATCAATTATAATTCATCCTCTGGACTGGGCAGATTGCTGCCTGTATTAGTCAAGTATTTCTGTGATAATGCTCCATAACAAGCAACTCCCAAAATCTTAGTTGTTTACAAGAACAAGCAGTTGTTTCTCTATTATGGGCCTGTAGGTCACCTATGACTCTGCTAGGTTCGGCTGGGATTAATTGGGCTCGGATCTAGGTTGTGTGTGGTTTCATGTTTGATCCATATATTATCTTATTCTGGCATTACGGACTACCCATGGAATATTCTTCTCATTGCAAATGGTAGGTGTACAAGAAGGTAGGTAAAATCACACAAATTTAGAGTCTCTGTTCATGTCATGTCCAGTAACATTCCATTTGCTAAATGAATCACCTGGCCAAGTCCAAACAGAAACTGAGAGGGATATATACTCTGCCTAGGTCAGTGGAAAGTGCTACAAAGTCACGTGCCAAAAGATATACATGTATAATTCTATCACAGAGAGGGAATGAAGGATTAAAAACAAAAATCCAATATATTCCCTCATTCTAAACAAACGGGGGTCCCGAGAGCAAGAGAGGAAGAAATGGCTGTTGATTAGCCATCCAATTGTATCTTACACACTAGAGTCATCAAAAGAAGCTGTAGAAATTTATTTTTCTGGTTTAGTTAGCAGGAGGAAGAGGAGGAAGTTAAGAAATGGCAGAGTTACAAACTGCTTTCCTGGGCAGGGGTTTTCAGCTATAACACTGATGGATAGTTGAATAGGCTGATATAGAGTTTAACATCTCAGGTTCAGTCTGAATTCAGTCTCAGTCCAAATTCCTGCTTATAACAACATCTCCGATACAGTACATGCCAAGTACTACACTAAGTACTTTACATGCATTAGCTCACTTTATCCTCACAACAAATCTATGAAGTTATACTCACTTTACAGCTGAGAGGTCAAGTGACTTAGGTAGCTGCTTATAAATGGCAAAGCTATGACTGGAATCAGATCTGTCTGATTTCATTCACTCAGGTATCCACTACTTACCAGGCACTGTGCTGAAGATGCAAATCAACAACACAGTCCCTGCCCTCCAGGACTACAATTCTTAGTCTCTAAACTATACAGCCCATTGGAAATTACATGTTGACTAAAAAATAAGTCTGATGCAAATATGTGTGTTATTTTAAAAATGGATATGCTATGGGCCAAATATTCTCCTAGGGGCTTATCATGCCATGGATCAATGAACTGTCAAACTACTCTATGAAGAATGTATTTTTATTCCCCATTTTAAATATTAGGAAACTGATCTACCAAGAGGTTACCTTTGTTACACACAAGAAAGTGATGGAACAGGATTAGACACCAGGCAATCTGACTCTAGAGCTCCCCACCCCCTTTTTATGCATTTTATTTTATTATTACTTTCAAGTACACAGCACATTGGTTAGACATTTATATAGTTTATGAAACAATCCTCTTGATTATTCATTCCCTCTGGCTCTACACATAGCCGTCACATTACTGCTGTCTGCATTCCCTATGCCATGCTCGCCATCCCTGTGACCATCTATCAACTACTCATTTGTACTTCTTTTCCCCTTCACCATAGATCTCCCCTTTTCACAACACCACAAGCAGCCCATGGCTAATGAAATACAGATTTATTTAAATATATTAATGAACCAATATAGCTTTTTCTGATGTGTTTTCTCACTAGAAGACACTAGCAATGAACTTAATCACATAACAGCCTGTAAAATATTTTGTGTTAAAAAGAATTCCTCACACTTGAGAAATTGGGATCATAGGTCTGGTATTTTTAAAGTCTTCCAAAATTATAAACCAAGAGGAAAAATATTAAAATATAAAGCAGTAAGTGTGGTTTCTTTTTCCTTAAATCTCAGAGACTGAATTTCAATTATTTCACTATTTTTTGTGTGTTTGATGTTTACATAATACTTTATAATTGCTAATCAATCACTGTATATTCTGGTGATCACTGTGACCATTATTATTAAAATCACTTCCTATAGGGGTGCTGGAGGAACCTTTGGAGCCGGCTTAGCCTGTGCGTTCCACTGAGTATCCAGAAAGTGAGAAGCAGTTCCAGCCACTTAGGCTGTGGTCCCTGGCCACTTGGCGGCAGCAAGCGGAGCGACGTTGCAGCAGCCGGGGCGGCGCTGCTGAGCCCAGTTCCCCCAAGCAGCGGCGCTGCGTCCCTCTGCCTGGCTGCACTCCTCACCCAAGATCCGAACTCCGCACTACAAATGCGGAACCTACAGCCGATTCTGCAACTACCTGCCACTGCCCGGCAGCCCCGGGTGCCTAACGACTCCAGAACAAATTTTTGAGAACATAAAACAAGAATATAGTAATTATCAGAAGTGGAGGAAGCTTGTACTTCAAAGTCAGCCTCACTCCTCTGCACCATACAGAACCAGGTTCCTCCTGGATAAAGAACGACCAGTTCCATTCCCCGCTGCCCTGCTCCCCCAGCCCCTCTCCACTTTACCCCCTTGACCCCCATATTACTTTACCCCCTTTACCCACATATTACTTTGGAGTAATATGTGAGCATCTCTTAAAAGACTAGGAAGATCAAGGTTGGGAGGTTAAAACAAATCCTCTATACCAATCTAGCAGAATAATGTGAATCTTTTGTGAAATCCACACAGGTTCATAAAATTTGCGATGAGATGGGAGGAAGCCAACTAGTTGTGTCCTGACGCTTTTTTGCATATTTGGGTACCAGGTTTGACCTCAAGAAATGGCTGCTGCACACATTTTGTTACTCATTTGGTGTCACATTTCAGCTCAACTGAGTATCCTAAGAACACTTAAACATTTCTGCAGGTCACTTAATAGAATTTGAAAGACATTAAAACTTTCTCATTGTCACGGGCATATCTTTCTTGTCTGCACATCTAACAAATTTGTCCTACTATGATAGATTTTTCTGAACAAAAAAGCCTGAAGCAGTTTAGCAAAATATTTCTTCATTAGATCTCAACAAATAGAGTTTTCCAAAGCACAGTTCTATGAGAAGTATGTGTATGTGTCTTATTATTTATATTGTGCAAATATTTTTTTTATCTTGGGGATTCTGGCTGTGAATGTGAGGCATGCCAATTATGGTTAAAAACGCTTGATCTACAGATCATTCATGTTTTGTGACCACATGCATTGTAACAGCAGATCGTTTTATGTGTAGGTATTATTGTTAAATCCAGGCACAGACAATGAATCATAGATTAGGATGGACATTAGATGTGATTATGATGACATAGCAAAGGTCTGTGGTCTCAGGTCTACAAATGTGTATGAGGAATTAGGACAAACAGGAAATGGGCTATCTGACACCTGGCCTACCCTACAGGTTTAGGAAAATACTTTTACTCCAACCCTTAAGATACCCACATGGCATCTGCATTTACCACATTCACACCAGAGCTCCCTGTATGCGGAAACTCTAAAAATAAAAAACAGTCTGGAGCAGGAGCATCAGGGTTTGCTTGGGAGCACAGCACAGGTGAGCACCAGTGGGGCCAGGCTCCAGAGGCACTGCTACGTGGGAGGAACCACTTCGACTTTGGGATCCATTATTAAAAATTGAATTTGGATTGTTTGGTCAGCTTCTCCCAAATTCTTTTAAGAGGTGTCCACGTTCAGCTGCTTGAGCTTTGTTTTGGCAGCCTTTAGCCGACATTATTTATGGACTGTTGTTCGCCTTGTTTCCAAGGCTGAGGAACAGAAAGTACACTCTGTTTTGAGGAAATGGAAGTATACATTATTTTTTACTGTGACTTGTTCAGGACCATATTTTACAAAATACCTTATTGCCTTTATTACTGTTTCTGGAAATGAAAGTTCTATTAAAACTATTTTAGTTTGCATATAGAATTTTTTTAAAACAGGACTTATTTTGAAAAATTCTGAGTTTAATTCAAATGAAAAATTATAGGTAGCCTCACTGATAAATAACAGTTGCAAAACTCCTAAATAAAGCATTAGCAAATTGCATTCATCAAGCAAAAAATAACACTACGTCATAAGCAACAGTAGATCCAGGAATGAAAGGATTTTCTAACATTGGAAAATCTATTTATGAAGCCCATTAGCATATAAGTAATATTTAAGTGGTTGGTAATATAGAAGATTCCCTAAGAAAGATAAATTAGATAAAGAAAAAGTGATTGCCAAGAATGTGATCTGCAATATTTAAAACTTTTGCAAAGGCGACCCCAAAGGAGCATCCAATAAAATGGGTAGGAAAGAGAGGTGGGTGGTATCAAGATATCCAAAAGAAGAAAATATTTCAAGTGGCCAAGGGCTGAGAGATCAAGTAAGATGAGGTCTGAGAGTGAACTATAGATTCCGGGCAGTGGTGGTCACTGGGTGTGTCATAAACACAGTCTCCATGGAGTGATGGGAGGGAAGCTTCATTGGAATGGGTTAAGAGAAAATATGAAATGAGGAAATGGAGTTGAGATTATAGAAAACTCATTTAAGAAGCTGTGAAGGGAACAGACAAATGGGGTGGTAGGTTGGCTCTTTTAAGAGGAGTAAGGTAATAGAAAGGTCTCGTTTGTTTGTATTATCCTTTGGATTCCTTGTTGCTTAAGTGTGATAGGTACTAGACATATTTTATACCAAAGGACATAATCAGTGAGTAAAAGTTTGATGACACAGGAGAAAAAAGAGATAATTATGGGAACAATGCTTTTTCCCTCCAGCCATGAACACCTTGCCTACTCAGGGGCAACTCAACTGTGCCATGCTCCTAAACTCAAGCAGCTAAACATAGTGGGGGAAAAAATACACGGCTAGTCTCACAATCCAAGACCACCAAT
Organism: Pteropus vampyrus; assembly: GCF_000151845.1. Taxonomy (NCBI): domain Eukaryota; kingdom Metazoa; phylum Chordata; class Mammalia; order Chiroptera; family Pteropodidae; genus Pteropus; species Pteropus vampyrus. The sequence goes on along the minus strand of NW_011888783.1, from coordinate 4,596,062 downwards.
CTCAAAATATCACGTAAAACAAACTAATAAATCTTCCACACTTCCCTAATAAGAGGATTTCTCATGACTTTTCTCTCCGAAATAACTACATCAAACATTCTCCTCTCTCCCAAACCTTACTCATGTTCTCCTCCTTCTCTCTTAGTTGCTTGCCTTGCTTCATACATCATGGGGAAAAGAGAAGCTATTACATAGACGTTCTCTCATTTTTCCACCACAGTATCTTCTTTCTTTTCTGCACTTGACTTCTTTCTTCTGTCTCTCCCCGTGGTCCACACCCCACTTCATTATAATGGTTCAAAAACTGGCTGCACATATTAACCTAGAAAAATTCAGGCTTTTTAAGAAGATATAATGAACATAAGCAAATCTAAAAAAATTGCTAAATCTACACACAATAAAAATTTGACTAAATGATGGAAGAATTCAATCTCCTTGAATAGGTTAGATTTGCAAATTTGACCTGGGAAAATTAGATTGGGTAGTAATGATGCACCCAAATAGAGGCCAAATATGATATACCACCATCAGTAAAAAGCTTCATTATAAAATTTACACAGAAATGCTGTCCACAAAAGAATATAATTTCAGTAAAATAAAAATAAAAATGAGAAATTAGTACAGTTACCCTCGAACAAAGCAGGAACTGGGGGCATAACGCACCACACAGTGGAAAATCTACGTGTAACTTTTGATGTCCACAAAACTTAAGTTGTCCCTTGGTATCTGCGGGGGATTGATTCCTTTTGCACTACTGACTTCTTCTAGTTCTCTTATAATAAATATTCATTAATGTTCATTAGGAAAAACCTCAGTGTCTTGTTAAAAATCAATTTCGAGCCACTTTCCGCTCTGCATTTAAAGAGCTTAGCAGTAGTCATTTCATCTCAACAAGTGAAAAACTAAACGCATTGAAAAGTCAACAACTCTTCTTGGATCCATAAGGGAGGGGAGAAACCAGGGCAAAATCTCTGCCCCCAAGATTGGAGTGACTGACAAGTAAACATAGGGAGTCATGTCTTACCAGAGCAAAAACTCAGCAGAAACCGGTACCAGGATAGCAAAACCTGAACTGCAATTGAGAAATTACTGGCAGCTCAGTGTGTAAAAACTCCAGGGGACCCAATCACAGGGGGGCTTCCACAATTTTGTGAGACTTACCTCCAGGAGCTTGAGCAGGTTCCCACAGGAAACGTTAAAGAAAAAATCCTTTAGGAAACGTTAAAGAAAAATTCCCTCCTGCTTCCCGCAGATGGAAGGAAGAAGGAACCATTTCGAATCAACTCTGCTGGAGCACTCTGTTCTTAACAAGGCCTGCCCTCAGGAGAAACTAGTTAACCAGAACCTCCTCAATGGTTTCTTGGAGAACTTGGAGCCTAGGAAATAGATTTGATTACAAAGGGCAAGTTTTGACCCTTCATTTTCACCTGGAGTGTTAGTAGAACCTGACTCATCTGGGGGAAGGAAACACCCACTCAAGTCAGCTCTAGCCTTCCAATTTAGGGGAAGTTAAATACCCAACTCCATCCCACTCTAAGCATTTTGTCCCACCTAAGAGGGGAGAAAATAACTGAGAAACACTTGTGAAGTTTACAGTCCAGAGGCACAGGCTTTCTAAAAAACTGAGATGTAATCAATAGACTCTAGAATGCTCCCACACACGCATACTTTACCACTACTAAAAGCCTATTTATAGGAGTTTCTTTTATCCAGTACATCAAGCTATAAAAAAAAAATATGAGGCATACTAAAAGTAAAAACAAAAACCCAGTGCCTGCATAGTATTCCAATAGATGAATGCATCATATTTTATTTTTACAAACTCTCATCTATGTTGTTTAAATCTTCTAAAACAACAAAACCCCTAAACACCTATATTTATATAATCAGACAATAAGTTTCCTTAGGATATATTTCTAAAACTCACTTGCCAGAAGTTTGAAAATAACAGATTATCAGCTAGTTTAATAAACAACTCTGGCAGAGAAGCGGAGGAAAGTATAGGGAGAAATATGGAAAGAGGAGAAAATCAGCCAGTTTAGAAAAATTTATGACTATATTTTTTTCTCTTAAAATTTTTATCTTTATTTTTTGAATATGGTAAAAATAAAATCCTTGGATTTCAAAGAATCTACATAGAAAAATAAGTCTGCTTCTCATATGTCTCCCAATTCCTAGGAGCATATCTGGACAAGGTTAAAAATTACAGGCCCCATTTGCATCCCTAACCCCCTGCAAACTGCCTCTCAAATTGCTTACAAGTTCACCAGTGATGAGATAGAGAAGCTCAGATGAATCTGCGAAAATTTGCCATTGCTAATTGGAAACAAATTCCAGTGTCTGGTCCAGTGTTAATTAGTCAATCTCATTCTATTTTTAAGAAAAAGACAATGGTATTTATTATGTGGACAATGGTTCATTAACACAGTTTTTTTGTTTTGTTTTTTGTTGTTGTTGTTTTTCAGAGTATTAGTGTGTTTGCTTATAAGTGGATATATTCACCGCACAGAAACAAGTGTTCTCATGCTGAACAAATGATAAATACTGCTGACAGTGTTTCCTTCTTAGATGAGTTTTGATATATGAGTGGAATATGAAGGGTGATGGGAAAATAGGGAGAATAGATTATGGAATAAGTAGCAATGTTTCCTGGTAGCTGTTTTACATATGATTAAGTGCAATTATCTGTTCCTCTGACTCAGTAAAGTTTCTCAGTCCAAGAGGCAAGGTCTGCACTTGGCTGTTTGACAAAGGCAACTATTTAAATCAAATGTCTCTTTTCCAATATAAGAAAAACTGATACAGATGAATGTATTCTCCCCAAATTATCACACTCACACACACACACTCACACACACACACACACACACACACACACACACATACACACACAAATGCTGTGATGTTATATATTCTATGTATGTAGCTATGATGCAAGCTACAACATTCTTGGGGTATTGTTAACCATATAGGTCCAAATTCTTATCCTATCTAGCAGTAGGATAAGACAGAATTTGCCATTGCAAAATCTGCAATGAAGCCCCTGCTCAGCCCCTTATTAGCTAAGAGAACTTATTTAGTCACTTAGTGCCTCTAAACCTTATTTTCCATATCTGTCAATTAAGAATAATATGTTATTTCAGAGGTGTTTTGGGATCCAAATGATATAATGAAAATGTGTATACTTTGTGTATTATAAAATGCTCTACAAATGTTATTTTAAAACATTTAAAGAATAAAATCTGAGACAACTTCCTGGTTGAACAGGACTTTGAAGAATTATTTAAATAATCAGAAAAGAACATCATCAGAAATTGAACTTAGCATAATTGAGTATGAGATAGTCACAATTCATGCTCACTTTCAAGTCCCAGTGTACCTATTAGAGGATCTCCATGCCCTCTGTGGAAGACCCACTTCATGGAGACCTGGGGGGTGGGAGGGGGAGAGGGGAATTGAAAAATCTTCACACTTTTGAACAATTATGACTAGTTGGTTTCTTTACTTGTTCTCTGTACTGGGTTCTGGGGATACAGAAGGGATTAATACCAAGGGCACCTTCTCTTTTGGAGCTTAGTTGAGTAATTCAAATAATCACCAAATTAAAAAACAAAAAAACAAAAACAGTGAAAAGCCTATAAAGGAACAGTTCAGGGGTCTCTGAAGCATGTGATCTATTTTGGTGTTGTCAGGAAGATTATCTGGGGAAGTAACATTTGGGCTAAAACCTGAAGGATGATTAGGAAAAAACTAAATGAAGTTGGGTGGGGGTAGGGAGGATAGTAGAAATATTCCAGGCAGAGGAAACTGTCTTAGCAAAAACCTTGAGACAGAAAGAACTGAAAGGAAGATATGTTGATAGAGCTTAAGGCTGGTGGCAGTAGGAGAATCAAGCAGGAGCAGTAGTTAGTCTTTAAGAGCAGAGTAGTGACAAGATTACCTTTTAAAAATAACACTATAGAGAGTGAATTGAGGTGGGGCAGGAGAGCAAGTAAGTTTGATTAACACAGTAAGTTTGATTCAATGGAAAGAATTTGGTGGCTTCAAATAAAGTATGGATGACATTCCATACCTACAGATATAGACTGAGAAAAGGTGTAGAAATAGTCTTGAGGGGATCCAACTTTTAAGGTCTCAGTAGAAGAAGATAAGTCTAAAAAGAAGTAGGAGGCTACAAAGGGCATTCAAATAAAAAATGCTGCCGAGTGCTCAAGATGAAAACTGAAAAAATGCTCGTGGGATTTAGTGACATGAAGGTCATTAGCAAGAACTACACTGGAGGAGAGGAGGAAGGAAAAGTCAAGTCAAAGAGTGACAGGGAATAAGGAAATGAGGCCAACTCGTTTAATGAATTTGGTTTTGAAAATTAGAAGTAAAAGATCATGGTGGCTAAGGGGGAAGATAGGCAGGGGAATAGTGGGGAACTTTGTATTCATTCCTCAAGTCATTTGTGTCAATCTTTTAGTCTATTGGTCTAAATTTCTTTTCTCTTTAATTGGGGTGGTATTGGTTCTATCCAGACTGTAGCTTTAAAGAGCAATTGAGGAGGAGAATGGAGATTGGACTAATATATGTAGACCTCAAAATTTAAAAAAATAATAGTAAATGGGCTATTCATTCACTCACTACCCACTACCAACAAGCCACACGCCTGGGTTTATAGTTTCTAAAAGCCACTCTCAGTGGTATGGTCCTAGAAGGGAAGAAAAACAAATGTAATATTTCTCCACATAGGTCTGGGGCTTTATTCTTTTCCCCAAACAACTGTTCAAAGCCATGTCCTGTTCCTCCTTTCGTCTCTTGCTTTCTCTGTCTATTCCCTCCTAACCATCTCTATCTTCACTGGTTTGGAAACCTCCCCTTCTATGTGGGACCCTAGACAGATATAGGCCCTGGGGGCACCACTACTTTCTCCATTCCAGCCATCATTACTCACTTCTTTTCTCACTGTAAAGAGACTGCCATCAAGCACCCAGGCTTTGGTGTTACACTGGTCTGTGCCTGACCGAGATGAGATTCAGCCCCTCTTGCCACTCTATCAGTTCTCTACTGCCACTCACTGGTAATAAACCACATGGCAAGGGTTAGCAATTGGTGCTTGTCTTGAAGGTCATGCTGAGCCCAGCTCCTCAACGTAGGTTAGACATCTTCTCACAGTCCCTGCTGCCTCTTTTTGGACTTTTTCTGTGAGCTGAAACTAGTTGTTGATGGGGAGTGCAGCATATTCAGATGTATTTTTTAAATGTAAATTTGTTGTCCATCACTGTCTTTAATTATTAGCTAATTAACTGAAACAATTAGAATCTCTAAGGATGCCAAATGTTTTATGAAATTAAAAAAATTTTAAGAGTGTTTTAGAAGCCATTTCTCTTATTCTTTGTTGCCCAGCTCTCAAGTGAATCCTGAGTATAAATATAAGGATTGTATCTGTGGGAAATGTGTTGGCATCTGTGTTTGAAATGAAACAATGACAAATCATTTGTATATTGTATGAACGTATTTTCCAATTAAAAATAATCCATAACTGAAGTTAGAAAATTGTGCA
>NW_011888783.1:4586606-4590467 GCF_000151845.1 Pteropus vampyrus | reverse complement strand
AGGGATCCAACTTTTAAGGTCTCAGTAGAAGAAGATAAGTCTAAAAAGAAGTAGGAGGCTACAAGGGGCATTCAAATAAAAAATGCTGCCGAGTGCTCAAGATGAAAACTGAAAAAATGCTCGTGGGATTTAGTGACATGAAGGTCATTAGCAAGAACTACACTGGAGGAGAGGAGGAAGGAAAAGTCAAGTCAAAGAGTGACAGGGAATAAGGAAATGAGGCCAACTCGTTTAATGAATTTGGTTTTGAAAATTAGAAGTAAAAGATCATGGTGGCTAAGGGGGAAGATAGGCAGGGGAATAGTGGGGAACTTTGTATTCATTCCTCAAGTCATTTGTGTCAATCTTTTAGTCTATTGGTCTAAATTTCTTTTCTCTTTAATTGGGGTGGTATTGGTTCTATCCAGACTGTAGCTTTAAAGAGCAATTGAGGAGGAGAATGGAGATTGGACTAATATATGTAGACCTCAAAATTTAAAAAAATAATAGTAAATGGGCTATTCATTCACTCACTACCCACTACCAACAAGCCACACGCCTGGGTTTATAGTTTCTAAAAGCCACTCTCAGTGGTATGGTCCTAGAAGGGAAGAAAAACAAATGTAATATTTCTCCACATAGGTCTGGGGCTTTATTCTTTTCCCCAAACAACTGTTCAAAGCCATGTCCTGTTCCTCCTTTCGTCTCTTGCTTTCTCTGTCTATTCCCTCCTAACCATCTCTATCTTCACTGGTTTGGAAACCTCCCCTTCTATGTGGGACCCTAGACAGATATAGGCCCTGGGGGCACCACTACTTTCTCCATTCCAGCCATCATTACTCACTTCTTTTCTCACTGTAAAGAGACTGCCATCAAGCACCCAGGCTTTGGTGTTACACTGGTCTGTGCCTGACCGAGATGAGATTCAGCCCCTCTTGCCACTCTATCAGTTCTCTACTGCCACTCACTGGTAATAAACCACATGGCAAGGGTTAGCAATTGGTGCTTGTCTTGAAGGTCATGCTGAGCCCAGCTCCTCAACGTAGGTTAGACATCTTCTCACAGTCCCTGCTGCCTCTTTTTGGACTTTTTCTGTGAGCTGAAACTAGTTGTTGATGGGGAGTGCAGCATATTCAGATGTATTTTTTAAATGTAAATTTGTTGTCCATCACTGTCTTTAATTATTAGCTAATTAACTGAAACAATTAGAATCTCTAAGGATGCCAAATGTTTTATGAAATTAAAAAAATTTTAAGAGTGTTTTAGAAGCCATTTCTCTTATTCTTTGTTGCCCAGCTCTCAAGTGAATCCTGAGTATAAATATAAGGATTGTATCTGTGGGAAATGTGTTGGCATCTGTGTTTGAAATGAAACAATGACAAATCATTTGTATATTGTATGAACGTATTTTCCAATTAAAAATAATCCATAACTGAAGTTAGAAAATTGTGCACTTTAAAATACAGAGCAGGACAAAAGACATCAATAGACATTTTACTGAAGAGGATATGTGGATAGTAAATAAGTACATGAAAAGATATTGAACTCCAGTAGCCATCAGATAAATGAAAATTAAAACCACATTGAAATATTACTGGATACCTATCAGAATAGCTGAACTAAAAAAGTGACAACACCAAATGCTGATAAGTATGTACAAAAACTAGATGACACATATACTTGGTAAGAGGTAAAAATGTTCAGCCACTATGGAAAACAGCTTGGTGGTTTCTTATACAGCTAAACATGCACTTACTTTTTAACCCAGCATTTGCACTCTTGGGGCATTTATCCCAGAGAAATTAAAACTCATGTCCACACCAAAAGCTGTACATGTATTTTCACAGCAGCTTAATTTGTAATAGCCAAAAACTTGGAACAGCCCATATGTCCTTCAACAGATGAGTAGTTAAAGAAACTATGGAACACTAGTGCCATGGGATATTAATGAACATTAAAAAGGGAAAAACTACTGATATTTGCAACAATTTAGATGGATCTTCAGGAAATTATGCTGAGTAAAAAAAAAAAAAAAAAAAAGCCAGTTCTAAAGGTTACATAGTACATGATTCCATTTATATAACATTTTGAAATGGCAAACTTTAGAAATGAAGGGCAGATTGGTAGTTGCCAGGAGTTTGGGATGGGGCAAGACGTGTAAAAGGAGAGATAAGTGAGTATAGTTATAAAAAGGCAACAGGAGGGATCCTTGCGATGATGAAATTGTTCAGTATCTCGACTGTGGTGATAGATACAGGAACTGTATAAAATTGTATAGAACTAAACATGCATACACACACACAAGTAAAATTGGGGACATCTAAATAATATCAGTGGATTATATTAATGTCAACATACTTGTGATGATATATTATAGATTGTAAAATGTTACCATTGAGAAAAACTGGGAAAGTATAAATTGTATCTGTATTACCTCTTACAATTGCATGTGAATCTATATATCAATAAAATATTTCAAGTAAAAAAGAACACAAAGGAAATTTCTTACCACAATCTTTACCACTATCGGTTTCTTTTCTTTGCAAAATACTCCTCTAAGCAAAATGGTGATGAGGAATGATCATTAGTAAGCAAATATTTTGCCACACATAGATTAAGACAGCTGTGTCAATAGGTTATCCCACCACATGAGCTAGAAAATGATAGTTTAAGCATTTTTTTCATTCAGGGGGTTGATGAATACTTTATATTTTTTTCCAAATAACATGCAAGCAGCCAATTTAATATATAAAAATCACAACCATTAATTTTCCCCAAACCTTGCGGTAATTCACTTCTATGAAAATATAAGTGAGAACTTTCACCTGGGCAGAAGTTTACAAAAGACTCTTTAACTTGCCTAACAGAACTTTGCTTTCTATACAAATAGTATCTACACTATTTGTAGCTCTTATCAATTTACAATCCAGAAATCTGGGATTTTAGGAAAAGGTTTCATTGTAAATTCTCCTCTCTGCTCCTCTTCTCACAAGCTCATCTGGGACATTTGAATCATGAGAGGGGAGCTCATTGCCTCAGCTTCAAATCTTAACAGTTTACCACTGCAGCAATTGGATCACATTTGAAAAATCCCATTAGTAATTTAACACAGACTTACTTTCACAAGTTCGACTTAGGTTTTTCTTTCTATTTTAGAAAGGATTGTAAGAAATTGCCATGTGAAGATTGTTTCTGCATTTCCTTAAACTATAAGTTGAATGTATTGTCTACCATATTAAATGTCTCATATGTAATCATTTTTGCGATAAATTGCTCTTAGAATGTTGGAGAAAAGAAAATGTTTCTTTGAATGCAAAAATATAATTCCTTGGATTAGGTGAGAAATACATCATCCGACATGATTTATTTTTGCCCTAACTACCAAGAAACTCAGATCTAAGTTTTCTGCTTATTTACTACTTTTAGCCTAGGTATAGATATATTCTTCTTCCCACTACCCTCTTTCAATATAATTTGTCTTAGAGGTTGTACTTTTTAAAATTTTATTGAATACTTTACCAAACTTAAATTCAATTAATTTTAATTACTTAATAATAAAATAATTTTTATATTACTACTTTAAGCCTTATTTTTAAAATTCTTTTTACAAAAAAGATAAGCAATAAACTTGAAGGAAACAGACCTAAAAAAAGGATACATGCAGGATTACTTAATGTATTTGTGTTTCCATTTACTTTAAAACTTAAGACTCAGGGATATTTAGTTCCCTATTTTAACAACTTTCTAGATGCCCTTTGATTTAAGAGAAATTGCTTGGATCTAAATTCAAATTGCCAAGTATAACTTATACAGTAGACCTAAAAATAGAAAGAAAGAAAGAAAGAAAGAAAGAAAGAAAGAAAGAAAGAAAGAAAGAAAGAA
>NW_011888783.1:4564189-4586156 GCF_000151845.1 Pteropus vampyrus | reverse complement strand
GTTCAAGGATAGGTTATAATTCTATACGAGCTGGCCTAAGCCCCTGCCTGGAGTCTGTTTCCCAATTTCTTTCCATTTCTATTCCCTTTTCTTATATTAAAATTATATAAGAAATTTCTATTAAAATTTCTGAGAAATTTTGGAGACCGCTGAGCCATGTGGCCTCCCAGCCTGATCTTCTATTCACACTTACAGGGTATACTTTCATCTTGGAGCTCTCGGCTATCGTTTTCCTTGTTTTCTTTTGACAATAATTCCTAGTGTCAACTGTTCCAGGTGGTAGAGCTTGGTAACTTCTCTGGTTTACCATGGCCTTCCTTGATGAGAGTTCTTGCAAGTGATCGTTTCAACTGATCATGACCGTCCTGTCAGCAGTATCCCTCACTTCTGTACATGTCCACCATGATCCTATTTCTTAACTGAAGCTGACTTATCATGCCAGTACAGCCAGTGCCCAAACAAAGGAGAACCCAAACCTCATTACTCTGCTTTTGCAGCAATTCCAGACCTAGACTCCATTCACACATGAAGTTTTTGCTCCTCTTCATCTTCTTTCTGGATTCCTAGAACATGTCCTATAGACTAGCTCTCTAGATGCCTCCAATTCCTATAGTTAAAAAGTAACTACCTTGTATAGTGCCCCACAGGCCTATCTCACTCTCCCTTCAACCACATTATGGGGCTCTACAGTTCTTCTGGGGATGATATTCCTCTTCTGAATATATGAGCCCCTCATGAATGTAAATTGCCATTCCTCTGGAAAAGCTACCCCTAGTAAGGGCAGCGAGGAGAGTATTTAGAGCTGCCTCATGGACTTTCTCCTGCTCTTTCCTGAGCCAGGCCCTAAGCCTACTCTTGTCACAAATGAGCTCTGAGAATATTTGAGACTGTCCACCCAGGGGGGATGCTGGATGGACTCCATTACTTCTCTAGATCCTATTCAGATATGAAGGCAATGTGACCAAACACCCAAATTATTTTTCATTTTTCTTGCTCACGCAAGGCACTCATCCAAATTGGATCACAAGAACATCCTTAGCTATTTCATTGTTCAGCAAACTGGATAAATGTACTGAACCCTCATATTCAAACTGGTTACCACTCATAGCGATAATTTTAAATATTCTTCTTAGATGGTTCCAGTCACAATGACCTCTTTGCAATTCCTCAAATACACCAAATACATGGTAATAAGACCTATTAGGCATAACATAATCAGCTTCTGCTCACTTCTCCATTCTCATCATTTTTTTACTTCCTTTCTCACTCCAGCCACATTGAACTTTTGGTTTCCCAAAGGCTATCACTGGGATCCAGTATTTTACACTTGTTTGTGCTTTTGTATAACATTATTTAGCCACCAGCTCTTATTCATCCTTATAACGATATCTCCTCAGACCAAATTTGGATTGTATGGTTCATCTGTGTCTATACATGGCGAGAAGCTGCGGAGTATCATGATTTAATGGAAATTAAAATGACATCTGTTTAGCATTTTCAAAATGTTGTCCTGGTTACACCTGTTTACTTGATGGTCTCCACCATTAGACTGCAAGCTTTGTGAGGTCAGAGGTTGTGTCAAAATGGTACATGGTCAATATATATTTGTTGAATGAATAAATAATCCAACTATAATTTTCCAATAAATTCCTCCAATGAAGTATCTCACTTTCACTTAGGTTGGTTACACTATGGGTATATTTACATTCTTTTGTGAACATAGGAAGTCTACTTTGCTGGTGTTGCCTGACCCTGTCTCCTTATGTCAGTCTTACAGCCAGGCTTTATCTGTTTTAAGAGTGAGACGTAAAATGGTGTTGCCTTGGTTTAAGTAATCAATTTCCTGAAATAAGGTAAAAGCTCGCAGCAAATACATCATCATGTTCACAGACTAAGTGTGCAGGCTTCAACTAAAAGGTAATAGAAAAGCCATTCCATTCTCTATTCTTATATATGAAAATGTTGACTTTGACAGTTTGTAGTCCAAAACATAGAAACCTCAAAGTTGTCAGACAATGTTATCCACAAGGCAAAGTCTGACCAAATATTAAATTGTTACCTCATTACCTGGAATGTCACTTTTGCTATGATTCTACCATAAGCTTGAAATTGAGGGGATTTTCATAAACTAGTCTAGTTTGTTTTCTTAAGGAAACTTTAAAAGCAATGTTTTTGAGAGTCAGTAGAAATGGCACTGAGATGATTTCAATTGTTTTTCTATAAAACCATCCTCATTATTGCTGAATCACCAACGGTGTTATGTTTTGCTTTTTGCTAACATTGAAATGTGTTTACATATGTTACCAGAATAGAACAGTCACTGTAATCAGTTTTCTTAAAAAGGAAGGAAACATTGGCCCTTCCTTCACAAGAGGATGTTCGTTCATGGCAACAAGTATCAGCAGTGTTGATTCCTTTTTTTATTAGATTTCTGTATCTAATAAAGATGTTTAAACTACTTCAGAAGTTCAAAACCTGTTGAAGAATAAAATAACTAATTTTTTTCTCCAAGCTTTATCTTGAGGTTATCACATCTAATTAATAGATTCAGTTAATCAAACATTTGAAGATAATACCATTTGATTCTTAAACTTTTTAATAATGAAAGAAATAATCATTTAAACCTCTAACTTCAAAAATCCAGATTATCTTTCAAGTAGTTTTATTATTAGTCAAGGCAACTGCCCAAGCAGATACATTTATCTTATTCGGCATCTTCAAATCTTCAAAGATTGTCCTGAGACCTGAGATCAGAGCGTTTGAACCACAGATCCTAAAATTCTCAGATTGGTTCTAAGATCCTGGAATATGCCTAATTCAGAGCCTGTATAGTGATATGGGGTATGGAGTGTGGGGATGGTTTGGTGACTACGCCCATGGGAACAAGATGTAGAAAAAAGAAGTGCTGCTAGTGAGAAGAAAATGTGCAGATTGCAGTCTTGAATTGAGCCACAGGTTATCTTAGGACACTGACCCAGAGAGAGACATCTGGGACAGGTACCTCATCAGCATTCCTGAGGGCTTAGAGCAACTTGGCCAAGGAGGGCAAGCCCCAGTCATGGGTTGTTTTGCTTATTGCTTTGAGCAAAATGATCTCCTTTCTTACATTAACTTGCACATGTCTATCATGTGTATTATCTAGTTATACAGCTGTCTTTTCAAGCTTCTTGAGGCAAGCATCTGTGTCTTATAATTATCAGCACCACCATGCAACTGTTAGTGGCACAGTGCAATATGCATAAAAGATTTGTTAAATCAATGAATAAATAAATTTTTATAATACTTGAGGTTTAAAGTAACAAATCACAGGGGAAAGTATATCTTCAACTGTAAAATCTGTACTATTTAGATTATAGACAATATGCAGTTTGTTACTTGATTACTACATCTAAATGCATAAACTTAAGGAAAACACCAATTAACAGAAAAAATACAAGACAATGTTTTTTATTTGGAGTATGCTACTATTTAAATAAAACAATATTCAGCATTTTAAATTACTTAGTTTGGGATTAGTTCTGCTTTCTCATCTTTGCTAATCTGTATTTTTATCACAGGCATAGTCACACTCTGTATTTATTCCGTAGCATCTCTAAGCAAAATGTGGTGCTTCCTTTCTTCTGTTTCGGGTTCCTCCACAACCATCCCCACCATGCTTACTAAATCTGCTCTTCACCTTTACTGTTCAACAAAACATTTATTGGTAAGAAAAAATAATATCCATTCGCCTTTACTATTCCTGGAACATGACAAGAAATGTTACATTATTTAATCTTACAGCAAAATTTTATAGATGAAAAAACCCAAAAGTCCAGAAATTTAAATAAATTGTCATATAGATGTCAAAGCTAATGCATAAATGGAGCTCAAACAGGGGTCAATGAAGGAGGAATAGATTTGATATTGGTAGTTGACACCGCTTTGGTAATTGTCGACCCTGTGAGAATGTGTGAAATGACCGACTCAGGGAGAGAACATTGAGAATAAAGAATGCCAAGTAAATCCTGGGTGAAGAAAAATTTTTATAGGTCAGGATGAAGAAGCAGGATGAATAAGAGAAACTGAGAAGGAATAGTAAAAAATATAGGAGGAGAACTAAGAAAAAAATGATCAATAGTATTGTTACAGAGAAGTCAAGGAATGTGACTGTTAATCCTAACCAACACATATCCTAAGGAGTTGTGGAGATAGAAGTCAATTTGGAAAAAGAAATCAGGAAGTAAAAGAAGAAATCAGGAAGCAAATATAGGCAAATTTTATATGAATTTTGGTGCTCAAAGGAAGAAGGTAAAGCAATAGTTTGAGGTGGAGGAAGAATTAAGGAAAGATTCCTTTAGTTTTTTTGACTTTTTTTTTTTTTAAGAGGGAATAGGATGTGAAGCCAACAAATAAGGGATTTAACAAATATGCCCTAAAGGGGAAGGATTCCTTTAGAGAGACAGATGAGTAGGTGAAGTTATTAATGCTGGAAGAATAGGAAAGGAAAATAAATGGGCTTTATTTTATAACTTAAAGGTAAAGTCATACACTTAAAATGAGAAGATGAGTAGGATAAAGAGGTGAAAAAAAAATTAAAAGTATTTGAGATCATCCCAGGAGAAAAATGAAACTAAAAATAAATGACTGCCTGGAAGCCTTAAGCTCCCAGAGGGAGCATGGGAAATACATAAATTCCTCAATTTTCCCAACAGAACTCAAGGTCAGCAAGTTCCCTTCCCACCATGGCTCTTAAAATCACCCTTTCTAATAAGACAATGTTGAAGATGAGAAGCCAGACTGGCCAGGTGGGAAGCTACACTCTGTTAAATCAGCTACACTCAAGAAACACAGGCTTGTCAAAACCAGAGAAAGAGCTTAAGTTATGAGACAAAGTTAGGGCCTCCCTGTATCTTTACCCTCTTCACCTGCCATTTACTATTTCTTCTTCCCAGAGGATGTACATCCTTTATTTTCCTTTTCTTTCTTTTCACCTATTTTTTCTCAAGCCTGACTTAATCTGTGCCATTTATAAGAATCACAATTGAAAAATGCATGTGTGTCATTTTCTAATTCAAACATCACATGATTGGAGAATATTTCATTTTTATTTTGTGTTGTCTCAGGTCAATGTTCCAAGTTATTAAACCCGTAAAAAGTCTCAGCAATCATTCCTGAAAACTGCAAGGCAAAGAGTCCTGTTGTAGAAATGCTGATGGAAGCTCTTTGTGATTTGACTGAGCTACTAATCAGAACTTGCAATTTTGAAAAATTTCTCTTGAAATCAAAATTCTGTATCTTAGCACTTCCATCACTATACAAATGGATTAAAAATTATTTTAAATCAACTTGTAGTTATAAATGAAATGGAAAATTCTGTTTTCAAGTACATTTCCCCCATGCACAAACACATTCAACTTTTTAAATGATTAATTTCTCATCGATTTAACATTTTCTCTAATTAAAAATTTGAGGTAATTTAGAAATGGGCTAATTTAAATTTTTTCTTTTGCACATCTTTAAATAAGAAAATTAATAGAGTAAACACAATTTCGAGGGTAATATCTATTTGAGTGTATAAACTATATCAAAGTTTAGAGTGAACATGAGGCTATGAAAACATTTCCATGGTGAGATGACTCAGTGTTACACTGTTTAATCCATAGAGTTGCAGACCACTCTGATATATTTCCTGAAGTAGGACCTCTACTAAAACACATGCTAATCTAGATCTAGGTCTTATTTGAAAGCAATGAAATTGCATTTCTATTTAAATATTTTATTAATTTGGGTAGTTCATTAATTCTAATCAGTCACGATCATAATTATTCTATTTCATTATAATTTTGTGTTTATTTTACTTTTAAAGTATGAAGTAATTTTATTCCTATGAAATTCCTGAAAATAAAAATTTATTTCACTTTCTTTTCTTTCAGATCAGAGGCAGTGTTTCAAAAGTAACAGTCCTCAAAAGCCATGACAGTTCTTAATAGCTGAGTTAAAATGAAGAATGTCCACCGGACAGCATTTTAAAGCTTAGTGTGAGATATGCTGTCCACTTAAAAGTAAGACACCACCTCTTCCTTCTAAAAACAACAATTTTACTATTTACGTTTTGCATTAATTCTGACTAGGTGAGAATTAAGTTGTTAAGTTGTCTACTGACACACGTAACTGTTTAGTGGAATTTTATTATACACTAAACTTATTTGAAATAATCTTAACTTTCCCTTTTTTCTATTTCAGAGTAGTTACCTCTCTAAAATTGTAATTTCTGAAATCTGTATTAATTCTGTTTCTCTTTTATAAAATGCTCTGATGCTTATAATTCTCTCAGTCATGCTACAATCTAATGTATACTAGTATGTATCCTATCCATCCAGGCACTCTGCTAGATGTGATAATCCAGAAATTCACTCCGCTCCAAAAGAGCTTTCATTTGAGTGAAGAATTCAACCAGGGAAATAGATTCTGCTTGCAAAGATGACTTTATAAGAGGAATATGAAGTACGTGGTAGTGAGGGATGTGCCTATCAAAACTTGGTGAGGGCAATGTACAGGACTGTTTTACAGAGAGGTGAAGCTTGAGCTGAGTCCTAAATTAAAAGGCCTCAAAGATTCCACACATGTGGAGTTGGAATCTGTGAGCGAGGCCTTCCAGTGAGGGCAAAGGCATGAGAGTGAGATCTGGCTGACAGTAATGGGGAAACATTACAGAGTCATCTCTAGATTTTCCATTGCACAGAAGAAGGGAGGGGCTAATTCTCCCTGTTTCATAGTTATCTGAAGATTGGACTTTAGTCCTGAATTCAAATTATTTCAACATTGAAAAAAGTTTGTACCTATGAGTTTGACTAAAGTCACAGCTCCTCTGTTCTTGTATATAAGATGTTCTAGAAATGATCTCTAAATAGTTATTTTACTGTGGGAAAGGAAATGTTCAAAGAGCAAAAATTTAAAGTATGGAGCCCTTCTGAAAAGGAATGTTATATATACTAGAGGAAGAAGAGATTCAATGAGCTTGTAGGTTGTGAGAGAAAAAGATGAGGTTCAGGACTCTTGGGTTCTTTCTTATTTAGCTCCAGACCGTATACATCTGATTTGAGAGGGCTCTCCCAGAGATGTTTCCTAGTAATGGAAAAAAGTCATTATACGAGGGGCTATCTTCTTCCTGATTATCTCACTGTTAACCCAACGCACAAATAGAAAACAGATTTTCTCAGACACTCCACAGTATGTTGAACAGCTTGAGGAAAATCTGACATCTGCAAATTGGCATAGAATAGCTCTCAAATACTTCGCATAAATAATAAATTAAAATAGCAGCCAAGCAGGACATGGCAGGTGAGGAGGGAAAACCAAAACAAACAACAGTAACAGCAGCAACAATAACAACAATAAAAACAGAAGCCTGGACTCTGAAGATAAATATCTGATAAAATCATTCCTTTTAAAGAATGCCAATAACTCAGATTTGAAGATTGGCCTTATCAACTTTTGAAGTCTCTGATTCTCCTCAAGAAAAGATGTGATGAATAGATAAGAGTACTAAATTATAATGAGCTTTTCAGTAGTTGTTTATGAAGTACTTAAAAGCAGTTCTTTTAAGCCTCATAAGTGGGTACGCTATTAATTTACGCTATAAAGAAGATGACTACTTTGCACAAGTATGCATTGGCAGCCAATTATTACAAACCTCCAAGTAGTAGAATTCAAACTAATGAGGCTGTACTGATGCGTGTTTGCCTACACTACTAATTTAACATTTCAAGCTAAATTTAAAAACAAAAACCTATTATACTTCCTATGAGGCTTCATCAGTTATTAAAGATTATACATTCTTACACATTAAATATATATGCACAAGTCTCATTTAAGACAAAAGAAAAACTTTATAAATAGGCTGTAAAGCATGATGAATCTCCCTAGCCAACTGGAACTCCCTGTTGCAAACACATTCCAGCAGAGAAGTCTGTCATCTGTTTGGAGGAGTTTAAGGCTCCAAGCACTTGGGAGGCAGAGGTCCTCTCTAGTTTTAGAAATCCTAACTCTGGCTTGGGGCCAAATTAGGAATTACAGTGAAGCCCTTGACATCTATAGATACCTAAAATAATACCTCTCAGATATTGAGAGGCTCTAACAAAGCTTGATGATGCAGCAGATCCATACATCCTGCTGATGATTTCAAAACCTAATCTAAAGCACTGCCCTCAGATTAAGAATTAATGTGCTAATACAAACCTAAATTTATAAATTATTGTTGAACTCTGCTAAGTAATACCTTTCAGGGTACTTTGATTCTTTTAGTTCTTAAGGGCAGTATTCAATTGGGTATTATCTTTACCTAAAGCAAATGTGGTTATCATCTTACAGTTAAGAAACACAAAGCCAGCGAGGTAAGGAGTTTTCCCTACATCACACAGTAAATAAATGAGTTTTTAATAGAATTCAAATATCTTCAACCAGTAACTAGAAATAACAACAACCATAAAGCTAACTTTTAAATCACAGTTTTTAATTCTTTACATGACTTTTCATGTTTATTTGATTCTCCAACCTATAATGTAGGTACTATTGTCATTTTCATTTTACGTATGAGGAAATGAAGCACAGCGTGGCCGTGTAACTTTTTTGATGTCACACACAACTAGTAAATATGGATGCAGGAGTAAATTCAGTCTTGGACTCCACAGCTCACGATCTTAACCAGTATACTTTCATCCTCTATTTGTCTACTTTCTTCCCTATCGTAACATTTGTTAAGTATTTTGCTTATCAGATACCACAAATGAATTTGAGGTAGAATAATTCCTCCCTCTAGACTCAAAGGCAAAACAAAACCACGAGGGTGCCTTTTTGTCTAGCAAAATGTGACCCAGGATCTGCCTAGAGGAAGTATCCCCATTATCTACAATTTTGTCACAGCTTCTGAGTTCAGGGCTCAATGTTGACTTCCTAACCCTAGCAATATTCACATTAGTCTTGTTCAGTCATTTTTTCCCATGTATCCAGTTGTTTGTTTTGTAGAAACATGACAACATTTCAATTACCCATTTGCTGCTTAAATTCCCTCTATGGTATTCTTGCCAAATGGTCTGGAAATTCGAAACCTCCCATGAGAGTTCATTCCATCTTTGGACAGCTTTAACTGAGAAGTCTCTTCCTCACATTGAGATAAAATCTGTCTGTGGCTTCCTTTTATTTTCCCTACTTATAACCATTAGGCCTAACCTTGTTTTTCTTATTTTGAGAATTTAATAAACATTACAGGCCCTATCCCCGGGGTGGGGGTGGGGGCGGAATATAGGCTGTAGACATGCACAAAAGGCTAACGAGAAATTTCTGGGACACTGCAGATCCCTAAGGCATATGAATGGCCTATGGGCCTTAAGCTGAGAACTCCTGATCAACAACAACCTTCAAATGCTCTAAGGGGAATACGAGTTCTCCTTCCCTCTGTACCATGCACTGTGTCCAAGTACAGAGGCTTGCATTTTCCTCTCCCCACTGAATTGCATCTGCTTAGATTTGGGTCATTCTTTTCAATCCATGGGGACCTTTCTGAATTCCAATTTTGTGATCCAATCTGTCATTTTCATACTTTCAAGTCACTTTTAGGCTTGATTGGCATGCTCCAGTGTTTCTACCATAGCCACTGGCAAAGAGATTAGCCAAGAAACAGCAGCCAAAGAATACCACCTGGGAATGGGGCCGAAGGGGAGTACCCACTATATTTCAGCATAAATCATATACTGAAACTTAAATCCATGAATACACAAGGAAATGTGAACATCTAACAAACAGTACATAATTATATGCAGTTAACGTTATCCCCCAGAGAGACCTGATTTTATTCTGATTTTGTCAATGTTGGGTTAGGTCAGAAATTGGACTAACCAACTCAGCAGATATGGAAACAAATGAGAGCCACATGATTGAGGGTCTAAGTATTCATCACAAGACTTCCTTTTACAGCTTAGCATGTGACCTTAGGAAACCCAAGTATATTCTCAGGTCTAAGGCCAACCCCTGCCCCTCATCCCCACCACTAAATTCTAGCCTTCCTAAATAAAACAGAATGGCTACCCAATGGCTATCTCTTTGGCTTGAAGAATTCTCATTTAAAGTTAGTTTACAAAAGCCATGTTGAATATTAGCTTTTTTTTTTTTCAAAAATAGGTTAATTTATTTGTTTTAAAATAAATTTTTTCATGCCTCGAGGATAACTTTTACTTCTAGTGTTTTAGAGCTTTGTGGATACATTCACATTAACCCTGTGCATGTAAGTTGTAGGTTTTATAAATTAAATCACATCCTTTCCAGTGTTTGTCATTTCAGAATCAGAATTTTAATGTAATCAGCATTGTGGAAGAAGATTGAAAGAGATTTGAGTAAGAGGACCCCACTCTATCATTAACTACCCAAATTATCACAACCAACTCCACTACCCCTTCTGGGCCTTATTTTTCATGTGTTAAAGGAGACAGCTGGGTTACTTCTCTAAAGTCTCCAGTTTTCAAAATTCTGTTATTCTAATTTTCTTACATTAGAAGGGTGCACTGAAGCATCAGAACAAAGACAAACAACCATATCTCAATTTCTTTCAGTGCCTTAAACCTCAAGGCTAAAAGTATAATTTTAATATCCAAAAGCTATCACGCAACATAATTTCACTCTATGAGTGATGCATAATGGATCACAGGACACAACCTCTCTAACCCAATGGTTCCTGAACTTAGTTGCACATTGGGGAACACAGGGAATTTTAAAAACAGATGATGCCTAGGTCTTGCCTCCAAATGCTGTGATTTAATTGGTTAGGAATGAGGCCACTTGGACCAACAGGATTATAAAAACTCCAGTTTAGAACCACTTCTTCAATCCATAGTTCTTAATTCTGAATGCATGTGAGAATCACCTGATTCCTCTTCAAAACTTCCCAATGCCACTTCCGGGTTCCAATTCAATTGGCCTGAGGGACTAGGGCATTGACATTTTTTAAAACTCTTTAGGTAATTGTAATATGCAGACAGGGTTAGGAACTATTTTCTCCAATCTCTACCTCACCAGTTCTTTCTAGTTGACCATCCTGACCTCCTACTGCATTCCACACTAGTCTCCCATCAAAAGAAAAACCTTGGACCTAATTACAAGGTACAGCTCTGCCTCCATTACGTATATTAACCTGATGTCCTAACTTCCTGCTTTTTTCTACAACCATAACCTCTTATCTTCTCAATTAACCAATGCTCCCGTTCTGGGACCTTACTTACCATCCTAGATTGCTTGAATGCTTCTTTCATCTTGTAGTCCCAGTTCTTTGTATTAACTTTTTTATTAACTGTTTTATTCATCAATTCTCCCTAGTACTTTGAATGTCTTTCCCAATATTCCAAACTTCCTCTGCATCCTGGATTATCCTGATAAAATTTTCCTATGATCCTGACTACTATTAAAGGGACTCTAAAAGAGATACCAAACTGAAAAAAACCTGCAATTATTGCCAATAATTAACTAAATGCTAGAAATATATGACAAGGCACTGGAAATCAATCTCTCTCTCTCTCTCTCTCTCTCTCTCTCTCTCTCACACACACACACACACACACACACAGACAATTTATAAAACTATGACATTTTCTTCCATTCAACGTTGGCTATAGTTCTAGCCGGGTACCATAAGAAACACAAGGATCAGTCTAGAAAAACAGAACAAAGATGAGAACTGTGTATCATTAAGGATAATTAAGGAGTTACCAAGAGAAGATGAAAGCAAAGATTAAACTTTAGTGCAGAAAAATAAAAGCTGAGGTTGAATAATTTTTAAATGGTGACTAAAAAATATTGTTTTCTCAAATATGGAAAATATAGCCAAAAGAACAATGTTTTAGGAAAAATGAAAGGCAATTCTACATAGTAATTATTAAACCAAATTCTAAGGAGATTATATTGGGTAAAAATAAATAGTTTCATTGAAGTCTTAAATAAATTTGATAAATGCAATATAGGGGTTTTTCAGAAAGTAAGAAAAAAACTAATATTTGGGGGAGAAATTTACAAGTTTTTAAAGCATCTTTATATGCATGTTCTTATTTAAGTTTGTTAAAAAATCAGAAGTTAGACCTGTTCTGTGTATATTCTGAACATTTTGAGGCCAGTATTGTAAAGGCATCCATCATCTTCTCTCACAAAGGCTCCTTTAAGATGCTGTCTCATGTAATAATACTGTGCTGTGTTTACTCTAGTGGCATTTATATCCTATGACCATAGATGGATTTACCAGGAAGCTAACAAAGCTTCAAGCTTTAACCATTTCTTTTGCAAGAATTCTTTCCAAGCCTTAAGAGGAACCCTAGTAACAGGTTCCTATAGTTGTTATGTTTTTGTCAAATAGCAAAAGTAAGTTATAATTTGTCATGATTTCTTTTGTATTCTAAATACTTACTTTTGTACATATTCTGTATTGTACATGTACAAATAATATAAAAAATTTTTATATTATTTTTCTTAAATATGAAATACAAATCCACCTGGCTTATGACCCATTAGTACTGTCATAGTGTCCTGCTAACCACCACAAGGCCATTAATATACTTTCCCTTTGTCTTTTAACCCTCTGTCTCCATCAACACTCAGCCTTCGACCTTCAGCTGTTCCTTGCTCTCTCCTCGGCCATCTTCCTCATTTCCAACGACCATCTTCTCACAGAGAATGTCTTCCCAAGGAAAACACAGAGTGTCAGTAAAGTTTTCTAGCTATTCCCCTTCTCTCAAAATTTTCCTCTTTGTACCATCTCTCCTCCTCTTCCTCAACCTTGGAGAAGGTTCTCAACCATGGAGTTTCTCAACTTCTACTTTGGAACTCTCCCCGGGCCCCTCCCAGCACTGCCCTCTCGTTTTGGTCACTCTCCCTTCTCCTGCTCCTCAGGATCTTTCTCGCTGCCTTTGAGCACAGTCAGCACTTTCAGAAGTTATGGTCTCATTTAGTGGTTTCTCTCTTATGAATTTCCATTTCTTCACCCAAAGGAAAAAGCACACTAAATACTGAAAATGCCTTTTATTCTGAGCTGTTTTGGCACGAGTGACCCAGAAAGAAGGAAGGGAAGAAGATTTGTGGCAATTGCTCCTGGGCCAAACTTGGAAGCATTACTTTCCCTCACTGTAGGAGACATCAAAACAGACACTGGAAACCATTAAAAAAAAAAAAAAAAAAAAGCACCATAGTTTTTCCTTCCATGAAGTGTGGTTTAGTGCACCTGGAGTTCTAAAGTCAGACTGAGCTAGGCAAACAGGGAATCTGGGCATGTGCGTCATTTGAGGTCTTCATTTATACACATACATACAACTATTGATTCCATGTCAGAAGTGTTAGTCAGGACTGATTTTATGAGTTCTGCCATGAAATAAAGTTTTAGCCATGTCCACTCTACCCACTCAATATAGGAAAGGGGAAGGTTTTATTTTACAAAGATTTCAATAACACAGGCTTAAGATCAAAGAACTGTAGTACTTAGAAATTTGTCTAGAAGATATAATTAAGTAGATTATCCCAAAAATATTTGTTATTGTGTTCTTTTTTCCTGGATTAATTAATACTAAACGGTGATTCTGGAAAATTTTTTAAATATGTCACAATGCTATGGTCTCTTAATTTGCCTCCTAAAAATGTTTCTAAAAGTTTAGATCAGATTTAAATCGAGATTTTAATAAAGAAGCTTTACATAAGAGTCCTGGGCAAGATCAGCATTGTGGTTAAATAGAAACACAAGCCAAGAAAAAAAGAAGAAGGGATTTAAACTTTGCTTAGATTTCAGTCAAGGAATTTACAATATTTTGATGCTACATATTTTGTTCAACCTACAAAAACCCACAATATTTATGGAAGTCCAAGAGGGTCAATTTCTTCACACTAAATATTCTTAGTACAATAAAACATTAATGCTCTGTTAAAATTACAAGTTTTCATATATTCAGGATCAAACTGTACTGATTTCCTAGGTGCAAAAGATTTAGTAATTAAAATAAATGAAAATATGGTTAAACATGTAGCCCTAGATATTTTTTCACACCTGTCATTTGCTAGCTCCCTTTTACTAATTTGAGTACCAATGTATTGGGATTTCTCTCTGGTGAGATCAAAACAACAGTATACAAATAATAACCAAATCCTATGAATTTTTGACAGTTCTAACATTTATGACATATAGACACCATTAGTTGAATATATATGTATCGATTTTCTCTGACCTATGATATCACCCTGGCTATTCGCTTACTTTCAATAATGCAATGGTGCACACTCACTGAAAATGCTAAATCACAATGATATGAGGTATTCATGCAATCTTCTGCTTAGGATTATCTAAGGAAGAAAGCCCAATGATGATTATTAGCTAAATAATGACTAATGTGGAATTTAGCGCATTGTTAACATTGGCTACCTTTTTCTCCATTATTTAGCTGAATTCTATAAGACTACATTGTGTCAGATATGAGGAAATAATTGGTCTCACAAAAATATGGGTCATATTTCTTACAATGTTAGACTAGCTTTACAAAATGTCTATAAGAAGCAGAAACCCAAGCTGAAGACAGTAACTAATATTACAACACTTTTCTAAAAGGGTTGCATGAGTTTCTTGGAGTCATCACAATAAAAATAAACTAACATTCAGCAGAGTCATCAATCCCACTTAGGGCATAAGCAGATCAAAAAAAAAAAAAAAAAAAAACCGTAGCCCAAACATTTTGGAACATACAATGGAAAAAGCTGGACATACCCACCTTCTTAATAACAGTAAAATCTCAGAAAAATGTCCCAGTACACTTATACTCAAATTAGTAAATATTTGTTCTAAAGTATTAAAAAACAGTTTCATATGTCCTCATGGGTCTTTTTTGCTCACTGTAGCTTGCTGTTCTTTTATTTCTATCACCTCCATGTTTAGCACATAATTGAATTTTATACATGAATAAAAGGTGAATAATTTCGGACATAACATGGGTGAATTTAATTCTTAAAAATAAAAATTCTTAAGATGCTTAAATTGGAAGAATTACCCAGAGCAAGGAGTTCTAAAGGGTGACCTATTTTTATGCATCGAAAAGAACTTATCATTAATTAATCAATTCGTTCATTATCTAACAAATATTTATTGACTATCTTTTGCACATCAGGCATTGTGCTAGGTTTCTATGATTTAGTGACCAACGAAATAGACTTGGACATTGATCTCATAGAATTTACATTCTGGGATGGGGGAAGACATTTTAAAACTAAAAATGAAAAAAAAAGCACACAAATGATGATATAGTTATGATTGTGATTAGGGCCAAAATGGGAACAGTTTGGAGAAATGAAATGATGAGAGCTGGTGATGCAGAGCCTTGTAAGCCATGTTAGAATGTTCTCTTTTATCCCAAGAGACATGGGAAACATTTTAAGTTTCAAAGCAGGGATATAACACGATTAACATTTCATTTTGAAAAAACTCTCTAGCGATCTGTAAGCAGAATGGACTATAAGAAATGAGCAAAACAAGGTGATGGCAAGAGTAGGTGAGAGCAAAGGTCCAGTTGGGAGGCTACTGCTGTAGTTCAGAGATAAGGGTAGTTGAGCCCTAAGAGTGGCAGTGGATACATGGAGAGGACAAATTCAAGATTCATTTATAAGGTGTCATTGACAAATGCTTTAAAAAGAGACAATAGTCAAGGGTAGCATCAACATTTCTGTCATGAACAACTGGAAGGACAAGTTGGGGAGATTGAGAATACTAGAGAAAGAGTCGTAGGCTTAAAGGCTAAGAAAATGAGTTCAGACTTTGCTGTGTTTAGATTGAGATGTATGAGAAGCAACTAAGTAAATGTCATATTATGAGTTTGTAGCTGAGAAGGAAGATCTGTGTTAGAGAAACCAATCTCTGGGTCATTAATGTGCACATAGAATTTTTATATAAGCTGTGGGAATGAGTGAGACTTCATAAAAGAAGAACGTGGGATAAAAAAGGAAACAAGTGTTCAAGACTGATCTTTGAAGAATTCCAATTGCTAAGTAGAGGAGGAGGAGCTACCAAAGGGGAATCAAAGGGTTAGCCAGATGGGTTAGAAAGAATACTGGATGGTATGTGACATTAGGTTGTGAGTTACAGAAGCCAAGGAAAGGGGGAATTTTAAATGAAGAGGGTAATTACTCAGGAAAATCAAGTAAGGGAAAAACTGAAAGTATATGTTGGATTTTGCAGTGTGGCCACCATTGAGCTCTTAGCCAGAACAGTTTGAGTGAAAAGGTGGATTGGAGAGCTTAGCTGTGAAAGGGAAGTAAAGGCATGAGCAAAATGTACATAGATAACTCTTTCCTGAAGAGTGATTGTGGGAAGAATTTTGAGGTTCAATCCTTGGTTACATAGCCTGTATTTCTCCACTTATGAAATGAGGATGTGAAAATAACTTGAGAAATGCAAGGGTAAAACCCTGTGCTTGGCATCATTCCATTCAGTTAAGTTCAAATAATATTTAGTAAAAACAAATTAGATCCTGGTACCCAAAGATGAACAGGACAAGGTACATTCTTGCCAAGAGCTTATGATATAATGGAAGAGACAGAATAAAACATATAAATTCAAGAAAATGCAGTAAATTGGAAGATGAAAGTATGCATGATGTGTTGTGGGAGCAATGAAGAGGAGCATTTACCCCTCCTGGGGAGTTTGAGAAACTTTCTGGAAGTGAAGACACATGAACAAACAGGAATTAGCCAGGTGGTGAGAGGAAGTAAAGATATACCACAGAGGGAACTCATGAACATAAAAAAAGACTCAGAGATGCGGAACACAGTTAAAACCCCAAGTATATCCGTCCATGATTTCCTCAGAGAATCTACAACAAACACATCAGCTACTAGAATATAAAATTGGAATGTGAGAGTTAAGTCTGGAGACATAGAGGCCAAGCTCACAGAGACTTTGTGTGCCATGTTAGGAAGATTTGACTTTATGCTCTGCTAACTGAGTTCAAATCTAATATCAACCATATGTTAGTTCTGTGACTTTAAGCAAGTTACTTAAACTCTTGGAGCCTCAATTTCCTCAGTGAGAGTCTTTATTTTTAATTTTCTTGAATGAGGGCTTAAATAATACTACATCCTAATATGAAAATATCATGAACTCTCAATTAAGGTTAAAAATTATTATCAGAGTAGAAAGCAGCCTTCGACAACTTTATCCAATCTACTCATTGCACATGGAAGGAAATGGAGTCCCGTGGAGATTGAGAACTTATGGAAGTTCATGCCTTGAAGAAGCAGCAGAACCTAGAGCAAATCTAAGTTCTAGTACCTGTTACTATGACACTATTGAATATCCCTTTCTTCCAGGAGTTAAAGAAAAAGCTGAAGCAACCAAAGACTGAAAGAGGAGACAGACAACAGATTGACAAATGCCAAAGTGTCGGTAGAGATGCTATTTTCTGATGGTGGGCCACAAACTGGCAGTTGAGAATTAAGACAGGGACAAGGGGTGGAAAGTTCTAACTACATCTCCATATATCTCTTCCCTTAGAGAATCTGGAAGTAGACAATAGACTGTTTTATAGACTATTCTCTATCTTCCAGATTTTAGACTGACCTGATAATTCCTGGAAAGCTGATGACAGACTAGCCAACAGCTCAGAGACCAAAGATCAGAGTCTGATTCAACTTGGTGGAGTCTTTAGCTAACAGGAAAGGGACATGTGATGGGTTAATGGGGCAACTGTGGTGTCAGTCATAGAAATAAATATAATTGAAGGTAAAAAAAAAAAATTAAAACAGGTGAAGTAGAGAAAGAGGCAGTCAAACAATGCATTATTATCCCAAACAAAAAAAAATACTCTGGTTGGAAAGCCATAAAGTGCTTTCTCTGTAATTATTAACAGCTGTTCCTTGAAAATTATTTTGAGCTCATTCCAATGTAAATAGTAAGACAGGAAGAGTAAGCATTTTTCTTTAACTGCGTGGCCTTTAAGGAAGAAAGTGCAAAGATTTGCTTGAAGTAGCCATACTAGTTCTGTAAACTTTCACGTGACTTTATGCATTTCAGCTTCCTGATGAAGAAAGCAGAGATTCTGACAGAACAAGCCATAGATAGGGTTTCTATGAAGACTTTAAACTGTTTTGCTACAACTTCTTTCCTTCTCTAAAATTTGCTAACTTCTCTATTTGGGGCATTCAGTAACATACATATTTCCTATTGAAACAGACAGGTGAAAACAGAGGCTGACTAAGCTTTCGACATACTTTTGTCTTAAATCTCACAAATATTTTCATTTGCCAAAGTCATACCACCTCTCTTCACATTTCCTATACTACAGTCTTCTAAACCCTGACATCACAGGCAAGGTGAGGGCAAAAATGAATCTCTCTATAACCCTTTCTCTCATTTGCTGTTTAAAAAAATCTAATATAAAGAAATCAGGAAATACAGATGAGTTTCATTCACTTTCCAATCATTCACTGAGTACTTGCAATGGGTCAGGTGTTCTCCTAGGTACATGAGACACAAAGATAATCAGACATAGATCCTGCCCTCAAGTGCTCGCAATCTAGTAGAGAGATAGACATGAAAAACTAGACATTGTATTGCAGTGTAACAAGTGCAGTGAAAGAGGTAAGCATGAGATTAAAAGGGGCTCATTCTACCTAGGGGCGGATTGAGAAAACATTCATGAATAAGAGGTGTTTTGAGTTAAGTGGAGAAATAGGACTTTATCTGGTAACCACAGAGAAAAGAGCATAATGGCAGATGGTTTGTTACTGATAGAATGAGAATACAATGGAAGATTGGAGAGATGAGTCCAGAGCCTAAATTATGAAGGGTTTTCTACGCCATGATAAGAAGTTTTAACTTTATCCTGATGGTAATAGATACCCATTGAAAGGTATTAATCCATGAAGTCAATAATTGGATTTAAACTTTAGAAAGATCATCTTAGCACTGTGGAGAGAGGATTAAAAGGGATAAAGAGTTGAAACGGAATTTCTAGTGCGAAAGTCACGGTATTGATTCGTGTGAGTGATACTAGAAACCTGAACTGGAGGAATGGCAATGGGAATGGAGGCATAGCTGAGAAATATTTAATATTATCCAATTAATTAAGTGTCTAGAGTGAGAGCAAGGGAGAAATAGTGGCAGGTGAACACTAGATCTGGGGTTTTAGCTCCTGGATAGGAATGGTGAAATTAGCTAAAGTAGAAACATGTTAATAGGATGTTAGTAGGAAAGATTAGATTGAACTTTTAAAAAAATTTGTATTTATTTATTTTTATTTTATCATGGTAAGAACATAACATGAGAGCCACTCTTAAAATTTTAAGTGTAGAATACACTATCGTTCGCTAGAGGTACAGTGTGGTACGGCAGATCGCCAGAGCTTACTCATCTTGCTAAACTGAAACGTTATGCTTGTTGATTAGTAACTCCCCATTTCTCCCTCTCCTTAGCCCCTGGCAACAACCATTTCACTCTTTGATTCCATGAATTTAACTATTTTGGATACCTCATTCAAGTAAAATCATGCAGTAATTGAAATCAGGATCTCAAAGAGATATTAGCACTCCCAAGTCTGCTGTGGCACTATTCACAAGAGCCAAGAGGTGGAGAAAAACCTAAATATCCACAGACAGATGAACGAAACCAGTACAAACACTAAAACTAAAAAAGCAACCAAAAAAATTGTACATGACATTCTCTGCCTCTAGCAGGAGAAACCAAGTAGTAACTGCAGTGATTTAGAAAACATGTTTCCATCTTATTATGAAAACAGGAACAGAAGAGGACTGGAAACAAAACTGCATGAGAAAGACATGCTGATTAACCTGGAGGATGAGAAAGATTTCCAAAGACAAAAGACTGAGATCTTAGTGGACACCTAGGAAGATTAAAATGAAGTCCTGAAGTTCAGGAGAGACTGATATGAAAGAGAAAGCATGCTCCCAGGTCTAACAGCTCTTTCCAAGGATTTTAAAACAGGGGAAGATGCATCAGTTGCTATTAAATCAGAATTTGAGATCTCCTGTAACAGAAGAAAAGAAACACAATCTGGGAAGGGAGAAAACTACTGAGAAGCATCCTCTTAAAGCCACATATAGAAACAGAAAATCAATTGGGTAACTTTAAATATGTAGAGAGGTGTACAAAATGGTCATAGAATATCAGGACAGATGTGGGGAACGATGAAGAAGATCCGTCTAAGACACTCAGAACACTTTTGGGTAACTAAGCTGAAACAATGAATAAGCAGAAACTATGAGCATATATGAAGTAGAAAAAAAGATATTTAGGATTAGAAATAACATATTTGAATGGTGATAACAAGAGCAGTACAAGCAGAGACAAAAAAGAGTCGAGTCACCATTAAGATGAAGAATCGACTTTCAGTCACTTGACACTGAGGAAACCACAAAATAGCCCAGTTCCCAAAGTGTGTTTCATTCCCCATGAGGCCATCTGATAGGGCTATCCCTGTGTTTCCACAAGATTTTTACTGCCTTATTTCTACAAATATGTTTACAATAAATTTCTCCGTACTTGGGATAGTCTGAGATCATACTCGTCTCTCTTTTTCTGACAGCTGAAATTGTCTCACTCACCTCTCCAACATTTCTAAGAAGTTGACTACATCCCTCTTATAGTGTAGTAGCCAAAAATGAATGAATTCCTATAGGCCATACCGTTCACAGAGAAGTGGAGCAAGATTTCACCCTCTCCACTTTGAATATCAGCCCCTTTTACTGGCAGCCTCATCACGCTGCTTATATTGACTTGTCGATTAAAAAACTCAATTCTTTCATTACTTATTTATTTATTAAACATACAGTTATTGAGCTCTTCTTATGTGCTAAGCACTGTTCAAGGCCTGGAGATGTAAAAGAGAGCAAAAGCAGACACAGTCCCCTGCCCTCAGGCAGCATCTAGTGGGGCAGACAGACACTGAGCACATAATCACACTTGTGAAAGTATCATTCATTACACATGAGCGAGGAGGTGGCCCAGAACCACTCATGCTCCCCATAAAGCTGCCTTCCCTTGTCCTTCACACTTCTATTGGCAGGAAAAAAGAGGGAGTGCCAGAGCTCCCTCCCAAGAGTCTCATAGTCTTCACTGCCATCTGCACTTTATCCCTGTTTACTTCAGTTGGTACAAAAGGCCAAGTCCCTCAGGAGATCCCACAAACCTGAACCTTAATCTCTTTAAGTGAGGGACTACAGCCCCCACTCTCATCTGCAACTCCTCAAACCCTTCTGATGTCCCCTCAAGGGTGCCCAGTCCATCATTACTAAAATCTGAATAGCCTCAAAATTCTCATGAACATTCCTGTCACCTGCGTGGTGCATCCGAAAGCTGCCTCTCCTGAGGATTCTGCTTTACTTCCAGCCCTCTCAGGTGGTGTCTCCCATATGTCTTTGGGCCTGGAGTTGGGAACAGTATCCTTGCTCCACTTCTAAATCTTTTTCCCTCGGTTCTCCCTTAGCGCTCCCTCCTGCTCCAGCTTTGACTATGGTATCATCAGACTGTACTATTTATTACCTTTCTTACAGGAGTCATCCACTCATCTGCCCCTTCTTTCTTCTCTATGTTAAACTTCTTCAGACACCTTCACCCCACATCTGCCACTTGACTAATGGCCTAACCCTCTTTTCACTTAGAAAATGAGAGCAATCAGAAAAGAACTTAAACAGGCTCTTTGCATTTACCTGTCTAATTACATGAGAACGATTTATTCTTGTCCTTATTCTTGTCACTATTAATGAACTGTGCTCTTATCTAAAGCTACTTGAGTATCTTTTCAAAGACTTTGCTCCAAAAATCCTTCCATTTCTCTCCAAAAGCATTTATTTATTCTGAGGGTATTTCCCAGCAGCTTACAACATGCTATGGTTTTTCTTATCTTAAAATCTTCCCTTTACCTTACTTACTTCCCTTTAGTTACTTCCCTACCTATCAGTTCTCTTTTGCACT
>NW_011888783.1:4561137-4563714 GCF_000151845.1 Pteropus vampyrus | reverse complement strand
AGACTTCTCCCCCAAATTCTAGATTTATAAATCCAACTTCCTACTCTCTAACTCCACTTAGATATGTAATAGGCACCTTGAAGTTAACATGTGCAGACTGACACCTGATCTTTCCCTTTAAATCTATTTCTCTCATGAACTTAACCATCTCAGTAAATGGTGATTCCATTCTTCTAGTTACTTATACCAGAAACCTTAATGAAATCCTTGATATTTTTTCTTTCTCCTATAACGTATTCAATTTGTCAACATATTCTGTTGGCTTTCCTTCAAAACTATTCAGAATCTGACCACTTCCCCTACTTCTACTGTTACCACCTTGATCTAGCCATCATCATGTCTTGCCTGGATTAGTGCAGACTGGTTCCTATGACATCCCTGCTTCCACCCATCCTACCCCACCTCCACCCACATGCAGAGTTTATTCTCCACACAGTAGCCAGTGCAATCCTTTGAAAACATATGTCAGATCACATTTTTTGCTTAAATTGCCTAATTATCCACCCATTCAGACTGAAAGTCGAAGCTCCTACATTTACCTTCAGAGTCCTACCTCACCTGACTCCTCTCTCTATTCTCATCTGCTATTTTTATTCCCATTTACTCTGCTCTGAACATGCTGGCCTTCCTGTTGCTCTTTAAACATGGGAAACATGTGTCTATCTAAGGGCTTCTGCTCTGACTCTTCCCTTTATCTGGAGCAGTCCTAACTTCAGATATATAAGATTCCCCCTCTAATCTGGTTCAGATGTTACCTCATCAACTCTTTCTGCCTATTTAAAATAGAATGAACCTATGCGTGCACATGGCACTTCCTATCCTCCTTCTCTGATGTATTTTTCTCTGTATACTTAACACCAATAAATATACTTTATATTTCATTTGTTGATTTGATTGTCATCTATCCCCCCACCCCCATCGCTAAGTGAAGATCTTTAGTGGGGGCGGGGGGCACTGTTTTATTCACTACTATATCCTTAGCGCTTGGAACAGAGCCTAGCAAATAACAAATAATCAACAAATGTGTTATGTAAACCAATGAATGAATTGTAAATTGAGACAAAAACTCCACAGGCAGGAACAGAGCATTTAACCATAAGAACATGAAACAAAGGAATCTCATCCTAGAAAGTTATGGAGGGCTTCCCAATGGAAATGCCACTGGAAGAGAGACCTGAAGGATGAGTAGGCATTAACCAGATGATGTGGAGGAAATAATATTTCAGACAGAAGGGACAACATATGCAAAGGCTTTGTGTCAGGAGGCTGCATAGTGTGTTCAAGGAACTGAAAGAAAGCCCATGTGACTACAGCACAAGAGAGCAAGGAGAAGATTGCTGAGACAGGCTGGGAGGCATACAGGGGCATGCTTTTTAATTTGTATGTGAGAGGAATAAAAAGACATTAGGATAACTTAATCTGGGTATATATGTTTGTATGACCCAGTAATAATTATGTCATAAAAATATCAGTTGGGCTGGTGTGTTACATTGGGTAGAGAGGGTCAGAGTAGAAACACTGAGACCAGATGGACCACAGCAATAATACAGGTGAGAAATAGTGGTCCTATGGACTAATAAGGTAGTGGTGGAGATAAGAGGGTAACAAATTCTGAGATTCTAAGAGTTAAAATGGTTAGAGCCTAGAGAGGAGTTAAAGATGAAGAGGAAAGGAGGAGGGATAAAGAGGCATCATCAATGATGCCTATATTTATCAACAGAGCAAACATATGGTAGTAATATTCGCTGATTGGGGGATATTGGAAGAAGACCTGGTTTGGAGTGTATGATTTAAGATTTCAGTCTTGGACCTCTGACTCTAGCAGCCTCTTGGACATCCAATTCCAAGAGGAATTGGTTGAGATATTGGGCATATAGGATTGGAGCTATGCAGAGGTCTGGAATGGAGACAAGTATTTGGAACTTATCATTGTAAAGCTGGTAATTAAGCCTTGAGATTGATAAGATGGCCAAATTTTTGCATGAGTTCTTACTAAGCCACATCTTTCCACCTTTGTACTCACATAAATTTGACAAAAGTACCATTATAATCTTATTCTTAATTAATTTTATCTTGTTAGACAGTCAGATTATTGCTGTCATTTGTTATAATTTTTTTAAGATTCTCATTCCCACTTATTTTCCCTCTCTTCTTTCCATCTTTCTATATTCTTTCATAATAATAATCAGTAGCAGTAGCATAACATGAACATCTCTAACTAATCCATTAATAATTACACAGAACCAAACAAGATAGGGAATGTTGCCCTTGGTGCCCCACTCGGGACCTTCCTCCAGAGTGACATTGGTAGAGGCAAATCCATTTCAGGTCAGTCACAGAAACAGCTAAAACAGGTCCATCTTGTCTCCCAAGGATGGTGGCATGAGAGAACTTATAAAATTGTTTATATATCAGGCAACTCCAGAAACATGACAAGCATACTCTTAAACCTACTGTTCAAACCCCAGTTTTATTAGCTCCTTGGTTAGTGACAAGTTTGAACAAGTTGCTTAAACTCTCTGAGTTATAGTTTCCATTTGTAAAATATTGATCCCAAAATCTACCCCATAGATTAAA
>NW_011888783.1:4558499-4561087 GCF_000151845.1 Pteropus vampyrus | reverse complement strand
TTATTCTTAATTAATTTTATCTTGTTAGACAGTCAGATTATTGCTGTCATTTGTTATAATTTTTTTAAGATTCTCATTCCCACTTATTTTCCCTCTCTTCTTTCCATCTTTCTATATTCTTTCATAATAATAATCAGTAGCAGTAGCATAACATGAACATCTCTAACTAATCCATTAATAATTACACAGAACCAAACAAGATAGGGAATGTTGCCCTTGGTGCCCCACTCGGGACCTTCCTCCAGAGTGACATTGGTAGAGGCAAATCCATTTCAGGTCAGTCACAGAAACAGCTAAAACAGGTCCATCTTGTCTCCCAAGGATGGTGGCATGAGAGAACTTATAAAATTGTTTATATATCAGGCAACTCCAGAAACATGACAAGCATACTCTTAAACCTACTGTTCAAACCCCAGTTTTATTAGCTCCTTGGTTAGTGACAAGTTTGAACAAGTTGCTTAAACTCTCTGAGTTATAGTTTCCATTTGTAAAATATTGATCCCAAAATCTACCCCATAGATTAAACGATTCATGTAAAACATCTGGCACCTGACATGTATAAACAAGAGCTAGTTTTTTTTTTTTTCATTATCATTATTATTATTATTACTACCATATTCCCCAAATCTATGTGCATCAAACTTGCTACCAGAGTATATCTCTTTTTGATAACTTAGTGGGCTCAAGGAAGGATCACTGCCTCATTCCAGCAAAAACAGCAACATAAGAAATCATGTGTGCAAATTTGGACCAAAAGAGTCGGGCATGAAAAAAACTGCAGTTGAGGAATACTTTTAAGCACAGCATGGGGAAGAGGAAGGATATTATTAGTTGAAAGTAAAATAAATTTTACAAGTTTTGTTTTTGTTCAAATGTTAGGAAACTAATCGACATGTACCTTTATTATCTATTTTTTGCTGAAATATTTGCCATATATTTACCACACTAGCTAAATGTCGTAGGTACTTAGAAAAATAAGGTACATACAGAAATTTACATTATAGAAAATATTGATTATAATGAAGTATATAACTTATAATGGAATTTTACTGAAATGTGGCCTTTTTCTAAGAAAGTATACACTGGGAAAACCAAAGGTCAGGGAAGAAAGAGCACAACTTTTGAGTCAGACAGACCTAGTTTGAAAATCTAGCTCTCCATTTTCACATTGGATTGCCATTAGCAAGCTTTATTCACCATGTGTCTAATCTTCACTTTCCTCATCTATTGAATGTGAAAATTAATGCTAATGTCATAAGGCCATTGAATGTGTTAAGTGATTTACCACACGCAAAGTGCTTTATGCAAAATAAGCACTCAAAAATGTTAGCTCCACTTTCCTAAATTCTTCTGGCTAAACACAGGTAAACAATAGAGAAATAAAAGCATTATTTTGTTCAAATGAACTGCTCCCAAGCTGTTCTAATAATAGTCTACAAACTTCTTGCTATCTTTCATTTCCAGCTCCTACCTTCAGGAACCTATTCGTTGGACTCTACCATGAATTACAGCCAAGAAAAAACAATGAAATTGTATCTATTTTTAAACACTAAAAGATACCGAAAGGCAAATCCATTTCTAATTATTGTGCGCCTAATCCCCTGACACTTGGTAGATAGAAAATGAGTATCATTCTTTTATTAGAAGTCACTTAATTTAAAATGTATGCATTAATCAATATAGTACATGCATGTAGTAACAGAGCAAATAGGGTTTATGATGAAAGCAAAAATAACATTCTCATCCTTCTTTTCTCACCTTCCGTGTCACAACTCAGAGATGAACTCTTTCGGTTGTTTCTGTTTTTAATTTTGGTGATTGTCTTCTTAATTCCAGATATCACAATTTTATCTCATTTTTGATATCCACTTTAGATGGTATCTAATGAATTCCATATATGAGAGCTTAAAATTCAGGTCACTCACTCATCTCTACTCTTCTCAATGTATGTTATTATTTATAGTTTTTCTATTAGTTAACTTTATATCTTTAAATAACACTATATTTAAATCTCTGTTTCTAATTCCATCAGCTTCCGCAGTATCTCCTGCAGCCTTACTTACTAGTGCCAGAATGTCATGTAAGATCCATGAAGATGAGTTCTGTCTCATTTTTTTCCTTTCTCTGTATCCCAAATGTCTAAAACAGCAGTGACATCGGTGTTTTAGCATCCTTACATGTCTGCCTATGTAAGGATGTCCTTTTCTTCCTCCTATCAGTTACACTTTTACATTATTACTTTTTTACTTTTACTTTTCCTAAAAGTACAGCAAAGCCTTCTATATTTTGTCCATAGGTGATCTGATGCTAAACGTCTTTGTTTTCCACATTGTTTGTTGTCTTTTTAAAAATTGTTGTTGTTGTTGTTGTTATTTTAAAGAGGAGTCTTTTTGTGTTTTGCCTGGGTGTTAATTCCCATGTTGATTTGAGGAAGAGGGACTGAGGTATCCACTAATGGCAGCAGCTTCATCAAACCTTTAAGGAATTCCCTGAATTCAACTCCAGTTCTAACTTGCTTTCTGTTGACTCTGAGGCCAGACACTTTCTGGAATTCTGCAGAGCAGATTGGCTCTTGTCTCCTTATAGCT
>NW_011888783.1:4545593-4558449 GCF_000151845.1 Pteropus vampyrus | reverse complement strand
GATTGTCTTCTTAATTCCAGATATCACAATTTTATCTCATTTTTGATATCCACTTTAGATGGTATCTAATGAATTCCATATATGAGAGCTTAAAATTCAGGTCACTCACTCATCTCTACTCTTCTCAATGTATGTTATTATTTATAGTTTTTCTATTAGTTAACTTTATATCTTTAAATAACACTATATTTAAATCTCTGTTTCTAATTCCATCAGCTTCCGCAGTATCTCCTGCAGCCTTACTTACTAGTGCCAGAATGTCATGTAAGATCCATGAAGATGAGTTCTGTCTCATTTTTTTCCTTTCTCTGTATCCCAAATGTCTAAAACAGCAGTGACATCGGTGTTTTAGCATCCTTACATGTCTGCCTATGTAAGGATGTCCTTTTCTTCCTCCTATCAGTTACACTTTTACATTATTACTTTTTTACTTTTACTTTTCCTAAAAGTACAGCAAAGCCTTCTATATTTTGTCCATAGGTGATCTGATGCTAAACGTCTTTGTTTTCCACATTGTTTGTTGTCTTTTTAAAAATTGTTGTTGTTGTTGTTGTTATTTTAAAGAGGAGTCTTTTTGTGTTTTGCCTGGGTGTTAATTCCCATGTTGATTTGAGGAAGAGGGACTGAGGTATCCACTAATGGCAGCAGCTTCATCAAACCTTTAAGGAATTCCCTGAATTCAACTCCAGTTCTAACTTGCTTTCTGTTGACTCTGAGGCCAGACACTTTCTGGAATTCTGCAGAGCAGATTGGCTCTTGTCTCCTTATAGCTTCTTATCTATAAAGCGTTGGCTTTTTCCACCTGTTTTATTCACCAAGCCATTCCCATTCATTTTCAATCTCCCAGAAACCTGTTAAGATTATTTGTTTGTTGGTTCACCTCCAATTTCTTTTTCTTTAATGTTATTGGTTTATTACTCTTTCTGCTTCTCTACTTTCATTTCAGGTGTTAAAATAAAAACTTGTACTTCATTTGCCATCTTAAACCAGAAATGTTAGAAGTGATTTTTTAAAGTATTTTATTTAATCGGTGTTATGTGAAAGGAATTATGGGATACACGATTTGTTATAGACAATTTTTTGCTTTCTTGCTCTGAGTCTGACTTCCTACATGAACCATAACATAGTTAATATCTGATTATTGATCTCTTAACTTTTTTCTTATTTTTAATTTAATTCTAAGATTTATGTTAATTCTCCAATGTATCTTTTAAGCCATGTGTTTTTTTTTTTACCAAAATGCACTTAAAAATAAGAAAATACATTTAAAAAATAACATTCTTTCCCCCCTTCACACACAGTGTAAGATGAACACAAATTCCACCTTATAGAGAATGAGAAGAGGGAGGAGGGGTGAACAAGCAACTGTGACCTGACTTCCTCATTACATGACCACAGAGCCAATGTATTGACTCAGCAAATATTTTCCAAAAGTGAATGAGCATGAAGAATTCTAGGGAAAAAAAGGCCAAAGATTACCCCCACTTACTTATTACACTTGCATTCAAAGAGAAGCAATTCTCTTAACAATTCATTCGCTCATCTAACAAACATTGTTTTAGAGGGAAGGAGTCTCACATTTATTGATCATGCCACGTTCTAACTCTTTCTCCTATGTTACATTTATTCATGGTTACAACAAACCTAAGAAGTAGGTATAACAGTAGACTCTTGTTTGAAGATTTAACAAAGGGGCTTTTGACTATTTGCCAGTAACCCCAAAAGTATAGGCTTTATAATTTTTCTAAGGCATTCACTCAAAGCCAAAGCCCACTTGGAGTCTAAAGCAGTGGTGCAAGTGATTTGGCAATGAGTGAGATGGGATTATTGGTGAACATCTCTATTTATCCTGAATTGGCTTTCCTCACCTCTGTTGTAGCTCTCTAGAAGTGCTTCAGTAGGATTCTTGCATTTAAGAATCCCATGTCTAAAAATTATCCCTTGACTATTTCAAGGATCGATTATAATCCGGAGATAATGTGACAATATTCATCCAGGAAAAAAATGACAAACTGGGATTTGAGACCATTTTTCTGGACTCCAACAAAGTTCATTCTCTTCCTTAGCTCACCCTCTGAGCTTCCTCTAATGCTGGGAACTGAACTTCAGCAATAACTGTTGTCCCCACCAAATCCGAGGCCCCATAAGGAAGGGTGTACCTCGTCAAGCAGCAGCAGACTACGTCAGGCAGTTTAAGGATCCTGAGGAGGCCAGCCAACAAGGAGGCTTATCTCTTCTTTGTCCCCAGGAGAGTACAAAGCTAATTTCCTCCTGACAACCAACAGAATAAGATGAGTAAAAACAAATCACTCATTTGAGTCAGTCGAACGACCAATTTAATAATAGATACATATGTGTGAGCTAAAGAGAATGTAAATTATGAAAAATTGACAAAGAAATCAAAATTGAGTGAAGAACGCAAACAATGGTCTAAGTTCTGCCCAACTCAGAGAGTCCATGATTCAAGCAGCCCGCATGGTTGACCACCTTCATAATCATTTGGAAGAGTCTTCTACAGCTCTGCTATTCTAGTTCATAATAAGGTAAACTTTGAAATGTTCTAGTTGTTTTCAGCAACCAGTAAACTAGTGCATTTGTGCATGGAAAATATTTTGTCAATAACTTCTTCTCCCTCCAAAATATCTCAACATGTTTCCTTCAAACCAATTAACTTTGTTTTAGTAAGGAGAGGTTTGCCCACAATTTCTTTAATACAATTAATAAGATCAATCATTCCCACGTGTGAAGGAATCACAAATTCCCATCCTTTGAGACTCCAGCTCATAGTTATGAGCTTGTCCTACTTCGTGAGGATGTGAACTTAATTCTGGCTTCTTTTTTTCAAGAAAACGAGTTTTTAAAAAATGTGCTTAAACTGATAGCATCTGGGCCCTCAGCAGCTTAGTTAGCTGAGATGCCCTTAAGTACAGACTATAATTATTTAGGAGGTACCTAGACTAGATAATCAGTGAGATTATTAATGTTTTCTCCTAAAAGACACAGTACACAGAACAGGTAAACGCTAAGCTCAAATAATAACTCAATACCTTTACGTGACACTTCGGAATTACAGAATACTTTATTATTTCACTTGGTCCTTATAAGACTCTTATGAGACAGATGTTATTCTCCTATTTAATAAAATCAGTGACTTGCCTAAGGTGACATAGATGTTATATGACCAAAGCCACCTCCACTTACATATTAACTCCTTCAAAACCTGGTGCCCATACTAAGTGAGGTGCTTAGGTTACAATGAGTAAGATAAGAATCTTCACCTATGTTTGCAGTGTGTATGTATATATTCTTAGTAAAATGTCTAATATCTGCTAGAATAAACTAGTAAGCAGTCTTTTTGCCAGCAAGCAAGAAAACTCCAACCAGATACGATTCCAATTCAGACTAGCTGCCCTGCTTCAGCTTTGACCTGGACAGATCATAAATCATAGTGAAAAGACTGCTTAGTCATCGTGCTGACTCTGTCTCTGCCAGATCCATACAAGTTGTCAACAAAGCTGAAAAGCACTCCGATTAATCAGATATTGTTATGAGGGTGGTTAATGTTATATTTATTGTGCCACGTTTCATCTGTGCCCAAGCTCCTCCCTTGGAAAAAATAGGGGGAACTCTGGAAGTTACAATAAGTAAGAGGAAACCATGCCATGATAGAAGCTCACATGTAAAAGAAAAGTTATTCTGTTAATATCTGAAATGGAATATAGTACAAGAACTATTATAAACTCTGCTGTCCCCTAAATTCCACTGGAATACTGTCAGAAAACCAATATGTAAAACTTTCAAATTGTTAATCAAATGCAAAGGTTAATGATCTGATCAATGGAGAGTCACATTTTACATGGTTAGTGTCACCAATGGGGCACCATATCCTTCTGGGTTCAGACAGGCTTATTTTAACAATATTATTTCATGGGCAATTTATAGTTATCACATACACGCATAAGGACTCTGCAAATTATAATCATTTGAAAGCCCTGGCTCTTTTTAGTTTGAGAGAAGTCTAAATTAGTACTATTTAGCCAGTAATAAATTTATATCATGCTTTATAAAATCATATTTTAAATCCACTGGAAGTTAGCCACAAACTGTGCTGTTTTGTTTGGGAAGAAAATCTTTGGCCACAGGACAGCTTCTAAAGGTCTTGTAAATAGAAATGCATAATGCTGAATGTACATAAAAGGGTGCCCAGAGTAAGTGCGGTACCTCTGCCATGGAAACCACCCACTCAGCAACTTGGCTACCAAAAAATGTTTCCACTGTATAGGGAGAATCTTTTGCCAAACCAGGTGCAACCATGATGAACTGTAAATCTCTGAAGTTATACAAAGGCGACTTTATGAAATGGAGGTTGGTATTTTTTCCCAATTAAAACTGAATATCAAAAGACAGCACCAATAGTACATTTTCAGAAATCAGAATCATTTCCTCCATTAAAAACATGTTATCAGAGCCTTCACTTGTTAATGGGTAACTTCACCTGGCTTTATTTTCATAACACCTCTGATGGCTCAACTTGTGCAATGGCCAATGACTGTGAGCAGGCCAGTTCTATTATTAGATCGGTTTAGAAGAGTCGACAGTCCCAAATAGTGGAAGAACTTTATTCTCCAAAACTGGCTGTTCTCTCTCAATGTAAATGTTAGTTAAAGAACTGCTATTTCTGGGAAATAAAGTGGATTTGGAAAATGAAGCAGTTTTAAATGGTTTATGTGAATACATATTTTTCAAAGTGAACTAAATCACTATGTCCTCTCTGTAGTACATGAGATTTCAATGTGTATCCCCCTGGGGAAATTCATTGTTGACTTACTTGTTTATGGACCTGTATTAGTTTGCTAGGGCCGTCTTTAACAGAGTACCACTGACTGGGTGGCTTAAACAACAGAAATGTATTGTCTCAGTGCGAGAAGCTACAAGTCCAAGATCGAGTTGTCAGCAAGGTTGATTCCTACTGAGGACTGTGAAATAGAGTTCATTGCATGTCTCTCTCCTAACTTCTGATGGTTTGCTGGCAATTTTAGCCATTCTTTGGGTTTAGATGCATCACCTCCATCTCTGCCTTCATCTTCACATAATGTTCTTCCTGTGTGTATCTTTGTCCAAATCTCCCCTTTTTATAAGGACCCTAGTTATTTTGGATTAGGAGCCCACCCTACACCAGTATGACCTCATCTTAACAAATTACACCTGCAACAACCCTATTTCCAAATAATATCACATTCTGGGGATTAGGACTTCAACATATGAATTTTGAGGGAATACAATTCAACCCATAATAGGACCAAATCCATGTTCTGTATCAATTGGACCAGTCTTCCAGAAAATCGTACTAAAAATAAGAGAGAAGGTGTAAACTAAAGCTTTTCTCTCACTCTTTTATGCAGTGCATATGCCATCCTCTTTGTTCTTGGCATTTGGTAGAAGGATCCATAATTATGAATGAACGATAGGCCTTTATCAGGGTAAAGCTATAGAAAATTGTGTTAAGTATTTAGGTATTTTAATTAGATCTTACTAAAAACTAATTTCTAAGAACCGGAAATGGGTAAGTAATATT
This sequence comes from Pteropus vampyrus, assembly GCF_000151845.1. Classification (NCBI taxonomy): domain Eukaryota; kingdom Metazoa; phylum Chordata; class Mammalia; order Chiroptera; family Pteropodidae; genus Pteropus; species Pteropus vampyrus. The sequence goes on along the minus strand of NW_011888783.1, from coordinate 4,552,874 downwards.
ATTAAGCCTTATTCTAAGAGCTAAAATCAAAGGATGAGAGCATTTCAGATAAGATAGTTAATATTATTTCTGAAAATGGAGAGAACTTGGCTCAGAGGTAGGTTTTTTGTACAACAATCTGAGAGTGCTTCTCCCCGTTATCATGTAAATTTTGCCATTGTTGGCCTTTCTCCTTAAAATTCCTTGACTCCCATGCCAACCTCTTCGTTTTTTATTCTTCTCTTGCCTTATTCTCTCTCTGCCATTTCCAGTGTATCACACTTTTCTCTCCAGCAAATTCTGTGCAAATTCTACTCCAATCCTGTCCTCTTTCTCTGCTCTATCCTTGTAACTGTGTTTACTCCTTGGCTTCACTTTTAGGCACCTGACTTCTCTACCTAACTAAAAACTCATATTTCCAGTTGTTTGCACCTGAAATACAATAAAACTAAAACGAAAGCATCGTATCATCCTCCCGAGCCATCTTCCATTACATCGTTTATGCTAATTACTGTTGCATTCAACCAGGCTTGGAACCTTGTGATAATCACACATGTCTTGCCCCATGTTCTTTATATCGAGTCTTTTCTAGAAATCCTGTTGTCTCTACCTCTGATATGTAAATGGTCCTTCTCTGATTTGTACTAGTCCAAAATACTCATTATTTTTTACTCAAGTTGTTTAAATTGCTTCCTGTTATCGCAGCTTATTTCTGCTCCATTCTAAACTATACCCTGCTTCTTCCACTTCCAAAAGTTCAGATGAAAAATGTAATTGATTCTTCTATTCTCTATAAATTTTAAACTGAGACATTAGTATTAAACTGGCATTTGTGTCCTCTATACTATGGATATACTTTTCTGGCTTCCCTTATCTCTTGCCAGTATTATATAGGTACCTGCTTCTTTGGCCAAACTAGACTACTTGCTTTTTTAAAAAATTGATTTGATAAAAAATGGATTCTTTCAAAGGGTGCACTTATATGGCCAAAGACTTATTTATTCCATGTTCTCCATGAAGTCATTTTATTATAACCCAACAGGATCTCTAACACTTAGCATTTTATTTGAAACCTTTATTATTCCACTTTACTAATTAAAACCTATTGCTTTAAAGTAAAAAATATACTAGAAAGTCAACTTGCCACACCAAGAAATTGTGTTATAAACTTCCCAATCAACAGACAAACAGAAGGTTGAAATTATTATTTGACTTAAACATCCACTTTGTTAAATTTACAATAATAACTAGATTATGTACCCCTATCTTTGAAATATCACAGCAACTCTCTTATGAATGTTCTGTGGGCTACTAATGGTTAGGGAACTGGAGGAGAGGTATTAAGAACAGCAGTAGGACACATCATGCACCCAGGAGCCCTGTTACAAGAGAATGGGATGAAATAATCCCAAAAATTAGTCTTAAGAATGTCCTCATGCCAAAATTTTCATACATAACTCTTCCTATTGCTCTTTAGTACAAGATTTCATGCCAGAGACAAAGGTTTGGTTTTATTTCATGCCTCCTAAAATACTTAAATTGAACATTTAATAATAATAAAAGTTATTCTTCCTAGTACTTCCTCAGAAACTAACAGTAAATCATCCAAGTCTATTTTTTACTTGTCTTGGAGGCTGAACTTATGTACAGAGGAGTGAAAGACTCCGTGTTTTCCAACACGATGTCCTTGGTTTCTCTTGAGCTAGTAGGATACATATTCATTGATAATGATGTGGTTTCTAAAAATGAAGAGAAATGTGACACCATGGCTGTTTTCAGGGTACCTTGCTTAAAACAAATATGGGTTTACAGATATGGAAAATATTTGCCATTTTTGTTTACTTATATAGGAGGCATAGGGATCCCTTTCCACAGCAAGCGACTCTAGCCCAGGACACTTAAAATATTATTCAAATTGTAAACTCTGATAGAGTTTTTTTTTCCCATAAAATGTCTATTAGATTAAATGAAGATTATTGAGAATTTATTATGTGTAAATAACTGTTCTATATATCCTGTTGCAAAAACAATCAAGCCATCACTCGAACCAGTTAGATTAAAGAACTTGTTTAGGTCTTCTGGAGACGATACTAATATTCAGGATAATTGCTGTTTACAACAAAGGACTGTCAAGACCAAGCCAGTCCTGGGTGCTTGGATTAGCTCAGTGTTCCACAGTTGAGCTCTGGAAACAGATGCGTAGGCTCAGATCCCAGTCCCATCTCTGCTAATGGCATAGCTTTAGCCAAGGTATTTAATCTCTTTAAGCATCAAATTCTCCTGTGTGAAATAAGGATAACAATAGTGTTTCCTTCCTCATAAGTTTATTGTGAACATTAGATGAGACTTAACATAACCACCCACCCCAAAGAAGCCACTCCAGCTACTTTAGCCATTATTACTCATAGCAATCAGTTACTGTCAAATTAGGAGAACTGATAACTGTATTTCTTTTTCTTTTCCTTTTTGGCTCTAAAATACTTGGATTTCTATAGCTTTGTGAAAGCGGCTATATTGAGATACAATTCACATACCATACATTTCATCTATTAAAAGTATACAATAAAATGGTTTTTAGTATATCCATGGAATTGTGCATCCAACACCACAATCTAATTTTAGAACATCTTGATCTGTTTTTTGTGTATTAGCTGTTCTTTTTTTTTCAATTATTGTACTCTAATTGCCTTTTTGCAATTCTTCCTACAGTCCCTGTAAAACTATGTTGAATAATAGAGGAGACCACTTTATTAATGGAACTGCCGGGAGTTTTTCAGTTAGAGAGGTGTACACATTTTAATTAACGTGAGGACAATACTAGATGAACTCTGTTTTTCTGGCTATCTTGTAGGAGGTCTAAAATCGATTAATCTGGTAAGACAGAAGGAAAGCAATGACCTATTTATAACTTTTTTCAACGGTTGGGCTGTAGGTTGGCATGTGGGTTGGACTCATGCCCTGAGACTCATGCCTGGACTCATGCCCTTACCCAAATACACATAATATTTTTGAAAGGCTTAGGGAAGGAGAGAATACAGCCCTATGTTCCTAGATGGTTTAGAGACCAGTAATGAAATGTCACAGGATGGGCAATCATAAATCTGTTTAAAATTCTGAGATCTGAAGGACAACTCTGGATAAAAAGTGTTTTGAGGTTTATTCTGTAGGAGGAAATAGCATATTGTTGTTTATTTCATCACTTGACTACACACAGGTTGACTAAACCAGATATTTGTGACTAGACATTTGAGTGAGAGGGTTCTTTTTACTATTAGCCTGAACAAGGCAGGAAATTAAACCCTAGTGGTATTCCAAGGCCATTGTTCCGAAGTTGAGGTGGGATGAGCTGAAAATGTCTGGGATATAATGTTGAATAACAAATGAAGGAAAACCTGAACTACTTCACAAACCTGCCTAGGTCCTGCTCTGTTCAAAACACCCACAATCACACATCAATCTATATTCAAAATCCTTGGTTCATACACACAGATTGAAAGCCTATTAGACTTTGAATTTTTAAAAAAACAAGTCAGTAGGTTCAGAAGAAGCTGAAAAATGTATATTGTTGCCAGTCCCCAGAAGTTTCTTGGACTAGTTCAGGCAACAGCTGCACAAATATTTCTTACATTGGCTGCCTGTTCCTCTCCACTTCTTTGCAGGAAAAAACACATTTTCCCCCAGTTCAGTTTATTGCTTGTATCTCCTGCAGATTAACTTACGAACATTATTTCTAGAACTAAGAGTGTTCCAAAAATGACTATGACTTCTAGCACTTAACAAGACACTACCAAACGATTTTTCTCCTCTTTTGTCTGACTTACTCCTGTTCATCCTTCAAGACTTAGCTCAGAATATTCAGCATCAAGAAATGAGAAGAACCTGAGTGAATAAAATTATAAAACTTTATTAAATAACACAAAGAAACATTAAAATAAATGGGTAAATTTACCTATTTAATGAAAAGGAAAATTAAAAATTATTAAGAAATCAATTTTTTCTAATAGGATCTATTTTCTATAATGACAATCAAAATCTCAAAAAGCTTATTAGGAATTGACAAAATGACCCTAAACCTCATCTAGAAAAATAGAAATGCTAGAAGAATCAGCAAAAGTCTGAAAAAGAATGAGAGAACTTGTTCACATATGTTATAAAGCTCGAACTGATACTGACTCATGAACTTCTAGTGAGTGTAACAGAATGGAATCTAGAAATAATCCCATATAACATCAATTTGGTATCCAATAAGGCTACTATTTAGTGAGCTCTTATGTGCCATCTAGTCTCCTAAGTCCCTTACAAATACTAATGTATGCAGTCCTGAAAACTCCAAGAGATAGGTACTAATATTATCCCCATTTCGAATATGAGAAATCAGGTTCGCCCAGTAAGTAAGCAATGGAGCCAGAATTTGGACCCAGCAGCCTAACTCTAAGACCTATTGTCTTAATCGCTATACCACTATGCAGTATTTTAAATCAACAAGAGAAAAAGATCACTCGATATAGATGACTAACAGAAATTCACTTTTCATATCACAGATGATTATAGATGGCTTATAAATATTTAAATATAAAAACAAAACTATATAAGTAATAGAGTAAAATATGGGCTTTTAGAAATCTTGACTTATCAGTCTTTTCTATTTTGATTTTGACTTTCATGTAGGCTGCAGAAAAAATACATAGATAATTCACAAAAACAAGGAAAATAGACAAAAACTATGTTAAAAAGTGTTTAAACTTATTAATGATTAATGAAATGCACATCAGAATAAAAAGATAATGTTTCATCTATTGGATTGGCAAAGACAAAATAGATAAAATTCAATGTTGATAAAAGCAAAAGAAAACATGGAATTTAAATTAGTAAACTTTTCTGGAAAGCAGTTTGGCATTTGTGAATCAAAATTTCAAGTGTGTATAACATGATCTAGCAATTCTTCCAGAGAATTATCTATGGAAATTATTGCTCAAGTATCCAAAGCTATGTATACAGTGATATTATTTAAGACAGCAAAAAAAAAAAATTGGAAGCAACTTGATTGTACTTTGATAAAGGTCTAGCTAAATAAATTGAGGCACAAAATATAATGGAATACTATATAGCCATAAAATGGATGATATAATTTTAAATTCATTGATCTGAAAAGATGTCTGGGATATACTGTTGAATGAAAAACAAATCGAAATATTGAATAACTCATGGCCACATTTATATAAAATTATGTCTACAAACACACACACACACCTAGAAGGGTAGTCACCAGAATATCAATGCCAATTGTGATTTTCTCAGAGTAAAGAGAGTTGGGATAAGTTTTACTCTGTTTATATTTTCATGTATTATTAGGAATTTTTAAATTAGCAAATAAATACAACTAAACAAAGAAACAGAAGAGACACAACTGAAGCATTGCCTTTTCCAGGAAGGCTTCCAAAGTCCAGATTGGTCTAAGTGTTGCTCTCTGACCTCCCAATGCACCCAATGAACATCTCAGCACATCCATGTTACAATGTGAAAGTATTCATTAGTGTGTGTCACCTTACTCCACTAAATCATCAGCTTTTGAATATCCCTGATATCTATTTTTTTTCCTGCGCCAAGCTCAGAGACCGTCACATAGCAAGCACCTAATGACTCAAACTATTTAGGTCAAACAAACTTCCTGTAAAGTGATATACTGTATGGGACAGTGAATATGAATTTTATGAGACAAAAAGATATGGTTATTTTCAATAGTTTTAATGAGATAAATTGTGGAGAAATGCAAAATAATGGCCCCCTTTTTTAATGGACCTATCTTCGAGCAAGATACAGGGTCTCAAATTAACTAACATCCTTCAGAAGTCTTCTTGTGAGGACTACTGTGTAAGTCTTGACAATGATACTAATTTGTTACTGAAAGCATGTCTACTTTCCTGGAAATTTCACTTTCTGCATCTGCAAACTGGAAATGGGATTAATTCACTCAGTAACAGGTATCTACTTCCAATGACTGGTGATGAGGAATAGCTAACACGTTTGTTCTTAGTGCTCTTTAGGCATACTTTATTTCAGCCCCACAATTTCCAGTGAACTCTGTCTCTATTTTGACATTGAAAAACAGTGTTTTGGCACTGTGTAACACTGAAAGATATTTCACAATAAGCTCCTCTTATCAGCTTGTTGACTTCATCATGTGAGTTTTTCCTTTAGCCAGATTACAAATTATATTCCAGGGTTAATACTTTTAAACTCTAGTAACGGATGTGAGTTTCAGGTAGAAAGTGGTCTCTAATTAGTAACTATTATTAGATATTAACATGAAATATAAAATAAATGAAAAGGGGAGTAGATAACATATCAGATAGCCCACAAGTAGAAAGGAATCCTCTAATTAAAATTAATTAAAATTGAAAGATCTAAACTCCATATCCAAACTGTTAATGTAGTCATAAACATATTCTAGAGGACAGTGACAGTTTTGTGGTGCTAATGGAATTATTAATGCTTATAAAAATTCAAACAGAACAGAATAATAGCAAATGAAAAGTTACAGTTATACCCCTTGTTATGCAAACTGAAGATAATCATATTATTCTTGGGTCTTTAGGTAGTAACCTTATCTTTAGTCTGGGTTTAGGCGGATGCGATTTTTACACTTTCCTCCAGCCAATGAATGCCCCAGCTTTTAATAATCACATGAAGATTGATTCTTATTTTATAAATATTGACACTGAAAGATCAGTCAATGCCTTTTTGGGTGTTCATTTACTTAATCTTTTGGAAATTGAGCTTAGAATTTCTACAATATGTTACATTAAGCACATGTCATCATTTTGAACTTAACATAAAACTGTTAATAAGATTGTATACATTGCTAAGCATTTACTTAAAATCAATTCTAAAAGTTTAAAGACATGTAAAACACTGAGAATATATATAAAATACTGCCAGGTAAAAGAGAGTGAAAATTAAAGAAAGGATGATTTGAAATTAGAAGAGTAAAAAGGAAGTACCAGATGCAAATAACCTATAAGCTATAGTCAACAAAATTGTATACAATGAAAATAATATAACATAATTTAGAACACATTATGACATATGTTAACATTACAAATATTGCAATTAACTTAGATACAGTGCAAAATTAGTCTTTTCCTTCCATTTCACACAATTATACTTTCACTTTCCAAAGAGGATAATCTGCTACATATTTAGTCAAGTCAATGACCATTAACATCATAATAATAGACTTTTGAAGATGTCTGTTCCTGCCTTTCTAAACCTGTATTTCCAGATGAAAAGTATAAATTGTTC
>NW_011888783.1:4527934-4545193 GCF_000151845.1 Pteropus vampyrus | reverse complement strand
ACCAGGACTTTTCAATTATCAGTATTTATAGCATTTTCACTTAGAGCCCCTCTTGTCCTTGTTTCATAACTGTATTTAAAAGATTCTGAACTTTGTTTAGAGTTTATTCTAAAAATTAAAAACTTCAGCACATACATTATTATCATTATGCTTATATTATTTATTGCAGAATCAAGTATCATGATTGGACCTCGGGAGAAAAACAATATAATCCTATGTAAGGAAAACTTTGTGACTCAAAGAAAATGACTTAAGAATCAAAATGAAATTAATTCCCTTTTCTTTTTCTCCAACAATTCCTCAAAACCATGCCACTTTACTTTGTTTCATATGCAGAAATAACTTCTTGTACAAGTTTCTCAACTGGAAACTGAAGTTTCTATTTACCTTTTTTTTCTATTAGACAAGAAACATACAAGTTCTTCATTGTATTTTTGAAGTAATCCAGATCCTTCTCCTCCTTTCCCCTGCCTTCCTATTCATCTCTTCCATTTTTCTGCTATCTCTTACTTGATTTCTCAATGGAAAGATATTTGACATCCTGGATTAACCTTTAAGGTCACTTATTTTTCTCTCATACTTTATTTTTGTCTCTTTGCTCTATTTTTAAATCTGTCTTTTTATTGGATTTTGTGGGGCAATCATATTTTTAATTTTTAGTAAGTTCCTCATGTTCTCCTTTTGCATAAAACTTTATATTTACTTTTATAGATATATTTCTTTTAAAATCTCTCTGAGGATATTAACAAGAATGGAAAAAAAATTGTTTTCTTACCTCAACATCTGGGTTCTTTTTGGTCCATCGCTTTCTTTATTCATCTTAGTCCTATTATTCGATGCTGTTGTTTCTCTCCCCATATCTGGTCATCATTATTTATCTGTTCATACTTATAAAAAAAAAAAAATTAGGTCGATGACTTCAACTAGCTTATGTGGATTTCCTCTACAGTTGAGTAGATTGTTTTTTCTCACAAGATATCACTCTGATTGGGAGGATTTCTGGGTAGATGGGCAAGTCATGTCAATGGATAATCATCTTTAGGATACACGGGCCAAGAATACAAAGTAATCAGGGTTTCACTCCCAATATGGGAACAGTAAGGCTTTTTTCTGGAGCCCTCACCCTCACTTGAAACATTAGCCCTCCCCAGGGCAAATTAGCACTGCATACATGCTCTATGTAGGTGGGAAAGAGCAGCTGTTTTACATATAATCCTGCCCATTCCATCACTGTAACCCCAGGCTATTCCAGGAAAGGTAGCTCACAGCTGTGCTGCAACCTTTTATGCTAGGGTTTATATGTCAATATGTTTTCATTTGTTTTCTTTATGCCAGAAATTTATCTTTGATGTGTTAATGATTCTACACTAGCTTGTTCTCAAAAGAACAAACTAAAGGTTTCGGGTACTCTTTTCTTATCATTTCAGTGGCATTTGAGGAAGAAGAGTGGATAAACATGTGTACTCTGTAGCCGATCTTTGACTGAACCCCTGTGTTGTGAATTCCTTCCTCATTCTCCTCAGTACCCTTACTTCCTTCCTTCCTTCCTTCCTTCCTTCCTTCCTTCCTTCCTTCCTTCCTTCCTTCCTCTCTTTCTCTTCCTCTCTCCCTCCCTCTTTCCCTCTATTCCTCTCTTCTTTTACAGATAAGGACCTAGAAGTCTAGGAAATGATATTAGAATTAAAAACGGTGATGAGAATTTCCCTTTTTCTTTTCAGAGAAGTTCTTTATAATGCCCACAATAGAAATCTCAGCTATATGTTTTCCAAAGAACTGAAACTAAACTTAATTCAGTGTTTATTTTTTCTAGACAAGTCTCTTTGTTGACTTCCACTGTCTAAGTGAATACGTCTATTTGAAAAAAAAAAAAAGGTAAAATTAATCGATAAATTTAACTGACTAGTTTATCTAACATGACACATTTACATAAGAATAATTAAAGTTAACAGTGAATTATGTTGAAACAAAGAATATTCTCAATTCTTCCTTATATGGATTTAAGAAACACTTTATTGGAGACTAATAAGAGTGTTAATCCTCTATGAGATAGGTAATATTCCCACTGTGCAAATGAAGAACAGAAGTTCACAGAAATTAAACAATTTGCCTGAGAGCTCATAGAGGCTGGTAATTGCCAAGACTAACACTTGAACCCAGGTATTTCTGCCGCTCCTAACCATTCTCTATTTCACCTGATATAGGTATTAGGGAAGCCCCAGAGCATTGTAAGTAGTGCTCAAAGACCAAGCAAGACATTTAAAACTTGTGACATCTATCAATATTGAAAAAACTTTAGCTCCTTGGAAATACCATATTCAATGAATCAGTTAATAAAGATATACTCATTTCTGTGTGTAAATTAAAGTGTTTGCTATAAACAGATAGATCTTTAAGGACACTAAGGATTCTCTGAAATTGCCCATTAGAAAAAGCTCATGCTGGGGTTGTGTGGTATGGAGGAAAGAGGATAGCCTTTGGAGACAGAAACGGTTTTAGATTCTGTCTGCCACTTACTAGCTGTGTAAGCATATGGTACTTATTCTAAAACTCAGTATTCTCACCTATAAAACACAGATAATTTCTTTTTCACTGAGTTATGGTGAAAATTAAATGAATAAAGGGCTGAGAAATAACAGATATTTAAAATGTTAGTGCCTTTCAGCTGTAGTGTCTTTTACGTAAATACCTTACAATCAATAGGTAAGAAGATATGTATTTATTTAGTCAATATGTTGTACTAAATAAAAATTAAATCTATCATTAGACCACCATTCTTTCTAGAATATATATACATTAAGTACATTAAGCTAAAATATTACTTTAGGTACGATTTACTATGTGACTATGTCCTGCTTGTTAGAGATTATTTTTTGTAAGTTCTTTGAAAATGAGTTCTTTTAAACACCTATTTCCACCGAGGTGTTTTAGTTACTATAAGACATATTTGTCCTCTTACTTCTTCAATCTATTTAATTAGATTAACTTTTGTATTATTATACCTGAGTTAAGGAAACTACTCTCTAAGACAATTTTGAACATAACTATTTCAGAAACTTTGCAGTGCACTTTTCTCCCAATAAAATGCAATAAGAAAAATGTTCAAACACAAAAACATATACTAACTCACATAGAGGCCAGGGTGATGGACAAGGAAAAAAAGTACTTACTTGTACTTTGAGCTCTTCTTTGTTCATTCTTTAGATAAAATATTTGCTCCCTTTTGGACTTGGAAAATGTAAACAAGTATCCATATAAGGAAAAAGTCATTTAACTTTTAAAGTGTGACTAAATGCAGCCAGTTCAGACTTGTTTGTGATAAACGCACATGTGTTGTCACAAGTTCTTCTAATATTTCCACGCTATTCTTAAATTGCTATCTTATAAAACAAAAACGTTCTGACAGCAAAGATTTTTCTGAAAAGTGGATCAAGAGAAGAAAAGAGACATTATAAAAGAAGAAGCAGTGTTTAACTAAAGTAATAAAGTTTCAAGTAAGTGTCATTTGGGAGGAAAAAGGTAAAACTCAATTGTCTTTTGTTTTGGCAGAAAGCAATCTCAGACTAGGTATATTTCGCAATCATAATAAATACATTAGATTAGGTAATTTATATACCTACTTCTATGTTTTTAACGTTTTTAATTACTCTGTTCTATGTCTTTAAATTTTTTAATTACTGTATCAAGAGTCTTAATGCAAAGATGACTTGTAACCCTCAGAATGTTCGGAAAAGATGTGAATTGGTTGATCAGTCAACAGGTATAGATGTTAATATAATCTTGGTGAACAAAACAAATGAGGGTGTGAAGTTATTTTTTAAAACCTCATTTAGTATACTTTTATCCTATATAATTTTATTAACCAATGTCGCCCCCAATAAATTTAACTAAAAAACTTAATTTAAAAGAAATTATCTGTAAAGATACACTAAATTGTTCATAGTGGGTATTTCTGAGGATTCAGGAAGAAGGGACAGGAAGAAGGGATTTGGATAATTTAAAATTCTGTCTTTTTTTTTTTAAAACAGGAGCACACTATGTTTATAATTCAAACAATCTTCAAAAGTTTTTTTTTTTTTAACTAAATAATCATATCTTTTAACCCATTGGTGCAAACAACACCAATAAGGAATGATGGGGCAGAATTCTCAGAGGCATCAATATGGCAAGTAATAAATGCATAGAGTATTTGATCTTAAATGGTCTCCAAGATAAAAGACACATAATAGCTTAACATTTTTCACCACAAATATGTTTGCTCAGTTCTTTCTTGTTCTCGGTATTCCACAAGTTTCATATATATACTTCCTTTCCTCCTACACTTTATTCAAATACCATTCTCTTGCTCATAATCCATCCTCTTAGAGAAAAGCTCAAAAACCGGCAGCCCATGGGTGACTCACTGATAGCCCACAGATGTATTTTTATTTTGCTAGAAAGGAATTTTCAAATTAGTTGCCAGCATTTAAGAATTTGGATATTTAACATAAAACTCCAGATTCCCAGCTTCTTTTAAAAGATCAAAGTTTATGACAACACAGGACCCACATTCCTGAGTGGCAGCTGGACTTGCTGACAGCTGCCCTTTTAGCATGGTGCCTGCTCTTCAGTTTACCATATCCCTGACCACATTCTGTCACCTCCTGAAAGCACTTCCAGTGCCATGCTCCATTTAGTACACCTCTGGCATTGCTTTTTGTCTTATGGTAAATAGGAAAGTAATTTCTTTTATTTTTATCTGTTTTTAAGGGGAGGGAGTGTTTAATAAAGGGAATATCAAGCAAGCCAGATGTTTCAAGGAAAAAAATGGGCATAGACATATTTGTTTACGGAAATGAATATAGCTTCCCTGTGTTTAATATGCAAACAAAGGATATCTATATTGAAAGAGCTTAATAATCACAAGAGGCCTACATGGAATAGAGAAAAGCATGAAAAAATTGTAATGAATCTGTTTTTAAGTGGAAACATACTTAAATGTGATACTTTTGTAGAATGTAATTACATATTAAAGACTGTTTTCCTATATCTAACCTATTTCACTCGTTTGTATTACGTAATTGACCCCGTAAGTATTTGAGTTTGTCTCCCCATTTAGAAACACCCAGATACCCAGATCACTTTCGACCGACCCCTGCCCTACTTCTTTGCCCCCGGCAATAAACAGCAAAGGCTGTCCGGGCCAGTAGATTCTCCTCCACTTTCCTCCTCTTCCTGCTCTGAACAGTACTTTGCAAAGATAAGGGAGGCAGCTGTAAAAGTTCCTTTTGACTCTCCAACTTCATGTTCCTTCCTCCTACACAAGGCCTCTCTCTAAGCCTTCAGTCTGGCAAAATGCCCATATGAAGAGCTGAGACTTTCCTTTGCTAATATGGTTCTATTCATTTTACAAGGTCATGGGCCCTCGGTTACAGCTGCAAACACTCAGGGCAGATCTCCAATCCCGGCTCGACCTCTGTGGGAGAGTGAATAACCTGTTCATGACAGTAGCTGAACCTAACAGAGGCATTTCTGTCCGTTCAAAAGTCATGAGCAGACCAGCAGCTTCAGGGTGATGCCAAAGTCTTCCAGCTTCCGATTTCAGGGGAAAGAAAAGGCTTCTCTGGTCAACCATGTCTGAGTCATATCTGCATCCCAGGGTCATTCAATTTGGGACAAAGATCAGTAAATGTTTGCTGAATATAGAATGTGGCTCTACTCTCTCTGGACTATCAGCAGGAATCTATCTTTAACTGTCATTAGTTAGGTTCAATTTCTAGTGATATAATAGTATCTCGCCATCCAGTCCACAAAGTGCTTCCACATGAATTATTTGAGTCAATCAGGAAAGCTGTGAGGTAGGTAGAGTGGTTTTATACCATCATCTCTAATTTACAGAAGAGAAAATAGAACTTGGAGAGCTTAATTTGACTTCTTCAAAGTCAAATAAAGAGTAGTAGGCCTTATGTTTACTACAGTTGTACCCAAACCACCATAAACTAGATATATGAACAAGGAGGTAACACTAAATTTATGAATAAACTCTAACCCTTTATAGAGAAAAAATCCATTATCAAAAACAGATGATTTGTAACAAAAGCGATTTTAAAAAACTGGAGAATGCAATTCAGGAAAAAGAAATCAAGATTTTAAAAATATTTTTATGTAGAAATATTTTACAAAGATTTTACAACAAAGCAAATCATCACGTCATGTCATAGAAAGAAGAAAAAGATTAACCTCAAGAATAAAGAAAGTGCTCATAGCAACGTATTGCAGTCTCCATGAAAGTGCATAAACGGTTAAGGCAAAATGACTTGTAAAACAGTTATTTAAAATATATACAAAAGTTTTCCTTTCCTCCATTCTTCTCAAAAACATTTAAAAGGGATACAGTTATGAACAGTCTTGCTATATGACCAGGTAAAAATAACTCCAGGGTACAAAACAGTAAAGTAAAAATGCTTTACCCTAGCATGTTCAAAGTAAATCAAGTGATTGACGAAACAGAACCTTTCCAAGTGTGGGCTTGCTTTCTACTTTTAACCTGCCAGGCAGAAAGCTGACTCCCTCATATTCTAAGATAGAGATCATTAATGAGAGTGATGGGAGTTAAATTCAGATCTTGCTCTTCTGTGGGACTTTCAGTTTCTACTTTCTATGGCCAAACTACTGGCGTATTTGAAGTTCTTATGCATTCACTGTTATAAATCTACTTTACAGCTTTGCTTCTACCTGCAGCTTACCTGACAGCCATTTTACAAAGTGCTACATTTGCTTAATAGAATATTTTGCCCTATCTGATAATAAAAATATGAAGGTGCTCTCTAAAGTTAAACCATAGACCTTATTAGAGGATACTAGTGAATTTTTTTCCACATATACGTAAATCCTTTAAGATCAATAGGATCAATAAGGATAAAACTTGTTATTAAACTTTAATCTTTGTATGTGGAGTAGAATTTGTTCTTATAATATAACAGAATAAAATACCAAAGAAAAAGTAAATTAACTAGACTTGGACAAGACTGAGTTTTAGGGAAAACTGATATATCTGAATTCGAGTACAGATAATATCTGCCAAAGAATAACTTAATTCACATGGCTAACCACTCTTATATAAAATTTTATCTACTCATGAGAAATGGAGAAAATCAGTGTTGCCATTTTAGTCTCCATATTTAAAATTTTTTTCTTTTCCTATTTTTTTTTTCCATCAAATGTAAGGGAAATTACCAACTCATTTCTGCTGACTTAGGTTTCCTAAATAGCTTTAGGACTTCAAGGTATATTTGTGGTAAAACCAGAGGGAAACACCAGCCATTTATTGGAATTCTGAAGTATAAAATAAGCACATGTGCGCTATATAATTTAGTAACAGGGATAGCAAACAGTTAACTGTCTTATACAACAGATGTATTAGTTTGATTTTCATTCGTAACATCTTCTTCATCAGGACCACAGACAAAAAGTTTGTTGCCCAAACTTTTCTGGGCAAATCGAAAATACATAATGTGACCCATTGCCACAAAGGAGACTGAAATCAATACGAGCAAGCCAAAAGCTTCAGGATTTGGAGCCAGGATGACCATGATGAAATGTAGTAGGTCAAGAAGATAGTTCATGGAGTTCTGTACACCATTTATAATGCCTCTTTCAGATTCAATTACATTTTCTTGCAGCAACTGTGTCACAGTTAAATCAAAGGACCAAAGACCTATAAAAAAAAAATTTTAAAAAAAGGTGTTTTTTAGAGCTACCCAAACTCTAAAATTTATAGCCATATGTTTCAGATTTATCAGTTAAAAATCTGTTGACATGTGCAAAATACACAGTTTAGCCCTATTACTTTAAAGTCATCATATGTATATTTAACATAGCCTTGCCTTAGAGAATTATTTTTCATTAATAAATACTGGGTTAGTAGTGGTTCTAAGAAATGATTTTTATAGCTACCAGACAAAAATAAGTCTAATCTACAAACTTCTTAATGCTGTTTTTCTGTGATAATTCATACATTTAAAGCAAAACTGAAATTAGAGACAATAATCCTATTATAAGTACAGTCAAGTGCCACATAACAATGTTTTGGTCACTGACGAACCACACATACAATGGCAGTCCCGTAAGATTATAATGGAGTTGAAAAATTCCTATCACCTAGTGACATTATAACCATGGTAGCACAATGTGTTATGTATTTGTGGTGATGCTGGTGTGCAAAAACCTACTGCACTGCCAGATATATAAAATATAGCACACAATTATGTACGGTACACATTATACTTGATAATGATAAATGACTATGTTACTGGTTTATGTACTTATTATAACATATTTTTATGGTTATTTTAGAGTGTCCTCTACTTCTACAATAAAAAGTTTGCTGTAAAGCAGTATGCTGTGTTATGCCAGCAGTGGCCTCATACATCTCCTGTTTATCACTGCAATTGAATCTTCTCTTGTGCTTGATTTAACCTCGTGTTGTTTTGTATAGTAACACGCTCTACAGGCTTGTAGCCCAGGAGCCACAGGCCGTACCATAGAGGGCAGGTGTGTAATAGGCCATACCATTTACATTTGTGTAAGTGCACTCAACAATGTTCGTCCAACAAAACCACCTAATGACATATTTTCTCAGAATGTATCCCCATTGTTAAGCCAGCGCATGACTGTACTAGTATTTTTAAAGTTTAAAATGAATGGACTTAATATATTGTTATGGTTAAAGTGTAAGGAAACTTTAAACCATTATTACATTTACTGCTTGGGTTCTAAAGCCTTTACAATAAAACTGTCTTACTTGAATAATAATGTCTTTGATAAATTAATAAACTGCTTTGTATCACAAGACAAATATGGTTTCATTTCAAGAGTGATTCAGGAGGAGATAATTCATCAGTACTCTATTAATGATTACTTAAAATTTGCTTTGTAAGAAGTCTTTACGTTTTGTTTCCTTCCAGGGCTATAAAATCCACTTGTTTGGCAAAGTATATAATAAATACACATGGGCTAGAGAAGACCTTTGAAAGATATTTTTTCTAGCTACCATGTCTTTTTTAAAAAAATTTAAACCAAAAACACTATCTTTTTCACCTGGCCCCATAGAAATATTCTCTAAATTATAGTCTTTTTAGTAGTTATAGCAATACAAAGACTAAGTTACTAAATGGCATTATAATTATTATAGCTAATATCTTTTCAAATTAATTAACATTAAAAGAGTAATTCTTAAAATATGCATTTAGAAAAACTTATCAAGTCCTAATCATGTTTTATGAAAGTATATGTACATATACACATACTTATAGTTTTTTAAACTACAAAATAAAAATTTCATAATAAAGAACTGGATTATACATAAGGATCAATAGTGGATTTTGCTTAAATTAACATTCGAAGAATATTCCAGATAATTTATTGTTGAATTCTCTGAACCCACATTGCAAAAAGACACTTTTAATTCATTAGTACACAAAAGGAGATGTCTTACCAATTCTAGCAGCAATGACGCCTGCAAACAGCAGACTGACAGAGATTATGGACTCAGAGTTAGCATCCATCTCTAGGGCAATATTAGTAGAATCAGACCCGTTTGACATGTGCATTTCATTTGGAAAGATGATTTCAGATATTTTTGTAGATGTATTTGTGGGCAGTGGCTCGGCTTGAATGAACCTGGAATGGATATCTTTAAAAGGAGAAACAGACAAGTCCAAGGGGCTTCCAGGCATGAACACGGAGATCACGCACAAGATCAAACAGGACAGCTGTGCAAATCCTGAGATCAGACCAGCCCGAACCAGGCCACATTTTCGACGTAGCCAAGTAAAAGCCACAGTTCCCATTATTCCAGTTACAGCTGATGCTCCCATCAAAATACTGAGGATGGACCCACTCAGACCCTGAGTGTAGGCGTACCCTGTGGTGATGCAATCAAAGCCCAGGACAGTCATATAGAGGAAAGCGAGACCCATGCCTGCCAGGAACACAGGCTGGTTGTAATAGGAGACCCATCCATCTCTGAAGGTGCGGAAGGGCTCAGCCATTTGGGAGGCACAGCCTGGCTCTTGCTCCTGTTCAAGCTCGTGGATGTTAGCGTCTTTCTCACCCATTAGATGAGTTGCCTCTGGGGATTTTGGCTCATTTTCTGTTAACAGAAAACATTATTATTTGGGGGAGGGGATATGGGGAAAAAAGCCAAATATTTTACTCAGAATTTTTTCTTTTCCTCTTTCCATCCCCTGTGGGTACACTTAGCTACTACAATATAATACCTTTTACTAATACAATATAATTCCTCCAATACAATATTATTCCTTTTACTAATCTAATAATTCCAGCCAAAGAACAATCTCCAGATAGCAATTAGGTTAAATAAACAAAATATCATTGATCTCAATTGCTCATGTGCCCTCTCTCCCTCCCCGACTCCACCCTTTTCGCTATCCGCCCCCCTCCCCCAATTACACTCCTACCAAAGTAAAACTCATCAGATAAATATATAATAATTGCATGGGAAAACAAAACATCTTATTTTCTGGGGCCCCATTAAGATTCCATTTGCCTAGAAGTCCATCTTCCTCTTCCTGGGAAATGCCCACTTCCACGTCCTCACTCCCTTCCACTATCCTACAAATCACCTCTGATGGCACGTAACTTCCCTCTTCACAGACCCCTAGGAATTCGCTTGTTCTCATTTTTCTTCCGATTCCTATGGCTCAACCTTGCCCAACCATCCCTTAATTAATTGCCACTCTGGGTCCACTGCTCATGTCAAGGAAAGGGCCATGGGTTCCATTCCAACTCCATGAGATTCAACCAGGCATCCTTCCTCAGACCCTCGATAGCCTGGGTTTTGACTCACCTGCCGGAGTGACTTATTTAACCTCATATATGACTTCAGTGGTAATAAAATCTTATATAAATTCAAAATAGTTTTGGTCTTCACCAACATTTAAGGTCTGAATATCAGAATAAAATGACTGATCATTGCATTAAGTTTACCTTTGTATAGATTCAGCTGTTTCAACTCAGCTTCCTCTACTTTAAGAGCAGCTTTCACAGCTAGAGCAGGGGTTTTCTGGTAAACCTTCCAGAGCAGAAAGTACTCTATACACATGGACACCAAATTCCATCCCGAAATGAAACCACAGCCAATGACTGCAGAGCCAAATGTCATAATCTGGCCGACAGCCATGGGGGCCAAGATGTTGGTTAATTGGTCAATCCTTCGTATTGTAGCATTCATATCTACAGAGGTAAGTGAAAGATGCGGTAAGTATGCAAACCTATCAAAGAAAGACTGCCCATTAATATAATACAAACTAACAGACCACGTGTGTAGACTCCTAAAATGTAAATTTCTAAAAAGTACTCTATGAGCAAGCCATAACCATTTTCTTAGAAAATTATTTGTTGTTTGGGTCAAATCATATTAAATTTGCCTAAAAAATTTGATTCCCTTGGGACTTTATAAATTAGCCTAATATCAGCTCATAAAATGAATATAATCGTGAAAATACATTTATTTGTTTCAACAAAAAGTTGTTAAATGCCTATTATGAGCTAGGCACCATTCTGTCAATATAAAGAAAATGAAGAATATCCTTTCCTGTCTTCATGGAGTTAACATTCCCATGGGAAAATAAAGACAGTAAATCGACAAGCATATAAATATACAGCATGTCAAATGTTTATTAAATATTATGATGAAAATAAAGCAGAAAAAGGGCATAGAGAGTGCTCAGGGGAAAAGAGAAATTTCTATTTTAAATATGCTGAGGTAAGGAAAGAACTCAGTGAAGTAAAGATAGCGCCACAGAAAAGACATGAAGTGGTAGGAGGCAAAAGAGTGAGTCCCGTGGTATAAGTGAAATGAGAATTCCAGACCAAGGGAAGTGCAAAAGTCCTGGGCAAGAGAAGCATGCCTAGAGTGCTAGAAGAAGAGAAAGGAGGCCAGTAGGACTGGAGCAGAGCAAGTAAAGGAAGAGACAGGAAGAGATGAAGTCAGAAAGGGATGGCAGACTGGGCCAGTCATTTAAGGTCTTGTGAACATTATATGGACTTAACTTTACAGTGAATGAGTCAGGAAATCTTTAGAAGCTTATGAATTGAAAGATGGCACAGTCTGACTTATATTATTAAAGGTTCGTTTTAGCTACTGTATTGAGAATAGACTGTAGAGTGAGGGTGAGGGATGTCACAGACAAGAGTAGAGGCAAGGAGACAAGTGGGAGATGATAGTAGCATGACCATAACCAATGGAAATGGAGAAAAAAGATACTGAACACACTTTAAAGATAAAATCTGGAAGACTTACAAACAGATTAGATACAGTATATGAGAGAAAGGGAGGATTAGGGATGACACTAAAGCTTTTTTCCTGAGCAGCTATTGGAAGGATAGAGTTGCCACTTACTGAAAAAAGAAGACTTCAGAAGAATTGGGTTTGGGGCAAAAGAACAAGCATTTGGATCTAGGGATTTTGACCTTGACAGGCCTACTGACATTCAAGAGGCTGTGTCAAGCATTCGGATAAGTCTGTAGTTTAGGGAAGAACTATGCATTGGATTTGGGAGCCATCAGCTGGTTGATTTTTAAAGCAATGAGACTGGATGAGGTCACCAAAGGAGTTAGTGCAGACTGAGCAGAGACAAGGTCTGAGAATTGAGTCCTGGGTATGCCGGTGTTTACAGGTCAGGAAGATGAGAAGAAAATAACCAAAGAGGCAAAAAAACAGAGGGTGTGGTGTCCTAGAAGCAACATAGTATGTTAAAGAGGAGGAAGTAATAACTGGCAAGTGCTGCTGATAAGTCAAGAAAGATGAGCACTGAGAAGCTCTAAGGTGGTCAGATGGAAGGTATTGGGGATCTCAAAAAGAGTAGTTTTGGTAGAACAAAAAGGGCAAATGCCTGAATCAAGTTGCTTTAAGAGACTGGTGCCAAGGAAAGTAATTGAAGAGAGTGAGCATAGACATCTCTCTTTGTTAAGTTTCACTGAAAAAGAGAAAAAAGAAATGGGGTGGTAAAGGGGTAAAGACAGGGATATTTAAGAAGAGCAAAATTATAACATGTTTGGGAATGAGAATGATACAGTAGATGAGAAGGGGTGGAATCTAAAGCTACTACATAAGAGGAAGAGTTATTCTTACATAGGAGCACAATTATTCGACAGCAACAAGAAGGTAGGCCATATACACAGCTTTAAGTATATGGCTTCAAGTACATGTAGAAAGAGCAACGTGATGGTAGCAGCACATAGGAAGTTCTCTTCTTCTTTCTTTCTTTTACTCAGTAAAAAACACAGCAAGTTCATCAGTGAAACTGAGGATGGGAGTGGAGGTACTGAATATGTACAGAGAAAGGAGAAGGTATGAAGTAGTCATTTAGGAACGTGAGAAAAAGAAATGACCAGAGAAACAGTATGATCATCTGGCAGCATGAAAGGGCCAATTTGAACACGGTGGTCATGAACTTTAAGTGAGAACAGTAAACAAGTTTGTGTGTTTTTCTCTAGCCATGTAGGATTTAACCAGGGTTTTATAAAAGGAAAGTGACAAAAGGAGAGGGGACCGAGTGAGCTGAGGATATATGCTATGAGGCAATCAATCGCATGGTCAGAATGATTGACCTTGGAACTTAAACAGGGTAAGAAAGAGACAAGAGGGGTCATGAACAGTGAAAAGGTAGTGGAATTAATGACTCATAGGAATAACCAGGTTGGAGGACTGCTAGGAAGTGGGGTATCAGAAGGAATGAGCTGAAAAGACAGGAGATGGTAGTTCAAGACACGAATCCCTCAGATTGAGATTATGGAAGGGGAGGACTGAGTGATGATGACAAGGTCTAGGGTATGACCATGGGCATATATAGCTGAGTCAGAGTAGAAGACAAGATAAATAAAGAAAAAGAAGTCAAGGAAATTAGCTGCTGTCTCATTCTCTATCTCACATAGTGAAATTGATGAGACAAGTCCTTGCCAATCATGCAGGGCTCCTTAAGGAAAAAGCAATACGTGACTAAAAGTACATTAACAGAAAGTTGCCTTTCTTCCTTCTCTAGTTCTTCCTGGTCCTAAACTACCTGCCAATTAGTCCTCCGAATGTATAATCCTTATGTGATAACGGGAGAACTTTGACACATTTCACCTTACACTTGAGAGGCAAAGGCAGTTTTCATTGATCTTATACATGAACATTTTTGCAGAGGCTTCACTAAACTCCATGTGTCCCCCCCAATACATACACACATTGATAAATTTCCAATTCATATGCTAACACAGAAATATGGAATTGATCCAAAAAACTCAATAATTTGAATCCAAAAATCAAGTACTAATGAAAATACACATTTGGATCTGGAAACTCCAGAACAACTACTAAATTAATTTATTTACAATGATTTTGTTACTCTTTCACTACCTCAATTTTCAAGTGCTCATGAATCTTCCTAATGCCACCAATTTCTATTTTTTATATCATACTTAAGAACTAAATAATGTTTAGATGTAATATACTGTCAGAAGACAGCTTTTATTTTTCTGAAGCAGAATGAATTAAATAATAGTTTTTGAAAAAGACCTAATCATTTTACTGGTAAAAGGCTTGATAAGAATCAGTCCTCTGAATATGCAAACATATCCTTTCTACAAATTTATATTTATTCTTATGCAAACAGACAAATGTATGCTCATTTAAAACCCATTTTAACTGTTTTCATCTATAGCTGTGGCAAAGAACATGATATTAAATAACTAACTGCTATTATAAAGGGTATTACATCTCATAGAATAACAATTTTTAAAAGCAGATTTGCTGAGTAAATAGCAGCCAGCAGTTTTGTGTACCTCAAATATGAAATCAATTTTTAGTCAATAGACTTCAAACAAAAAATTTATCAGCCATACTTGGTCAAGCTAACCAGATGTTTTTTTAGAATGGTGGACAAGAAAAATCTCAGAGGCCATTAATAAAGAGTGTTTAACAAAGGAAATAGGAAAGGAAATAAAACAACAGATGGAGTAAAAAGTCTGGGAATAGGAAGTGAGTTCAAACAGGGTTGACAGGCAAAGGGACATGGCACCAGAGAATGTTTCAATAAAACTCTAAATCAAGTGCCTAGACAAATTAGTTAACAGATTAATTAACAGTATTTATATGAAAAACAAAACCTTTTCTGGAGCTGTCTAAAGTAGATGGGAACACATATATTTTAGCCTGATACCCCTGAAATTCTAAAACTTTTTAAACTAACAGAGAAATTTTCTCCTGTTCTTTACCCTCAGTGAAAAAACTTCCAACTTTAAAATCTACTGTGAAATTAAGAAACACTGGGATAAGAAAATGGGAGCAATTTGCATCCAGTTCGCCTTTGCTCTTTATGTGTACATCCCTTCCCCTTCGACTCCTTTACACATGCACACAGCACACAAAGCACCCACAATGCACACGGGTTTAGTTGTCCCTGCCCAGACCCCTGCTTGGGTTCCTAAGTCTTTGCCGACAACCTCAAAAATCAGCCTGATTAACATAAATTATTTCTTCCTGCAGTAGGTGCCGCTGTGTCTAGAGACACAACCTCAGAGGAACCTGGAATCCTCTCTATGTGTATGTCTCCCCTTCTCTCCTCTGTTCCTTTTTCCTTGTTCTTTAACTCTGCTTTATAGCAGAAATGGTACCCAAAATCCATGGTTAGACCCTTGCTGACCCTCAAAACTAAAGAAGTTTTTGTATCCTATTTGGAACCATGGTTTCTAATTACACAATTACTGGGGTAAAAACTTGAGTAAACATAACATGGGGATTTTTCCTTTACTGGCTACTAACCCCGCACTGCAGGCTGGATATGAAAAAGCACCACATACTAAAAGCTAACTCACAGAGGACAGGAGTTCGACAGGCAGCGTACTTCCTTTCTTAAACTTGAGAAACTCCAGAAGGTTAGAAAATAGACGAGTTGGCCTAGATTCTTTCACTCTGCAATGATTTCTAATATAAAGAAAGATAGCTGAGAAATGGCCAGTATATATTTGTTTTTGTTCTGGGACATTACTTCATAGTCAGAAAAGATCTCACAAGGTTATGTGGAGTCTTTGTTTTATTTATTAATTTAAGAAAAATGAAAAATTCTGAGTAACTTTGTACTCAGGATTTTTTTACAGACTATTCAGACTTCACAGAGTCGAAATGAGTTAAGAAATACAGCAAAGGGAAAGAAGATTATTTTAAAAGTCACTTTCCCCCCCAAATATAGTCCAACAAATATATATATAATCTATGTTCAAAACATATCCTTTTAGACTCTTTGAATTTTAAAATATGTATTACCTACCTAAAAGCATACATTAAAAAGAGAACATAAACAAACACAAAAAAACACAAAAAAGACAAAATCTTATCTTACAGTTCAATGTGACAAAAAGAAATATGGATTTCCTATCAGTAAAAGAAAAATCAATGAATATCATCACTTTAGCTCCAGAGAGAGTTTCCTGCAGTATAGATATATATGTGCTAAATTCATCCTATACACGCACCATCCTCTAAAATTACTGTGGCATTACTACCTAAGTACAATGCTGCTACCACAAAGTGATGATTTAAGCAAATTCTTCTTTTTCGTCTTCTGGACCTTCCACAGATTTTGCTCCTTCTCTCACCACTTCCTTTCTGTCTTTTTTTAAATCGCATGGTCCAAAGTTGCTTGCTAACCCCAGCACCTAATCTTGCCTTTTGTGTCTTGGAATAAGCGATTTAAGTTATCAGGAATGCTTTTCTTATCTGTCAGGATGGCTGGGCAATGTGTCTGTGATACCCATTACCTCAATGACCAGCAGAGTTGATTCAGCTTATCTGATCAGCAGATAGTTGTACCCTTCCTCCTTTACTCTGTGTAATTATCAATCCAATTTGTGTCTGTGTGTTGTATGATGGGTAGGTAAAAGATATTGAGTGAGGTAAGTTATTCTGAGCCCAAGTAATATTGATGTAATAGGATGTGATGCTTTGTAAGCATTCTTCAGCCTCTTATATATGTTTCCAATGAATAACTAAGATTATAAGTTTCTTAAAAACTGTATTTTATTCTCTATTTCTTTAGTATTTATAACAGCAATTATATTACCTCGTACATAATGTAATAGAAGTTATAGATTATAACTTTAAAGTAGAAAAAATTAGCTTATAAAATCTCTCCAAAAATTACATTGTTTCCATTTGGTTTGGAGAAAAATAATATCCACAGTAAGACTGGTAAGTACAGGTAATAATATCCGATGTCA
>NW_011888783.1:4525679-4527884 GCF_000151845.1 Pteropus vampyrus | reverse complement strand
TGCTAAATTCATCCTATACACGCACCATCCTCTAAAATTACTGTGGCATTACTACCTAAGTACAATGCTGCTACCACAAAGTGATGATTTAAGCAAATTCTTCTTTTTCGTCTTCTGGACCTTCCACAGATTTTGCTCCTTCTCTCACCACTTCCTTTCTGTCTTTTTTTAAATCGCATGGTCCAAAGTTGCTTGCTAACCCCAGCACCTAATCTTGCCTTTTGTGTCTTGGAATAAGCGATTTAAGTTATCAGGAATGCTTTTCTTATCTGTCAGGATGGCTGGGCAATGTGTCTGTGATACCCATTACCTCAATGACCAGCAGAGTTGATTCAGCTTATCTGATCAGTAGATAGTTGTACCCTTCCTCCTTTACTCTGTGTAATTATCAATCCAATTTGTGTCTGTGTGTTGTATGATGGGTAGGTAAAAGATATTGAGTGAGGTAAGTTATTCTGAGCCCAAGTAATATTGATGTAATAGGATGTGATGCTTTGTAAGCATTCTTCAGCCTCTTATATATGTTTCCAATGAATAACTAAGATTATAAGTTTCTTAAAAACTGTATTTTATCCTCTATTTCTTTAGTATTTATAACAGCAATTATATTACCTCGTACATAATGTAATAGAAGTTATAGATTATAACTTTAAAGTAGAAAAAATTAGCTTATAAAATCTCTCCAAAAATTACATTGTTTCCATTTGGTTTGGAGAAAAATAATATCCACAGTAAGACTGGTAAGTACAGGTAATAATATCCGATGTCACATTTTCACTGTTCTAAATATAAAGCAAACACTTAGAAACAGTTAACAGAATTTTTTTAAAGAAAGAAAGATCAAAAGAAATGTTCTTTCATTTGGCAGGTTTGCACAGAATAATAGAGAAGTTCACTATCCTATAAATTAACTTCATAGCTCTGAGATAAATCTTTGCACTAAGACTGATCACGTAGTTTAAAAAAAAAAAAAGACTGTGATTTCGATTTATTGTTCTTAAAAAATACCCAGGAAAAAACGGTTTATAGTTTCATTTATTACCACTGATTTAAAGTGAATCCTAATATAACTCATTTAGTCGAACACAAATTACCTGCTAATTTGCTTCTGTCTTCTCCGGCAACAACAACAATCCAGTCCCTTTGGATGGTGATTGCAGTAGCAGTACTGGCCAAATTTGCAATATTTGCAATCGTGATGATCAAGATATAGCAGAAAGTCTAAGGAATTACAGGGGAAAACTGAGTTAAAATGTCAGTTTTTCCATACTATGCGTACACCTCCCTTTGCAAAGTACTTTCATGTAGTCTTTGGTGGCATAATAACCAAACTTTGACTTTAATATCATTTATAAGCAATCATTTTACTTTGTACATATGAAACAATAAATGTCAGTGGTCAAGTTAAAGGGCATATCTTCCTAATCCATATCATCTGTAGAACATATAATATAAAAACTGTAAGTCAAGTGCAAATTTATGTGACAGGTATCACAAACTATTAACATAAGGGTGGTTTTTAATATTCTTCCCACAAATATTTCTTTTGGAAAAACATAACAGGGAAGTGAGAAGACCTGTATTTAAGTGAGAGTTCTGATACTTTCTAGTTGCATGATGATGGGCAATCAGCTAACCTCACTTGTCTTAGTTTTTTTCATCAACAAAATAAAGGAATAGACTAGAAGATTTCTACCATCCTACCTGGCTTCGAAACTCTACAATACCAATCCAAATATACATAAGAAGATTCAATAGTAACATCAAATCCATTGTTTTCTACCATACCCCCATCTCTCTCTTTTCCATTAACCTATCATGAAATCAAAGTATGAGAAGCTATCAGTCCATGTCCATGAAAAGAAACACCAATTATCATTGGAAGAATACAATTGTGATTGATTAATATATACATGGATAACATTTCATATATAGTGTGAACAAATTACAAATTAATACTAATAAGCTGAAAACTAACAACTTGAATTTTTATAATAAACTCTTGGACAAAATTTAAATTCAAACAATACTTAATGAGTGCCTGTTATGAGAGAAAACAAAAACAAAACAAAACAAAAAACTTAGGAAACAGTAGACACAGAGATCAGTATTAAAAAGTTCCATTTGCAAAAGATAATCCCTAGCCTCAAAGAGGTTTCATCTTTTACTACTACCGATGTTCAATTCTCTGCAATCAAGAATCTC
>NW_011888783.1:4502298-4525629 GCF_000151845.1 Pteropus vampyrus | reverse complement strand
GTGATTGATTAATATATACATGGATAACATTTCATATATAGTGTGAACAAATTACAAATTAATACTAATAAGCTGAAAACTAACAACTTGAATTTTTATAATAAACTCTTGGACAAAATTTAAATTCAAACAATACTTAATGAGTGCCTGTTATGAGAGAAAACAAAAACAAAACAAAACAAAAAACTTAGGAAACAGTAGACACAGAGATCAGTATTAAAAAGTTCCATTTGCAAAAGATAATCCCTAGCCTCAAAGAGGTTTCATCTTTTACTACTACCGATGTTCAATTCTCTGCAATCAAGAATCTCGCTGAGAACTTACAAGCATCCATCCATGGTACATGGTCAGAAGCTCGTTTTTATGTAAGAAAACCATCATCAGGATGATTCCACATAGGATGACTGAAACATTCTGTATCACCAGCGAAGTCTGGGCCACTGTACAGAAGGAAAAACAAAGTGTTCACTACACACCACACCAAAATGTCTCAAGGGGGCTCTTTTTATTCATACATCATTGTTCTACAACATTAATGCATATGCAAATTACTACAAGAAATAAAAAAAAATCCTGAAGTAAATCCTGCCTCAACTATTCCCAGGACAACCTAGCATATCACACCCGACCAGTAAAACTTGCAGACAGAATGATGAAGTACCCATCATTTTTTCCTCTGTTAGATGAAGCCATTCATAATGACCACATTTTCATTTAGTTTATCCTCATGAAAGTTTACTATCATAAACAGAACTATATTACATAGACAAGATCCATCTCTCAGCTCTTTGTTGCTTAAGCTAAAATAAGAACATGTAGAAGGCGATGGAAGAGGGTAAAGAAGAAGTCACAGAATCCATAACCTCCCACGTGGCAGGCTGAATCTGATAAGATTGTATGGATAAATAGAAAAAACATATAAAAATTTGTCAAGAATAAAGCAGCAGTATGTTTATTTTGGCATACTAATACTATTTGCTATTGTTATGAAATTCTAAGCTACACCTTTTTTCATAGGAAATGCCAATTTTCTTAGAGTGAGGCACTCATATAGATAAAGTACTAGAATAAGAACAGGTAAGTAAGTATACAGGTAAAGACACCTTGTAGTCTTTTCTCTGCCTCTTACTAGGGTAGACAATCTAGGGCAAGATACCTAATGTCTCTTACACCTGTGTCTATAAGGTGAGGATGCTAGCACATACCTGCCTTCCTTACTTTACAGAGTCATTATGATGCTCAAATAAAATACTTATTAATATTAAGGCACTTTGAAAAACACTGAGTTGTATATGTAAGGTATAATTACAACTCTTGTCTTGAAGGACAGTAAAACTTGTTCTGGCTTGGAAGGTCATATCAAAGCCTCAAGACAAAACAAACTGCTTTCTGAAATTACTTTGAAATAAAATCCCAACATACAACTCATTCATTGATACATTCATTCATTACGCAAGGATTAAATATCAACTGAATGAGGTTCTCAGCTTTCAGGACCCCACAGACCAGAGGAAGGACAGACATGTGAACTGATAATTATAAGAGTATTAGTACAATAGCAGAGGTATAACAAAGCCTGATGAGAGAAGAAATAGTTAACTCAACCCAGAGACATCAGAGAAGATTTTCATGGTGGGTAGGTAACACATGAGTTGATTACATGAGATAAGTGGGAGACTGCTAGTCCACCACACTTTCCTTCATCCAACTCGACATTCTTTCCTAACCTACAATTTCAGTGCTCAACAATCATAAGGTTAAAGGTCTCTAGGTATAATATTTCTATGTTCCTACCTATAATGATGTAAATAACTAGGAATTTTTTTCTAGGGTACAAAATTTTTTTTCTATACACATTTTGGTCTATTCATTCTTAAAACAAAATATGTTCATTTTGACCATTTTAAGGAGAGCGTCAAGTCCTAGAATTTGACAATCCAAGTGCTCTTATCCAGGAGCAGTCATCCTACACTGAAAGAAAGTAAGGCTATCTCAATCTTTCCCCAACATCTAAGACAAACATGACCAGGTCTTAGAATTATCAACTGAGCAATTCAGGAAAATTTTGCCCTGAATAATTGTCCACATTGCCCTATTAGTCTGAATAACTGAATTGCTCAGGCACTTTCTCTCTTCCCTATATAAAACTGAAAGATTTCAGTATTCATGTTCTAGAATAAATATTAATATATTATCATTTCTTCTTTTCCCTCAGAAAGCTCTCTGTGAAACAGACTCAGATATTCTCTCTTGAATCTATAGTTTTAAATCCCTCTTTACACACCTCCTGTGAAACACAGTAACCCAGAAATCAGGTGTTAAAGCTGTCCCAGAAACCTAACACTAAAAAGATTCCAGTGTAGTCATGGTTAGAAAGGATGCCAGAGTTAAGCAAACTTTCAACGTTTAACATGGTTCCCAGAGAAGTGCTACATGTTAATCATTAACATCTGGAATTTATGAATAGCCGAAGATACTCAAAAAATCTACAAGTTCAATATCCTGCCATCATAACCTTGTGCGGGAGACCCAGAACCCTCCATATGGAGGTGCTGCCACCAAGCCCCCCATCACTCAAGTGTGGCATGCAGGCTCACACTGGGTTAGTCATAGTGGTTTCTCTCGAGCTCAGACACTGGTCTCATGAATACAAAGGCATAGCTATAACAACACTCACCTTTGAGTCTGGCATTCTTATCCACCCAATCACCAATGATGGCTCCTAGGACCAGAACAGACCCAGCCACCACCAGCCCGTAAACTGCAGTCAAGAGGAGGCTGTTTCCATAGAGCTCGACCAGAAACACAGACACTGCAAAGTGCCACATTCGATCTCCCTTGAATAAGAAAAGATAAAATGTTTTCCTAAAATAGTTTTAGTTTCTAGCCAGTTATATTCAGGAAGTTGCTTCCTTATCAAAAGGGCACTTTCTGGCAACATCATGAAGTTTTCTGTCAATAATTCCTCTATGTATTAAAAGTGTTCATTCTGGCACAATGGAAAATATTCTTGCCCAGTTACTAAGTAAACCTGTAAAAGCATATTAGTGAAACTACACATAGTCCTTTTTTGTTCTAGAAAGAAATGCAGTTTCCAGACCGAAGAAGGTATTTTAAGACAAAACTTGTTCCCTTGTGTGAGGTTTCTACCTGGGCCTGGAATTCACCTATCCTGATTTGAGAAACATAAAGTAGTTTCTTACTGAATGAGAATGAAATTACAGTACCATTTACAAACATTAGTGTGCCTCGAATGTCAAAAAAAAAAAAAAAAGCCAGTTTCCCAATTTGTAAAATGATAAGAATGAACTATATGATTTCTAAAGCTTCTTTTACCTCTGATATTCTAAAATCTATGCTCTATTTCGCAAATAAATTTCAAGGTCATAAAACAGCAGGGCAATCAGAAAGATGAAATTAACATGGGGAAATTCTGGTACTACATGAAGGAAGATATCAGAAATCAATGCATAAGCAAGTAATTATTTTAACACAGATGAGTTCTGAAAAAGGGGGAAAAAACTACATATTTCTTCATTCCAGACCACCTAAGTTATCTAGGAATTCAATACTGAAAATTTGGAATGATAAACTTTCAAATGAGTCAAGTAAATTAATGTACAAAAAAATCTATAATAGACCTTATTATGAGATCTTAGACTCCTTTTCTGACTTCTGAGGTTAACATAAAACAGGACAACAATGTCCTACCATAACCTCTCCCTAGAAATTACTATAGGAAACTAAATTACCAGGTTAGATTCTTTATGGATTTGATACTACGCGGAAGTACTTACACACTCCTTGTTCTTTCCTGATAAATTTACTGTATCAGGAGCAAAGTATTATCCTGGTATATGAAATGATTTTAAAAATTTAATAAAGCCAAGACAACAATCATATGCATTCAAAACTTAAATTGATGCACATGCACAGTAGCAATCCTTTACAATAAATTTCACGTATGCCAGTATTTAGCAAGCAGGGGTGGGAGTGGTTTTACCCTCCAGGGATCACTTGGCAATGTCTGGAGCTGTTCTGGGTTGTCACAACTTGGGGGGAGAAGGAACAACTGGCATCTGCAATGTCCCCCACAACAAAGAATTATCCAGCCCAAGATGTCAACAGTGTAGTGTGTAGTAAATCTTGGTGTAGAAAATTATGAACATAATTTAGAACCACAATTCAAAATTAACATAAAATTAGGACCTTGAAGAATGGAGTGAAGACAGTCAAATAAATGTTAAAACAAACACTGGAAGCCAGCAGAAGTACCATGTTTGAAAAAAACTCATTTGATGGTCTGAAATGTGAGCTCTAGAGCCTTCTGCACTCTCCACCTTCAGCACAGTGCATGGCCTGGAGTAGATGCACAACAAGAAACTGTGAAATCAACAAAGGAGTGGATATATAGTGGAGCCCAGGTGTGAATGAATAAACATAGACAAAGTGGCAATAACCTACTGATTTACCAACTATATTGTTTTAGTACATTAGGTTTGTTCTGACTGTTCAAGAAATTTGAGAATCATTACCATGATAAATATTTCTGAGAGAGAAATTTTTTAAGTTTGCTTTGATAATAAAAAATTTTTCCACTTGAGTGGGAATTGTTAGTGTTTCAAATACAATTGTACTAAATGATTAAAAATATATGATAAATATGCAATTTGTTTGAAACCAATAAAAAGACCAGTCTATATATTAAGATAAGGATGTCAATAAGAATAGCAAATTAAACTGTTTTCTTAATTTTTAACATGAAAAGCAAATTTAGATTGGATTAGAACAAAATGGGATGGGGGAAAAGGAGGTACTTTATCCTAATCTCCATTATTCTGAATAGCTCCCAAGGAAAAGATAAAGACACATAAATGTTCCAAATGATAGTTTGCCTCTATGAGTGCATTTTCTCCTTCTTAACTTAAAGAGTAAGAAATATTATTTCTACTAATATTGCTTCTTTCTTTTTTTTTTTTCCTATCTTTTTTCCAAAGAATTTGTCTTAGATTCCTCTAGAGCAGGCCATCAAAACAAATGTTATTAAATGAAAGTTTTCTCTCTTGGTTATCCCTGTAGAGCATGCTACCTCTTTGATGAATAGGAATAAAACTGCTCTAGTTACCCCAATTTTCAAAGGCTTTAGGTTTTAAGAAGCAACAGTCTAAGCTCATAAAGCTCAAGAATTGGGTAAACTCTAAGTAAGTGTTGACCAGGTGCAATCTCAAGCCCACCTGTTCCTTCTTTTTGTCCATTCCCTGCCCTCCCACAAGCTCTCAGAATACTTTGATCATTTGCTTACATGTCCATCTACACCCAGTGTGAGAGCTGAAGATCAACTGAACATCTGTGAATGAATAATCAGTCATTAATTCACGTAATATTTATTGAGAGGCTACTATGCAGACACTAGAAATTTGGTAGTGCATAAAAATCAAGGTCCACGCTTTCATGCAGCTTGCATCCCAGTGAGCATAGACCAAAAACAAATCTGGAATAGGTCAAATGGTGTAAAATTAAAATAGGGTGGGGCTGGAAGTTGGCATTTTGCATGAAGTAGTAACAGAGACCTTTGTGAGCATGGAACTGGAGGAAATAAGGGCTGCAGCAATGCAGACATCTGGGGTATAAATGGAGACAGTCCAAAGGATAATGACTAAAATATAAGCAACTGGCCACCTTTTTTCACTGCCCTACACTATTAGTTATCTTTTTGTTATTATATATTTTAAATCCCATACTAAACTATATTATAAGCTCCTTGATAACAGAATCCACTTCTTCCAGTACTGTAAAATGTACTGATCCACTGGTAGATAGAAATGACGTTGGAAATAAACATTCAACCCTACACAAACCTAATCTCATATAGCTTTCTACTCTCATACTTCTACATTCAATATATAGGAAACCATGGTTTGGAAGAGTTGGCAGGGGAATAGAAGAAATAGATGTATACATAAGCACACATATTTTGTTGTAATAAAATAGGGCAAAATGTCAAGTAGGAAACAAAACTCAAAAGTAGAATTATTTAGAGAGCATTACTCTTTTACATTCCTTTGCATTGAAAAGAAGAAAAATCCTCTAAACCTTAAATGGTTGAAGTTGCTATTTTTTTTAATCCAACTTTTCCACAAGAACTCCCTTTGTTCAATTTACTGTAAGATTCTGGTAAGCGTCTGTCACTTTTCTTGTGAGATTTTTATTAGCATGACAAAAAAATCCTTCTGGAACAAGACAGTTCCACTCTTTTAGCAAATCTGACCTCCCTACCTATTAAAGGAAGGTTACATAAACCCTACAGTTATCAGTATTTGGAAGTGAGACACATTGTTCCCCTAATATATAGGTCAGACCACAAGATAAGAATTTCATATCCTATCTCCATCACTTGTTATCGTTTTTTCCTATACTTAATATTTACTGAATTAAACTGGAAGAACCAACCATTGGTTTAAATTATTAAGGACAGTTTCACTAGGTTTCTAGTTAGAATCCTCGGCTATTGGAAATGAAACCCACAACAGTTCCACTCTGTTTTTGTGTATTTGCTCATCCCTATCTAAGCCTCTGGGGAAAAGGCCATTTCCAAACTGCCATTTCTTAAAGAGCCAATAACTTAGCTTAATAATTTCCCAAGGGGACAGGGTAAGGATTTCCTCATACAATACTATACATTCATGTATGAAGGATGATCCAATAAATGTTTCCATTTTAAAAAGAAAACAACATTCACAAAATTTACCCTCCAAATTTCTTCTCCTTACCACATGGTTCTTTTTAATTAAATATCATATATGAAGCCTGAATAGAATATATTCAGACTTATTGCTTTTAAACAACAAGAACAACTGTTTAATTTTAAAGATTCTAATCATTATTAACTAAATGCACATCCAATATCCTTTTGGGATTATTCTTTTGGGGGCGGTGGTTGATGAAAGAACCCAGGCCTACAAAAATAGTGGAACTCTTCTAAGACCACATAGCAAATCAAAGGAAGAATTACAAATCAGTTGATTTTCACTGGATGACAGTTCTGAGATAGCCTGAGATGCCCCACACATATTTATCTACAGAAAACATTTTTAAAGAACAGAATTTTCATCACTCAGATATTTGTTCTTGGGATCAATTATATTTAAATTAATCTTAGAATGCTATTTTTAGCCTAAGTCAGAGACTCCACTATTCCACTGTATTTTCATAGTTCGGTATGCTGGAACTTATAAATTTAACGAAAAAAAAGAATTAGAGGACTATCTTAAAATGTGAAAGAATAGAAGGTATATGAGACATCCATCCATTCTTAGTAGCAGATATCACCATTTACTAAGCCTACGAATGAAAAATACAATTTATAAACACAAGCATTCCCATTCCAGTTAATCCTGTCTTCGGATAGTTGTCAATCTACATAAAGTGTTATACTCTGATGGATGATTAAATGGCACTTCCTAAGACCTATAAGAAACCAGCTTTGGCAAAAATAATTTTTTTCGTTAAAGCATGTGTATTTGGATAATTTATTTTGTTAGCTGCGTGGAAAAAAAGAAAAATGGAGGGTGACTTAAAACAACTGGCCCGAAGGAAAGGAAACGAGAAATTGTGCAAGTGTGTTGTAAGAATTACTTTACACTCTCACTTACCCAAGTAGATAAAGAATGACCAAGGTAGAGAAGGAATTTTGCAGAGGTCAGGTAGTTTGCTAAGGATCCTGCAAAGACACAGAGGCGGAAGATAAAAAGCATATTTCGAGTCACTTGAGTGAGCTGAGGATGGAATGTATAGACGTTTGCTCTTGTAAACATGACTATTCAAAACTTTGTGGGACAAACCATGTACATTTTATCAAGTCAACACTTAAATTTAGCATGGCCTGTTTATTGGCCAATAACTGCATAACTTCACATACAATGAAGAAAGTTCATTTCGACATTTAACTCCATTTTTTTAACAAAGCAATCCAAACTGCCGAGTCTACTCCATCCTTGCCTGCACGCAAACCCCTTTTCCCACACCTTGAAATTCATTTCTTCCTCAACCCCCACCAAAATATGATTCAAACGAGCTACAAAGCACTCTGGTTAGCAGATGAACCTCATTCCTCCAAAACCTGCGTGAAGCCGTTGGTCTCCACCGCCCAACCTGTTTCCACCACTTGGATTTGGTCAACTCACCACAGCATCCTCTCTGGCGGTTTTGCTCTCTTTTCCTGGTCATGACACCAGGCGCCCCCCACTTGCTCTTCTGCTGCTACTGCTGCTGCTCTTGCTGAGGTGCTTGTTAACAGGAGTGCAAGGAACTGGAGAGAGCACCGCTAAAAACACAACAGCCTTGTGCAAAAAGACCCCAATGACGACTATGACATATAACAAAAGAAAAACGGACCAGGGGTCTTCTTCTGATCTTCTTTCCAAACTTAGCTAACACTGTAGCTGAAGTTGGAAAGGCAAAGCCTTATGGAAGCAGGTGGGGGGGCTCCACAGGCGTTCCGAGCCGTGTCGGTGCCCTTGAGCCTCCGCCGGCGCCGCGGCTGCCGTGGGCCAAGCCGCGCATTTATAGTGGCGCGGGGCGGAGCCTCCTCCTCCGCCGGCTCGGGGCCGCCCCTCCTTCTCAGGGCCACCCCCGCGTCCCCGCGGCGCGAGGTCAGGCGCCCGCCGACCCCAGCGCTCTGCCGCCTCCGCGCCTCTCCCCGGAGGGGGTCGCCCGCCGGGGCTTCAAACATCTCGCTGGCCGCGAACAACCTGCGCGGCCTGCGGGGACCTCTGCCCGGCCAAGTCCACTCGCCGAGTTTTCCCAGGAGGCCGCGAGACGGGGCTCGGGAAGGCCCGGGGGGCTGGGAAGGGGAGGCGGAGCCTGCACCCGGAGGGAACCGCGGGGAGAGCCGCGCCAAGCCCCAAGGCACTCGCTGGAGGAAAGCGCTTCTCACTGCCCACCTGCCGGTTCTCTGGAGAAGGTGGCCTCCCGACGGTCACCGTGCAAAGCTCCAGCCCGGGTTTGGGGGTGAGGGATCCTTTTTTTCTTTTTTCTTTTTTTAACAAAAATCATTTTTAATATAAATATCTAAATAAATAAATAAAACCCATGCCACAGAGGCTGCATTCCTGGCCTTCCCATTCCGGCCCGCCTGCGGCAGAGAATATCTTTTCTTCCCAGGTCTGCATGGTGGGGCTTCCCTTAAAGAACCAGAATCAAAGGGCAGGAAGGGGCGCAAAGATCAGAGTCCAGCCCTCTTCAGAGAAGTAACGCGTTGGCTTGGAAAGGTCAAGCCCAGCACCGAGTTAGGAAACCCACCCCAGCCCGGAATTCGGGTCTCCAAACTCTTCCTGGAGATGCACCAAGAAAGAGGCAGCCCAAGCATTTCCCTTCACCGTCCTTCCTTCTCCTTCAGCACCCTCTCGCCCCCGCCTCCGCCCCCACCTGAGCGTCCTTTCCCCACCTCTCCTCCAACTGCCCCAGTATCTGACAGGCAGTTACCAGGAATACCGGTTATCCCAGTTGCGTCCCTGGATCTGTCCCTGTCCAGATAAAGTCATTCAGGGGCCTCCTGAAGGGGCAGGTGAATGACTTTAAACAACACTAGACTTAAGCCTTCTTGACTTTTCCACCCACCCCCCATCCCCTGCAGTGTGCCAAACCCCCGGGGCTAGCCCCTATTGCCTTACCCTTCTCAATCTCGCAAAAACCCCGGGAGTGGATCCTACACATTGAAACTCCAACCAGATTCCACACCCTGAGCACAGGCCAGACTGATACATAGCAGTGAAGGGAGACAGGCATGAAATATACGCCCTGTATCTGAACTCTCAATCAGGAGCCCCACAGGTCAACGGGCGGGGTGCAGCTGGATTCGGTTGGGATGTGGTCTGGAGGGCAGAGATAGGGAATTTACAGTTTAGCTACTGCTGTTAACTGGGTTTTTTTTTTCCTTTTCAAGTCTTTTTCCCTTTCCACAACACTTGAAGTCTTTTCTCTGCATTCCTAGAGAGGTTTTGGTTTGTCATATGAAGTTGGAGAATAGGGTCATGTATTCACGTGTCCTTGAGAAGTAAACCAAGGCACATTTATATGAGGGAGCCGCACAAGGAGGGAACTGAGGAATTAAACCCCTCCACATTGTGGGGCTCTCTTACTGGAGATGGTCCTCAAGCAGAGCACAAAGCATAATGATATTTGCACTTTTGCCACAGTGTCTCTCAGAAACAAGGACCTCCAAGTGCTTTACATTAAGTTTTATATGCCGCAAGAGGACTGTTGTGCTGTCCCCAACTTCCAGGTGCCTTAAAGGAGGTTCAGTGGTTTAAAAAATTTTTACTTCTGGTTCACACTGCCTGAGAAGTGTTTGTGGGAATAGTAGCTAAGTCAATGTATACCTGAAAATGTATTGCAGAGAGGCTGTTTCCCACTATCATCAAGGAGTCCCCGGAAGCCCAAACTGAGAGAATGGTAAAATGAACAGATAGTAGACTACAGTGAAGCATGTAGAAAAAATACTTTGGAAAGAAAACAAGATCTGTAACATCAAAATCAGTGAGGTGTTTGAGCTTTAGCAGGGGATTCCTAAATCCTTATTAATGGGAACAGTCAAGATTTATTCGTTGGGACTCATGAAATAGAAAGGAATTGAAAATGAAAATGGAATAAAAATCAAAATACGTGAAAATGCAAAATGACACTAATCTCCCGGCCTTGACATTCACAATTACAATGCACCACTTAAATTACAAGACCCAACTGGCTATTCCTCCTTCCAGGAATAATTTTGACTGAAAATTAAGATTTCTTTCACAGTCTTATGTATTTTTTCCACAAGTAAAAAATACAACTTCCCTGTCAATGTAATCATATTTAAGAAAGCCATGCAAGTTTTAAATGTAGATGCCCTAAAAACCATTTTCCAGTTCATCTTCAAATTTTTAAAGTTTATGAATAAGTTATCTAAATTTTTTTTAAGTCCCGGCCAGAATAAAATGTATATTCTAATTTAAAATTGATGAGTATTTATGCTTGGCAAATAAAAGAGGTTTTATTATTTTATTTTTAAGTTTCTTTTTCACTTACCGGTCAGGCATCCTAAGATTCCTCTGCTTTAGCTGATGTGCTCACCAGGACAAACAGAATAAAAAATGCTCACCACTACACTGCTTTAAATAAAAGTAATGAGGTTATCATTAACTGTTACAGGAAGAGGTCCGATCCAGGACAGAGCTTCTGTTGGGTGTGAAACTTTTTGGCCTAACATAGGAGCTATAAAGCCATGTTGCCATTCAAAAGCCTTTCTCGATGTTACAGACATATTTCAAGAACTGTTTGACACTTCTATAACCTATGATAGAACTCTTGAGAAATTTAAGTTCAGATACCTAATTTAAATTACAGACATCTAATTGAAAAATAAGTATCCTCCCCAGTTTTTATTTTGTTTGAATATTTCAAATAGATTTGACTATGCAGATCAAGTAGATTTCTCCTGAATGCTGACTCTGATTTCTGTCTGTCTCTATCTCTGTCTCTGTCTCTTTCTCTCATACACACACATACACAAACTCAGAGATACACTCAGTAGTCTACAGTTTCTAGTTGGAAAATTAAATGCAGAATCCAGAAGATTTCAAAAGAAATATATTCCTAAGGCAAACCCATAGAGACAGAAAGCATGCTAGTAGTTTTTAGGGAGTGGAGGGAAGAATGGAAGAATGAGTAGTGACTGCTTACTGGGTATAGCGGGTACGGGGTCTCCTTTTGGGGATGATGAAAATATTCTGGAACTAGATAGTGTCAGTAGTTGTGCAACACTGTGACTATACTAAAAGTAAATTAAATGTACACTTTAATATGGTTAAAGTAGTGAATTTAATATTATGTGACGTTTACCTCAACTTTAAAATATATTCCTACCTGGAAAGTTTGCCATTTTTGGTAATAGTGTTCACTGGGATAAATGTAGGCCAAATGTGGTTTTAGAGCTCTTAATCAAAAAGAAAGGATTTAGAAAGAAGGAAAGACATCTTGCCCAACTCACTGGAAACTAAAAAGGCATGAACCTAAGTTAACTGTTTAGTTTTCTCCATGCATATCTAGAAATACATATAAGTTCCATTTAATAAATGTTTCAGCATCTCAGCTTTTGCCATAGTTTCTTTCGCTGCCTTAATCTCTCTCATGTTACCACATAAAGTCCATTCTCTTATATATTGTCTTCAGTAACACACAAGACAGATGCATAGCATCACCACAACATTCCCTTCACATTCTCAAGACCTTGCTTGGCCTTGCCCAGGTTATGTAAACAGGGATAGATTTCTCAGGCATTCAGTCATTTTAATTGGTCTTCTTGGAACCCTTTTCAACTGCACAGTTTGCTTGCAACCCCTCACAGAAGACAGCACAGAGGGCCCCACCCACCTAAACAAAGGGATCCTGAGTTATATGCTCTTATATCCTCGGTCTTCTGCCTCAGCCATTCCACACTACACACCTGTTTCTAAATAGCACCTTGAAGCTGATGCCCATTAGGCTGGCCATACATTTATGAATGAAATTTGCATTCTGGGCTCTTGGCAAATATTTCAGAGTTCCTTAATATTCTCTTTGGGACATAGTCCATGCAAGGGTTCCTGTTTTCCAGCTCCCTCCCGACCCCAGGCTCATAGTGGTGTGATCATTTTACCTACTCTTCTATTTCGTTTGTTCATTTTTTTCTTTCAGTAAATACTACTTCCATACTGCTGATGTGTTCCTTTCAAATCTCATAAAATACCTAATTATAATAGCATGTCAATTAGGAGTGCGGCATAGTAAAAGATAATGGTGTCACACAGCCACAAAATTATGATTAAATGACATCCTTCATCTTCGATCCTTGAATTTTTGGTCACACAGACCAGAAGTGCAATAAGGAAGACTTTAATACAATAAAGAAGACTCTTAACATGTAACCTGGACACAGCCCTCTCTCTAATGCAATTAGAAAATATTAACTAGAGTGATTATTTCAACATTTAAGAAAAGTTAAAAAAATAATAAGGCGGCCCCTCCCAAGGATGTCTGTCAGAAATGCCTTACTGTATTGTTATCTGTATTGAGCCACATATATAACAAAGGCACCATATATTTGGAGCTCTGGACAAGTGGCAGATTTTAAGTAAGGTACTTATTAGGTATTATTTCATCTTCGTAACACCTCTATGAAGTAATGCTGTTATTATTCCCATTGTACACAAAAAGAAACTGAGACCTGGAGAGGTTAAATAACTCACCCAATCTCACTCAGCTGGAGAGCAGTAGAGCTAGAATTCAAGCCTAGACTTGTCTGACTGCAAAGCCCTTGCTCTTTCTGCTTTGTTATCTGCCTCTCACCACCTAATAAGCTTGGGGCAACGCAGGTGCTACAAATAAGCATAAATAAGTTTTTTTTTTCCCTGTTGGCTCCCTTAGAGATGACTTGGGTACTAGTGTGGGGCTTAGAACTAAGTGTTGATGGTGGAGGCCAATGTAAAGCTTGCGGAGGTGGGTGTGAAATGGGAGCAACTATTATCACTTTGGGGGTGGGAGGGGTGGGAACCATCTAACACCGGGAACAGTTGGAGCAACTTACATGTTGTGTATGTTATTGGCCCAAATCCAACTGATAGTACAGCACACTGTCAGAGCACTGTATGGCTACAATATGGATAAAATAACATCAAATAGGTTGGTAAGAGCTCAATTTAAAATGTTTGGGTATGAAAAGGGGAGACTAGGTCAAAATAAAATATTTGAGGTTTTTCCGTTTTTTATTTTAGACTACTGAATTTTATAATTAGTATTAAAAGTTGGGGCTTTATAAAACTTTTTGTTATCTTAAAAATATTCTAAAAGAATTTCTTGGCACTGTAAAGGGAAATAAGATCATTTTAAAATGAGGCATAATCAGTGTAGATTTTATGTGATTAAGTTTATTTTAAGCTATTTATAAAGTAATATTGATACAGATTTGTTATTAGGTATAGAAGACTGGGGATATGGTGCCAGAAGAAATGTATTTTTGAAAATAACTTTTCATATTTAGAAAATGTTCTATCTAGTAGAGTAATAATTAATATTTGCATAGGTCTCTTTAGTCTAAAATGTGCTTTGATGTTTTCTTATTTACTGCTCTAATAATTATGCAAGGTTTTTGATCATGAACATCATACATCAAATAAATCCCAGAGGTCCACTGCTTATTCTCACTTTTGAGTAATAGAGTTTGGTGATGAAGAATATTATGGGCTTGGAAAGGGGACTTGGTTAAGGAGAACTTATGGAGCTAAAGACAGAGGTGAATGAAAGATCAGGTAGAGAGTGAGCAGCATGCTATACTGGAAACAAGCTCGGATTAGAAATCAGAAGACACAGTTGCATCTTTGCTAATAGGCAGCTTTGTGTCCTTAGGCAACTTCCTTTACCTCTAGCTAAGGTCTATTTCCTCATTTGTAAATGAAGGCTTGAGTTGATCTCCGAGATCAAATTTATCAAAATTATCTGTGATTCAATAACAGTAATAAGCTTTAATGGTTTTTATTTTCCAATCAATAATTTTCTACATGATAAGCATGAATTACTAACATACTTTTATAATGAGCATGTATTACATATCCAGAAACAAACAAAAAAAAAAAATTAAACTTTCTGTAGTTTTAATTCCTTCAACCACAAGGCTTTCTTCTATCAGTTCATTCCACTTCAACCTTTGAACTGATCCATAAAATACTAATTAAAGTGATTACATTTTTAAAAATCTGAGTTGCAATAGTAGTTTTGAAAGAAATATCA
This sequence comes from Pteropus vampyrus, assembly GCF_000151845.1. Classification (NCBI taxonomy): domain Eukaryota; kingdom Metazoa; phylum Chordata; class Mammalia; order Chiroptera; family Pteropodidae; genus Pteropus; species Pteropus vampyrus. The sequence continues at coordinate 4,510,827 of NW_011888783.1, read as the reverse complement.
ATAAACCTTTCTACCATGTGTATGAGTATTATTTTATTTAAGAGAAAAATGGGTAATCATTTTCTATCTTTGCTTTTGCACTTGAATTGATTCCATTATTATACCTCTGGAGAATTTTGAGGTATTCATTAAAGTAACATATCCTTGTTTATTTTCAGACTGCTTTATTTATCTATTGGATCTAAATATTCATAAACTGGAAAATAATATCAAGTAAGAGACCTTGGTTTTACAACTATTTTGGTGCTTCTGGATTTAAATTACTTTTTGAATTGTTTAGTCCATCTATTATCTAAAATGTAATAACGGATATTTGAAGTTTTGCCTTCTGAAGAAAATTTGAAGGTTGATTTTCAATATATACCTATAGAGATGCCAAAAATATATAAAATATGCTGCTAGAACTGACAGGCAAAAATATTTTCAAGGCTATCAATCACAAAAGAGTGTGTCCTTGAACTTTTAGGTTTCATTTGATATGTGAAGTCGACCTTAGGCTGGCTTCATCTCAAGGATTGTTTTCTTAGGTTTACCTGACCCTCCATCAACACTGCTTGTGGGTGTCCCCTTTCCCATCCCCACTCTTTCCTACTGATAGACAGTAATGGTCAATTACTGTGCTGTGGCAAGCTCAACATCCCATTTTTTGTGGTCAGGAGGTGTGTACTTTTTGTATAATCTACTTTGTGTTCTCCTCAGCATTAAGATGACCCATTCTTTGAAATAACAATAATGCATCCCTAGGAAGTCACATTAGAAAACATTAATGTTTTGACTAATTTAAAACTGCAAATGAAAAACACCTAGACTACAATTATCAGTTTATGAAGAAAAAGGGTATCATTAAATGAGTTTAGTGTTTCTTCTTAGTACCAATTACTTTGCACATGCCTAATTTGTTTTTCCTTTGCATGTATAATCTATTGCCCTTTAAGGTAAATGTGGACTTATGTAGAATGATGACTGTGTGTCAGCTCTTTATAGAATGGACCATCTAAGCTAAAGTCAAACACTAAGGATAAAATGGTTTAGGAAAAGTTCACTATTGTGTCATAGGTGTCTCTTTCGTCTACTAAAAAAACAGTCTTTCTAAGCAGTTGACCAGCTTAAATAGACTGTAATCTCAACAAATTATGCGTATTCATCTGCCTATTGTGAGCTTAAACTGAGCTGGTGATTAAATATTTAGGAACTAATTCCTTATTAAATCTCATGAATTATGTTAAATTGGTATTTATCTTTATTTGATTGTGCTATCTGGCCCCAGGGAAAATCTGTCATAGTCCCTCTTCCAAACTGTTGACATGTTTTAGAGTAAAAGTATGTGACAACTCTTCTGATTTCTCCTGTTCACATAGTTCAGAGACTGGCTCATCAATGCCATTTGTTCCAGATTGCTTTGCAAACCATAGTAGTGTATAAAAGCCCCATGATATAAATGTCCCAGAAGTGCTCAAATCCTGACTTTTGGTCAAATTAACTAGCAACTGTCTTCATATGGAAAAAGATCAAAATGACTTCCAATTGTTTCAGTACTTCCAGTTTAAAATACTTTCGGTTATCTGCCAAATATGTCTGTAGAAAGACAATTCAGCTTACCAACTAAATCTAAAAGTCCAGCCCTATACATAAAATGTTAGCTCAATCAACAGAGGAGTGGGTAACCATTTCTGGGGTGTTTATAAGGATTACTGCTCAAAATATCTCTCTGATAAATTTCCCTTTATATACATCCAGGTTGACTCTGAGTGTAAATATTGTTGAAATTATCTTTAAATAACTACCACCCCCTCAAGGGAAAGGAAGCCTCTCTACTGGAATTCATTTGTTTTGAAATTAAAAGGGGGAAGACGATCCTTCAGATATTTAGTCTGGATTCTTTGAACTTAAATTTTATTTGCTGGCTTTGCTGTTAAGAAGTTATACACTATTTTTAAAAACTAAATGCCAGGTAGAATTAACTCAACAGTCCATAAATCCAAGATTCAGACTCTGACTTGGGGACAAAAGGATAATTTATAAAAGATGAAATGTTTTGCCTCTTTGTCTTTAAGGAAGTGGTATAAGGGATGTGCTACTCAACACTAGGCAAACCTGAGTTCAGTCAAGACTCTCCTTATTAACTATGTGATGAGGTAACTTAACTCTGAATCTCAGCTTCCTTTTAGATAAAATGGAGATAGTAATGTCTCTACATAGTCAGTGTAGGGCCATAGACATAGTACTTGGTACATGGTGAATCTCTAATGTTAGTTATTACATCAAAATTTAGGGCAGACACCTTAGAAGCCAATTAGAGAGCTATCTCTTCACTGATCTTATTTCCTGAATCTGTGTTTAGATTTCGTAATACAAATCCATTATCATTCTGTCTGAAAAAGATATTGCATTTATTTACATTCTGTATTTTATTTGGTTTAAAGATTCTTTTTTTCAAACTTTCAGGAAAGAACCCTACTTAAAGCGCCCAGAAATTGTTAAGTTGATGCTCACTTGATCTCCATCCATTGTAATTTCATTATCTTCAACCATTGCGCCTTTAAATCTTCATGTTTATAAATTAAAGTCCTAATTTAGGGGTGAGTAATCTTTGAACAATTATGGGCCAGTCTTCCTTCTGATATTTGAAGGAGGTGGGTAGTACTGACTGGCTAAATCTTCTGGATAATTTCACAAACAGGAAGTGAGGTGGAAAATACATACAGACCACATACCCTAAATGCAGATGTAAAAAGGAAGCAGTTAAACATTAGCCACTGATCTGAATAACTCCGGCTAGTCTACCCAAACCATGGAAAGATATGTCTCTCTTGTTTAACGTTGTGTTTCTGGTGCCTACGAGAGTGTTTAACATACAGTAGTTGCTTAAGAAATGTTTGTTGAACGACTACATGAACAAACAAATGGGTGCCACTAAGAATCAACCCATGTGTACTCTTTGGTAACGTACAATATGTTACAGAGGCCTAGTTATATCAGTTAGGAATGCTTTCAGTTGAAAGTCAGAATACTTACTCAATAGTGGCTTAAACAAATGAGGTGTATTTCCCTCAACAGTTTGGAAAATGGCCACTGCAGCTGTGTTGGCTGAGTGGCCTATGATGCCAGGTTTAAAGTCTCTGAGAGTCTCTTGGACTTTTCTGAGTTGCAAGATTGTTGCAGGAGTCCCAAGCATTGTGTCCTTCCATAACCATATTCAAAGACAGAAGTAGCTAGTGGTACAGGGGAGAGGGCTTCTCCTTGTACCTTCTCTCGCTAGGGAGGAAAATACTCCGCAGGAAACTTCTAGGGAATTTCCTATTACACTTCATTAGGCAAAACTGAGTCACGCTTGCTCCTAGGTCAAAAACTAGAAGCTCATGCCCTGAGATCATAGGATCTCCAACTAACATTTAAATAGGGATTCTCTTAGTAAGGAAGAAAGAATAGGATGAAAATGGCTTTTGCTACCCTCTGTTACCTTATTGTGACAACAGAATCACCTGGAGGGCTTGTTCAAACTCAGTATTTTGTTGATATTTCTTGGCTATGATTAGACATAGAATTGGTACTTTTAGTTACCACTGCTGGAGTTAAATGTAGAACGAAGGAATGTTGTTAAATTAAAATGAGATGTATAATTCAAGGAAGAGAACTAACAATCTTTCTGAATTTCTTGCATCAGTACCTGTGATTTTGTCAGCAGTTCTGAAGAAGCGTATTTGATTGGTTTTTTGCGTTCATAAAGGGAATAAAATCTATTGCAACAAACAGAAATAAATTAAGATATGGACTGATTTTGGAAACACTTTTATTGTAAGCATAAGAATATCTCAAGTTTGTGTTTTTCCTACTAATCAATGTCTATAAGAACAAAATCATGAATCAAAAAATGAAAAATTCAAACATCTTTGTAGTGTCATAGAAACTATATATACTATATCTAGTATATGGTATCACAGAAGCCCTAAAAGTGGAATCCAACCTTTTGGAATTAATTTACTTAAACTACTTGTTTATAATAACACAAGCTTGGTCTCAAAATACTGGTTTCACTTTAAACCAAGAAGTACATGGTTTTAGGAAGTAATAATCCATGCAGTAGCTATGATTTAATGGAGTTTTATTGCTTTGTGACATTCTCCATACTGTTATTATTAGTACAAGTGATATTGCATAGTTTTCCAACATACTGTTTTAGATGACAGACATTAAACATCAAAAATACTAAAAATTGTCTCAGGCTAAGATGTCTCCTCCAAAAAAGAAAGCACTTGTTTCCATTAATTTTTAATGCATATTAAATATAATTAAGATAAAAAATATCATAATTTGTTCATTCCCCACTATAATTGAGCCTCCAGGTGTATCTATATTTACATTTCATTAGAGACAGACATATATCAGAGTAAACTCAGCCATCAAACCAAAACACTCATCTTATCTCTACCTTTTAAAAAATAGACAGAACATTAAAATTAAAGGTCATTTACTTTGAGATGTTATGTACTATAAAAGGCAACCACTAAAAATACCGTCAGTTATTTATAAGTAGGTTTTCCATACTTTTTAGAGTATGTGCCAGGCAAAAAGAGGTGGTAATATAATAAGTCATCATCAATTAATAACTTGTTTACCACTCTAGTAAATATTAAAGCCTTTATTCAGCTATAAAAGTGAAGTTTACAGGATGTAGGATTTTCCTGGTAAGTTGGAACAATTCCATAGAATGCAGGATGGGTGGCACCCTTACAGTTTCCTAGTTAAGTAGGTTATACAAAATCTGAAGATTTTTAAATTTGATTTTTTCCCCTTTTATCTGTTTACTCTTTCTTTTTTTTTAGAACTTATTTTCCACACTACAGTTTATTGAGTGTTAGATCCTTGTAAGGATGTAAGAAAACATCATTTCAGAATCTCTGCTTATTTCTATCAACTTGTCAACCGAGCATTAAAATCCCTGGCTGGAAATGGGTCGTTTAGTTGGCCAGTGGGTTGATTTATTTATTTTTGGTTGCTGATTTTTTCTTTATATATTTTTTAAGTAAGACACAAACCCAAGGGACAAGTCCCATTGCTCATAAGCATTTAAAAATAGAATTTAAGGATTGTAATTGTTATAGGTGGAATCGTGTTCCCCCAAAATTCATATGTTGAAACTCCAGTACTTCAGAATGTTACCTGAGTTGGAATAGGGTCATTGCTGATATAATTAGTTAAGATAAGGTCATACTGGAGTAGGGTGGGCCCCTAATTCGATATGACTAATATTCTTATATAAAAAGGTAAATTTGGACGCAGACACAAACACAAGAACACCACATGGAGATGAAGGCAGAAATCGACAAGCCACGGAATGCCAAAGATTGCTAACAAACCACTGGAAGCTAGAAGAGAGGCATGGAACAGATTCTCCCTCATAGCCCTCAGAAGGAACCAACCCTGCTGCCGCTTCGATTTTGGACTTCTAGCCTCCAGAATTGAGACAATAAATTTCTGTTGTTCTAAGCCACCCAGTTTGTGGTACTTTGTTACAGTAAGCCTAGCAAACTAATAGGAAATTAAGTTTCTTTCATCAGAAAAACATACCATACAAATTCTCCCAAGAATTGATATGTTTCAGGAACAAACAAAGTGATTGTGACTGCGAAGCAAACCACTCATCTCATTTCTACCACTCTCCTTACAGGAAATACTTTATAATAAAAATTCTTTGGAAACTGATTAAATATTGGTTATTAGTTACGTATGCTTAATACTAATGCCACATATGGCAGAAACAGCATTATGTCACATTGAAATAAAGTATACAAAAGTAATTAAGAAAAAAATTAAGAAAAAACTCCAATAATTGAAATAAATTTAGCATTTTAACTGGAGAGCTAAACTTTTCATATGCAAAAACTACATTGAATCCCTTACATCTGAGATGAAGAAGGCATGATTTATCTTAAATAATTTTTTAAAATAGAAGTGATTGAAGAGTAATTATTCTAAGGATTTTTCTTTCTCTCTTTATAAAGTCAATAAGGGCAAATTTCACAGTTATCTCTCTGCTCTCTGGGTTAGAGATTTGGATATGATGTAGAACAAACGTGTGGTTATTTGGCAGGGACTAGAGGTCCCAAAGTAGTGATATTTTAAAATCTGGAGCCAAAGTCAAGTAATATCTGAGGCTATCTCAAGAAAATGGAAGGCTCTCTAGGGAAATTAACCCTCCCTGGAAAGGAGTAGTCCCTATCAGGGAGAGTGAATGAGAGATAGCAAGACAGAGAGCAAGAGAGCAAGAGCCAGAGCCAGAGTAGATGTCAGCGCCATCTGAGGAAAAGAGAACTACAATAGTAGACGTAAGAATTATTTGGCTTTGCCACACTTACTTGAAAAATCTTTAAAGCCATCCAATTCTTTTTTTTTTTTTCATTTAATTCTCACCAAGTAATCTGATATTTATTAATATAGTATCACAGATCACATGCTGTTGGATAGAAGGAGTATTACAGAATATTCTTTTCTCTAGAAAGCAATATGCCTCTCTGCAAATTGAAACAATGGTATAAACCAATACCCCTTGAGTTTAGCAAATACAATCTAGTTAAAATAATTTTTAAAATAATAGCTAACACTTACAGAGCGTTATGTGCCTGACACTCCTGTGTACTTTACGTAGACTAATTTATTTAATTCTCGCATAAACCCCATGAAGTAAGCATGATTATTACACTTATTTTATAGACAAGGAAATTGAGGTTTAGATCTCTGGGTTTCTAGACCTGAGAGCTGAGAAACTAAACCCTTGACCAGTAATGATTCCCTAATGTACTCTACCTTCTTATACCTGGCTTGAAATAGCCTCACCAATCATATTACCATACAAGGTAATAGCTGCACTACCTCAGTGACTCTATAAACAGCTCAGTTTTCTCTTGAGAATGAAGATAGCAGTAAAGAATTGCAAAAAAAAAAAAAAAAAATCTATCCTCTCCGATCAACTATGGGTGAGTGATTTTCTAAGTTTTCATCTACCTAGCATCCATAGAAGATAGATAGTATGAAATAGCTTTGATATGTAGCATGTGCATATTATGTGTAATTTTGTGCTTACACCATCACAATACTGGTTTAGAAGTACAGTTGACCCTTGGACAATGCAGGTTTGAACTGTGTGGGTCTACTTATATGTGGATTTTTTTCAATAAATACTATAAATGTATTTTCTCTTCCTTATGATTTTCTTAACATTTCTTTTCTCTAGCCTACTTTACTTGTAAGAATATGGTACATAATACATATAACGTACAAAATATATGTTAAGTGACTATGTTATCGGTTAAGCTTCTGGTCAATAACAGGCTATTGGTAGTTAAGTCTTTGGGAAGTCAAAAGTTATACATGGATTTTCAACTGTGCCAGGGTTTGACACCTCTAACCTCTACATTTTCCAAGGGTCAACTGTAGTTCTGTATACCAGGATGTCAGTTTTGTAAGGGTGAATTTCTTTTGCAAGGAAGTACTGCATATTCGGGTTGCAAGTAATTAAACCTTACACCACAGCTCTATAAGAGACTTGCTGCATTCCTTGGAACCACTGTAATTTCTCAAAATGTATGACTAAAAGTTAAATTTGAGGTGTCTGCTTTTCTTTTATAATTTTCCAGATCTTTAATAGATAAATTAAAAATAAACAGTAACAAAATATAGGTGCAGAATAATTTCCTACAATCAATTTTTATCTTTGACCAACAAGACTCATTTAAATTTTGTTACTCTGGTCAAAATAAGATCTTTTAAGAGCTAAGACTATGGAATTTGGCCTCAAGTACTGTTATATTATCAATGTTAAAGAAACAAACATAATCAAAATAGAGAGCAATGAAATAAGAGGTAAACTGAGGGAAAATATGAGGCATGACTTACCAATTTCTGTATAAAGAGTAGCTTTTATCCCATAAACCCCAAGACTACTAAAAGGTTGGGAGAAGAGAGAAGAGCACGTGGGGCTCACCTCGAGGTGAGGAGGAAGTGGAAAGTTACCTTCCAGGGGTTCTGAGCAGAGTCATGGTCAGGTACATCTTTGCTGCCCGCCAACTCTCATTTATGCAGCTCCTTCTAGGTGGCAGGCACCCTCCAAGGTGCAGAAATACAGAGGTGAACAGAACAGATAAGATCCCTACTCCATGAGGCTTACATTTACTGTGACACACTCATGGTTGGGGTATTAATCCCTTACATTACTGGAGAAGAAAAGATTTAGAGGAGTGGACTTTCTCTGAGACTCTCTTGCACCTAACTGGATGTAACAGACAAGAAAGACATTGAGAGCTACTGAAATATCCTGATTTTCTCCCTGCTTTGGATACTCAGTAGGTAAGACTACAATATGGACCATAATCAGTAATCTATAAAAATAACAATTATAAAAATACTTGGAATCTTCAAATTGCAACAGTCTGGGCACATGGAAGATTTTCAATAAATATTTTTAAAATGAATGTATAGCTAATAATAATTTTTAAAACTGTTAAAAATCAGCTTCATCATTTAATATTTATT
>NW_011888783.1:4498339-4501468 GCF_000151845.1 Pteropus vampyrus | reverse complement strand
ACTAATTTATTTAATTCTCGCATAAACCCCATGAAGTAAGCATGATTATTACACTTATTTTATAGACAAGGAAATTGAGGTTTAGATCTCTGGGTTTCTAGACCTGAGAGCTGAGAAACTAAACCCTTGACCAGTAATGATTCCCTAATGTACTCTACCTTCTTATACCTGGCTTGAAATAGCCTCACCAATCATATTACCATACAAGGTAATAGCTGCACTACCTCAGTGACTCTATAAACAGCTCAGTTTTCTCTTGAGAATGAAGATAGCAGTAAAGAATTGCAAAAAAAAAAAAAAAAAATCTATCCTCTCCGATCAACTATGGGTGAGTGATTTTCTAAGTTTTCATCTACCTAGCATCCATAGAAGATAGATAGTATGAAATAGCTTTGATATGTAGCATGTGCATATTATGTGTAATTTTGTGCTTACACCATCACAATACTGGTTTAGAAGTACAGTTGACCCTTGGACAATGCAGGTTTGAACTGTGTGGGTCTACTTATATGTGGATTTTTTTCAATAAATACTATAAATGTATTTTCTCTTCCTTATGATTTTCTTAACATTTCTTTTCTCTAGCCTACTTTACTTGTAAGAATATGGTACATAATACATATAACGTACAAAATATATGTTAAGTGACTATGTTATCGGTTAAGCTTCTGGTCAATAACAGGCTATTGGTAGTTAAGTCTTTGGGAAGTCAAAAGTTATACATGGATTTTCAACTGTGCCAGGGTTTGACACCTCTAACCTCTACATTTTCCAAGGGTCAACTGTAGTTCTGTATACCAGGATGTCAGTTTTGTAAGGGTGAATTTCTTTTGCAAGGAAGTACTGCATATTCGGGTTGCAAGTAATTAAACCTTACACCACAGCTCTATAAGAGACTTGCTGCATTCCTTGGAACCACTGTAATTTCTCAAAATGTATGACTAAAAGTTAAATTTGAGGTGTCTGCTTTTCTTTTATAATTTTCCAGATCTTTAATAGATAAATTAAAAATAAACAGTAACAAAATATAGGTGCAGAATAATTTCCTACAATCAATTTTTATCTTTGACCAACAAGACTCATTTAAATTTTGTTACTCTGGTCAAAATAAGATCTTTTAAGAGCTAAGACTATGGAATTTGGCCTCAAGTACTGTTATATTATCAATGTTAAAGAAACAAACATAATCAAAATAGAGAGCAATGAAATAAGAGGTAAACTGAGGGAAAATATGAGGCATGACTTACCAATTTCTGTATAAAGAGTAGCTTTTATCCCATAAACCCCAAGACTACTAAAAGGTTGGGAGAAGAGAGAAGAGCACGTGGGGCTCACCTCGAGGTGAGGAGGAAGTGGAAAGTTACCTTCCAGGGGTTCTGAGCAGAGTCATGGTCAGGTACATCTTTGCTGCCCGCCAACTCTCATTTATGCAGCTCCTTCTAGGTGGCAGGCACCCTCCAAGGTGCAGAAATACAGAGGTGAACAGAACAGATAAGATCCCTACTCCATGAGGCTTACATTTACTGTGACACACTCATGGTTGGGGTATTAATCCCTTACATTACTGGAGAAGAAAAGATTTAGAGGAGTGGACTTTCTCTGAGACTCTCTTGCACCTAACTGGATGTAACAGACAAGAAAGACATTGAGAGCTACTGAAATATCCTGATTTTCTCCCTGCTTTGGATACTCAGTAGGTAAGACTACAATATGGACCATAATCAGTAATCTATAAAAATAACAATTATAAAAATACTTGGAATCTTCAAATTGCAACAGTCTGGGCACATGGAAGATTTTCAATAAATATTTTTAAAATGAATGTATAGCTAATAATAATTTTTAAAACTGTTAAAAATCAGCTTCATCATTTAATATTTATTGTATGACATAAAGTTATGTGACACTGTAAAAGGCATTTGTCTTTTCCTCTTAAAAAAAAGCAATACCTGGATATTGCCTAAATAAAGAAAACGCTTAGAGAATTTAAGGTAGAATGAGGGGCTATTTCAGGCAAGCACTCCAGTTTCTTACATCCATGCGGATTCTTTATAAACAAACAAAAACATGAAGCCACAAGAGTTCCTTCACCTGAGGAGAACGATCTATCTTATCACAGCATAGACTCCAGTGGTAGCTGGCTGACCCTTATCTTCAAAATGAATAATGTTGAGAACTGAAGAAATAAACAATGGGGATTGTTCTCCTTTCTGAGCTCAAAGGACACACTCTCTGAGGAGCAAAGGTAAAGAGGAGGAATTTAGTTTGCTTAGTGAAAACAAAAGAAATTGTCCAGTGGATTTTACTTCTAACTAGAATAAGTGAGCCATGTATAGATAGGCACAGTACAGACAAAATTTGTTAATCGGATAATTTCATTAGAAGAAATTTGATATTGAGAAAAAGAAATGTAGTTGCATAATTTTCTGTCAAACATGAAAAGTACTCAAATATACTTTAAATTTTTGGTTATAGAATATAAATAAATGTCAACTATTCCTATCATTGGTAGTAGCACAAATTTTTTTCTTTCCACATCCTCTTAATATTATATTCCTGCCTAATTGCTTCCTCAATCATCTACTTACAGCCTAGCACAAACTGAGGAGAAAAGATTTTCATTACCATTACATAGAGTAAAAATTTTAATTAACCTTCCTAACAAACATAGAAGGAGAAATCAATAGTGATTCATCTGAATGGGAGTGAAGGAAATCATCTCTGCTAAGATAGGTGTTTCTTTAGACAAAGTGAAGATGCTGTTCATCCCCAAAATGAGGTAGGGAGCAAGGAAGAGATAAGCAAAAGCCCAGGAGATGGAAGAGAGGCAGCTTGTATATCATGAGGCTGTGCTTCCTGGTACAGCTTTCACTATTTTATTTCAATCATTCTAAATTTTCAACATGACACACCCACATTAAAATATAAGTCCAAATCCAGAGACATGTTAACCATACAATCATCTCTTAATTATCTCTGCTAATAGGAAACAGTGGTAAAGATAACCCAAATATCTTTGATTTTTTAGACACCACTTTGCTTTGAATTTAATGTATTTTTATTGAGATATAATTAACATACAACATTATATTAGTTTCAGGTATAAAACAGAATAATTTCATATTGATA
>NW_011888783.1:4490864-4498289 GCF_000151845.1 Pteropus vampyrus | reverse complement strand
TGGAAGAGAGGCAGCTTGTATATCATGAGGCTGTGCTTCCTGGTACAGCTTTCACTATTTTATTTCAATCATTCTAAATTTTCAACATGACACACTCACATTAAAATATAAGTCCAAAACACATTCCAGAGACATGTTAACCATACAATCATCTCTTAATTATCTCTGCTAATAAGAAACAGTGGTAAAGATAACCCAAATATCTTTGATTTTTTAGACACCCCTTTGCTTTGAATTTAATGTATTTTTATTGAGATATAATTAACATACAACATTATATTAGTTTCAGGTATAAAACAGAATAATTTCATATTGATATATATTGTGAAATGATTACCGCAATAAGTCTAGTAACCATCCATCATTATACATAGTTACAGCATTTTTGGTTCTTGTCATGAGAACTATTAAGATCTACTCTTTTAGCAACTTTCAAATATGCAATACAGTATTATTAACTATAGACACCATGCTGTATATGTCATCTCCATGACTTACTTTATAATTAGATGTTTGTACCTTTTGACCCCTTTCATCCATTTCACCCACCCTGCACCTCATGCCTCTGGCATCCAACAGTCTGTTTCAAATATCTTTTTTAAAACCATTTTAATTGGGCTATGGATATAGTATAGTATCAATATATAATATGAAAAGTTGATGAGCAATAAGAATTACTACCTTGGGACCATTGTTGGTAGCTATTTCTCCCATTCTATCAAGAAGTTTATGCCCAGTGTGGATGGAAACTAAAGAGATATAATTTATCCCTAGGAATAAATTAGGATCTGAAGGAATATGAAAGTTGAAAAGTATCCATTTCTAAGGTCTCTTCAACATTTAGGAATCTGTGTCTGGAAGACAAGGAACTTAACATGCGATCACTGGATTACCTATCACATAGAAAAGGAAAAAGGAGTTTTCTAAGAACCTTTGATCTTCAAAGTCAGAAATAAACCTAAAATAAATTTATGAGAGGAAGTGAACCTGGGGAGCATACCAGGTAGCAAGAATCAACTGGCTTAGAACCAACTGGCTCGAGAGCAGAGGAATATTTATTATTTCAATGAAAATAAGAAAAAAAAAATTAAAGAGAGGTGATAATGTATTTGGTTTGTTAAGAATTTAACCTTTGAAAACTTCCAAAAGGGCACTTCTACACGTGCACATCAAAAAAGTCATGGCCCCACCCAAATATCCACGCACACTAGTATTTTTAGTGCATGATACACAAACAGCTTAAGCAGGTCTAGTTCTAAAACATACTTAAGTATATTTCATGACGAATCCTCAGGCTAGAACCAGGGTAAAACCCAAGAGGCTACTGACCTTTCTGGAAAACCCATGCGGGCAGCTGCAGGATGATTAGGTGAACATAAAATGGTATGGGCTTCGGTAGGCAGAACAAGGTATTATTCATCTCTGGAAACCCAGCACCTATTACAATGCTTGGTACATAGTCACTGCTTGATAAATGTTGATTAATTAATAAATGTGCACTTTATAGGTGTATAACTATAGGTAGCTACCTGGATTGGGAATAAGTCACAGATTGAAATTCAAATTATGTTGGTAACTTGTTCTGTGAACTTTTATGATTCAGTTCCTGTCCATTTGGTCATCTGAGAAAGAGGCTGCCTATTGGGATGTTTAATGTACATGATGTGCGCTGAAGTCCTCATATTAAAGTGCCAAATTACTATTATTTTTAACTAAATAACTCATTCTTTATATTTACCAAAGTGCCTTTCATCTAAATATTTAAAAGCACTTCCAATCATAGCAAACTCCTCATACTTTCTAAAACCTTAACATATTTTAAAGACTAAAAATATATTTATAGCTTTCATTTGTAATATTCATTTTTACCTAATCCCAGATGGTTTTGCTGAAATAAAAAAAATTTAAAGTCTTTCTCTGGTCTCTTACCTTTTTCAAAATGAATGAAATATTTTCATTAAAAGGGCTACTGGGTAAAATAAAATAATGTAGTAGGCCATTAGACTCACTATTAAGTTGAAGGTCAATAGGGCTTTAACTCTGTTTATTGTAGCCAGACTCAGATAAACCTGAATAAATTTTTTGTCGTTCTCCAGAGACTTGAAATCTCTGGACCACCACTAGCCCTAAGGACATAAGTCATTTCTGGGATTTAGGTGGCGGGGGAATCACCAGGGAACTTCACTCAAGGAAAGAAACTTGACTCTTCCGAATCGCAGTTCTTCTAGCACCTGACAAACCAGGGTAGGGTGGGGCACCCAGAGGCCACACTCAAGGATCCCTTCAACCTTTGCTGCTTAAACCCAGGCCAGTCTTGGCTACTGGTACTTTGGCCATTTCCAAACATCCTTCTGAGGACCATTTGCTACTACGGCACACAGGGCCAGTTTCACAATCAGTGCAAACCGACCTGTCTTCACTGCTGAAAAGTAGAAATAGGCTAAGAGAAAACCAGAGAAACCAGGAGCCAATAATAGATTCAAGAAATGCTTATGTCTAACAAGGCCCTTTACATGGAAATGTCTTAGTATTGTTTTCCCAGGTCTATATTTAACATAAAACAATGATCATTTGGAAATTGAAACGTATTTAAAGCATATAACATGAGAATTTTAGTTGGAAAAGGAAATATCAGAAAGGATTTTTGTTGAAATTTTAAAAGAACTAAATATAGATCTTTAATAAGTTGTAAAAAAATAGAAAATTGTATAATTGACAAAATTAAAAATCAACCTCTCTTTTCTTTCTCTTTTACTTATACATCAAAATAAATCTCCCCAAAGTGTAAATTATTCCAAAATACAGACCATTTGTAAATTTTTATTTACAAATAAAATACATATTTTGTTATCTTGCACATCATTCCTTAACATGCACTTTGTTGAATTCAAATATTTTTATTTCGTTACACATTTAGGGGAAAAAAAGAGATAGATGCTTCATCCCTTTTAATGACTGCTTGTTTCTTCCTGGCTTTCCGAAGGAGGAAAACATAAAGGATGAAACTTACCAAGATCAAATGTAAAAAATATCCTGTACTTTCTCAAAATCCTCTATGGATACCACACTTTTTTAAAGTTCTATTTAAGGTCATGATTTGATTTCTATGTCTAATTCTACCAAATATTCATACATTCTTAATAATACGTATTGTCATAAAAAATAACTGATTTTTTTTTTTTTTTGCATTTTTGGAGGGAGAGTCCCCCAAAAGGGTAAATAATGAAGCATTTTGCAATTTTTAACTCCACACACAATTATATTTTAAATGCTGCTTGAGTAACTTATATTTATTAAAGTTTATTTTATGTTTGTTGTTTTTCTTTCTTGTTTTTTAACTATGAAAATAAAAACATCCTAATCCTACCTCATAATGATAAATTATTATTTATTAAAAAATAAAACTATCAGTAGCCAATGATTCACTGTGCCCTTCACAAACCTGATTATTATATATATCCTAAAAATAAATACAATAATGAACTCCTTGCTTCTGCATAAGTATGGGCATAATAATTATAGGATTATAAATCTTAAGGTCAAAACAATCGGTCAGAACTCTGATCCTAATCAGACCAAGACGAAGCCTCTATTGAAAAAACAAAACTAAATAACAATACCAAAAATCCTATCCAGTGCAGGAGAAGGCATTTAGACCAACTGTTTATTAGATTCAAATATCTTTGCTCAGCTGGGCAAATTCATTAAAAGATGCTAATGAAAGCCAGATTTTCTTGTAAAACTCAGAGTTCTCAAAATTTAATTCAAGGGTGAGGATGATCAATTTAGTGTAAGAACACTGGCTAACTGATGTTATAGGAGAAGACTGATTTTTATTCTCTGAAACAATTTCTTAATAGATAATTTTGAATTTCCCCAATTTGTACAATATCAGAGTTCTAGAATTATGCTTAACTATGCAAAAGTAGTAACTGTGGATACTTTGTGCCAGGGAATCAAGACTAAAAAATCTGTTATATGTCTCAGTTTTCCCAAGCAAATTAAATAGTCTTAATAAATTATTTTTGTGTGGGTTAAATACTAAGATAAGTTACATAAGAAAAATAAGCTGATACATAATGCCCTCTAACATAGCTATGTAGTTTTAATATTCTGAATAACTCAAAACAGAGGTAACAGATTAAACATGTAACCATAAATTCCTTGTGCAGAGTACAGCTCCAAAATAACATGTGAAATTATTTTCAAAATATAAAATTATGTTTCTAAATGGATACTTGCTGGAAAGATGACCAATTTCACTGTGATAACAGGAATCTAAAACAAATTAAACAAGAAAATAGCAATGCATTTCATCATTTTAATTAGTATTTATTTTAAATACTTAACCCCCAGAAGGCGTGTAGATTGTAAGGGAGGGAGGGAGGGAGGGAGGGAGGGAGAGATAAAGAGAGAGATGTGGTGGAGGGAGAGAGATGCATGCACACACACACACACATATTTGAGACCCCACTCTTGACTGGTTCTGCCTGGCCTCCTGATACCTGTCAGCTAGTGATAGACAGAAGAGCCACTGCTCCTATCACAATGGCAGAAGACTCTCCTTGCCACTGGCTGTTCTGTCGAGAGGTTTGCCAGCTTCACTTCAGAACATGAACCATTTGTTTTGTTTGAGGAGAAATTTTGAAAGAAACAAGCTGTGATTCCTTGTTTTGTTAAAAATAGCGTGTGTATGGTAGTTAGGTTTGGGAGTCAGGGAGGTTTGAGAATAATGTGTATGTTTGTGTGGAACAGACTGTTGCTCTCAGGTTGTGCAGTGTTTCCTAAATAAGATTGAGCATATAACAGACACAGGCAAATACAGACAATCTTCAAAAAATAAAATGTTTTAAAAGTAAAATAAATTAGTTTTGACCCTAGGATCCTATTGAGAGTCATGAATCCCTACAGATCCCAAGACTAATGTGTTTTAGCCATAAATAGAGCAGCTCCTAAAGCTCTGAAGGACCAATAGAAGCAATGCATTCTTCCTTCTCTCTCTCTCTCTCTCTGTCTCTCTCTCTGTCTCTCTCTCTGTCTCTCTCTCTCTCTCTCTCTCTCTCTCTCTCTCTCTCTCTCCTGGCTTTAGTAATTTGGTCCATAAAGTGAAACATATTTCAGTATAAATGAAGGAGAACCTACTAAATTAATTAATTCCACTTTGATACCTACAAAGTTTAGCCAAATATATCTAAGTCTTAGTCTTTCCTAGTCAATTGCAACCATTACTTTTCTGTTTTATTTCAACTCAATCAGATGCTAATCTTTTATACACTATCGCATATTTAGTTAGTTAGTTAGTTAGTTAGTTAGTTAGTTAGTTAGTTAGTTAGTTAGTGGGGGGCATTTCCATCATCACTGCCTCCTTTGTAAAAAGTCCACACTTTTAAGTCCGGGCTTCTTTTCTTCTTTTCTTTTTCTTTTTTAAATAGACTTTACTTTTCAGAGCAGTTTTAGGTTCACAGCACAATCAAGCAGAAGGTACAGAGATTTTCCATATACTATGTTTTTCTATCTGTATAATGTCCCTCATTATCAACATCTCCTGCCAGCACTGTACATTTGTTACAATGGATGGACCTACATTAGCACGTCATTATCACCTAAAGTCTATAGTTTAGGTGATTAGGTTCACTCTTGGTTTTGCACATTCTATGGGTTTGGACAAATGTATAATGACAATTTAACTCTGATAACTGTACAAGTTATTCTCCATTAGAGGGAAATTTTTAAAATATATATTTTTTAAGAACTAATTCTTAAAGTCAAGCTAATCATAATCAAGTTCCTTCAACTCTTGGTAGATTCACAAAAGTTCATATTTGTGTTGCCAATAATCTGTTCTCTAATATCTCAACTTTTTTGACAAGAGTTAACTGGCAGGCTTAGTATTTGGCAATTTTTTTTTCTGTATTGGTTAATTTTGTTTATTTTTGTTTTTAAGAAGCAATAGAAACACATGGATTGAAATATTTTACTAAATTAATCATTTGTTTGCACTAATTGACCTTTTCAATAATGGTGGTGTTATCAAATACAGTATAAAGTGCCCAAACTGAAAATTAAATTTTCCCAGGCATATGGAAATTCAGAAAATGTAAGGTGCATTTATGCATTTCCTACATATAGCAAAATATGCATATCACCAGTAATATACCCTCATAAGACAACAAGGTGGTACCACGGGACATTATTAAGTAACCTGGAAACAGAGTGTACTATTAAATGCTTTGAATACATGGACTATACAGAATAATACTTTATTAAACAATGTGTAACAAGGTATAACTCTTGACAATCATAATTCTTTTTAGGTTTTTGAACTTGTTCCAACATCTACCAGCTCTCATAAGGATCAGGAGAGAAACCAGGCTAAGACTATGGCAGGCTGCTGCCTGGCCAGGCAGATCGTCCAGTGGGTTGAGTTGGTCTTCAGAGCTTCATTTACCTTAGACTGACCTTCTCTAGGTATATCCCCAACACAACATATGCCCTCCAGGTACCCTCATATAACTTCCTCCACAACCCACCAGCCTCCCGCCCCTCAGCAAAACATACTTCAGGAACTACGGGACAGACTCACTTTCATGTACAAACAGCTGACGAAGCTTCATTCATACACTATCTTTTCTTTGGGGGTGGAGAGCATTTCCATCATCACTGCCTCCTTTGTGAAAAATCCACATTTAAGTTCAGGCTTCTTTTCTTTATTTTCTTCTTTTTTTTTTTTAATAGACTTTAGTTATTAGAGCAGTTTTAGGTTGACAGCAAAATTATCATTCCTGAATTGTTTGAATTTTAGTTAAACAACAAATAAGCAAAGAATAAAATATTTAATTTTCTAATTTCAGGGTCTTGGCAAGTGAAGAAAGTATTTTTGCAGGATGGCAGGAGGGGGAGCGATCTTCCAGCAAAAAGGATTGGGAAAGCTTAGTAAACTTGAACTGTTCTCAGAAATGCTATAAATACAATTCATATGTACTTAGGTCAGCTGAAACATTTCCACATAAAATGTAACTACTAGTAGTTGCTTATATCAAGTAGCTGAATAGGAGACCAACCTACAGCTCTATAAATTAAAACATAATTATTTACAAACCTCACTTCATCTTGAGTCACTCCCAAATTACTGTGATCTATAGAAAAATATTTGGTTGTCCACTGCACAGGGATGTTGATCTGCTGACTATTTCACCCTATCGGCCCTGATGCAGACTATGCCTTGGCTCATACACAACAGAGAAGAATTCTGTTTTTTCATCCTACTATTAATAGAATGAAAATATAGTCATGTGCTGCATAACAACGTTTTGGTCAACAACAGACCACATATGCAACAGCAGTCCCATAATACTATAATGGAGCTGAAAAATTCCTATTTTCTAGACACATCGCAGCTGCCATAACGTCTTAGCACATGTGTTA
>NW_011888783.1:4466720-4490814 GCF_000151845.1 Pteropus vampyrus | reverse complement strand
GTTGACAGCAAAATTATCATTCCTGAATTGTTTGAATTTTAGTTAAACAACAAATAAGCAAAGAATAAAATATTTAATTTTCTAATTTCAGGGTCTTGGCAAGTGAAGAAAGTATTTTTGCAGGATGGCAGGAGGGGGAGCGATCTTCCAGCAAAAAGGATTGGGAAAGCTTAGTAAACTTGAACTGTTCTCAGAAATGCTATAAATACAATTCATATGTACTTAGGTCAGCTGAAACATTTCCACATAAAATGTAACTACTAGTAGTTGCTTATATCAAGTAGCTGAATAGGAGACCAACCTACAGCTCTATAAATTAAAACATAATTATTTACAAACCTCACTTCATCTTGAGTCACTCCCAAATTACTGTGATCTATAGAAAAATATTTGGTTGTCCACTGCACAGGGATGTTGATCTGCTGACTATTTCACCCTATCGGCCCTGATGCAGACTATGCCTTGGCTCATACACAACAGAGAAGAATTCTGTTTTTTCATCCTACTATTAATAGAATGAAAATATAGTCATGTGCTGCATAACAACGTTTTGGTCAACAACAGACCACATATGCAACAGCAGTCCCATAATACTATAATGGAGCTGAAAAATTCCTATTTTCTAGACACATCGCAGCTGCCATAACGTCTTAGCACATGTGTTATGTGTTTGTGGTGATGCTGGTATAAACAAACCTACTGTACCACCAGTTATATAAATGTATAGCACATACAATTATGTACAGTACATAATACTTGATAATTATAATAAACAATTACGTTACTGGTATACATATTTACCATACCATACTTTTTATCCTTATTTTAAAGTGTACTCTTTCTATTTATAAAAAAAGTTTGCTGTGAAAGTGTTGTGTTACGCTGACAGCAGCCTCATACATCTCGTGTTGAGTGCATCTGTTGATTGAATCATTTTCTCTTGAGCTTGATTTAGTGTCATGTTGTTTTACACAATAACATGTTGTACAGGTTTGCAGCCTAGGAGCAATAGGCTGTACCGTATAGCCTAGGTGTGTAGTAGCACTGAGGTTTGTGTAAGTGTTCTCTATAATGTTTTCACAAAGACGAAACTGCCTAATGACGCATTTCTCAGAATGTATTCCCATTATTAAGCAGCACATGACTGTAGTAACTTTATACTAGGCTAAGCAAGGAAAATGACATGAGACAAAGGGCAGGAAAATATGTAAGAATTAGGAGGATGACTGCCAAGAAAGTATTAAAGTTTCCTGATATGATGAGGTTGTTTGCTAAATCCTTTCAATATTTCATGAACTGCATAAAGAAAGCAAATTAGACAAAAGCGGCATTACACAAAACTCCAGTTCCTGTCTCTCTTTCCTCACAACGAACATAGAAAGCAATGTAAGATGTATCCACCAGGCTTGACAGCAGCTATGCAGCTAATGAAAAACATCTGTACCCCAGGGCCGTTCAAGCTCTGTTTTTAGTCATGAGCACCAAGGGTCACTGGCATTTGACGTTGCATTGTTTTCATGTAGTTTCTTTTTTCCTTCCTTCCTTCTTCCTTTCCTATCCTTCTTTCCCTTTCTTTTTTTCTTTCCTCCTTTCTCTTTCTTTCTTTCTTTCTTTCTTTCTTTCTTTCTTTCTTTCTTTCTTTCTTTCTTTCTTTCTTTCTTTCTTTTCTTTCTTTCTTTCTCTCTTTTTCTTTTCTTTCTCTTTCTTTCTTTCTTTCTTTCTTTCTCTCTTTTTCTTTTCTTTCTCTTTCTTTCTTTCTTTCTTTCTTTCTTTCTTTCTTTCTTTCTTTCTTTCTTTCTTTTTCTTCCTTCTTTCCTTCCTTCCTTTCTTCCTTCCTTTTTCTTTCTATATGATAATTTTACTATATCATCCTTAAATCTTGCAATTTGCCATGGACCAATGATAGCTTTATTAATAATTGCCACTATTCATGCCCATCTTTTTGGAGACCACTACCTTATTTGATCAACTTGATAAGCAAGTGTTTCTCTGGAAGGAGCCCCTGCTCTGAGTCTAAACATCTGGTGAGTGCTTGCAGCACAGATATTTTGAGTAATGGACTGAAAAAAAACTCATATGCTTTAGATCAAGATGTACAGAGACAATGATCTAGAAATTAGGAGGAAACACTTCTTCTTTATTAAATACTCCTAAAATCAGTCATTTCCATCTTTAGTAAGCAATTGATATGCAAGGGAGAGAGCATAATACGGTTAAAAAATAAACACTGGTCCAGGAAACAAGAGACCTAAATTACAGATCTGATTCTACTAATAAAGCAATATAGAGCATCATTTATTTGCCCTGGGCCTCATTTTTCCTCATCTGGAAAAGGACAAAGTTCAACTAAATGACTTCCAAAGTCCTCTCCAATACTAAAATTTTTTGAAATCTATGAGTTCTGCCAATCTATAAAATTCTATAAAAAGGGACTGCCGAATTGAGTTATTGAGCAAAAGTTTGCCCAACTAATCACATCTATAGAAAAGAAGAGAAATGACCAACAATGATAATAGTAACAGCAAAGAAATTTCATCTCATTACTCTGAAATAGTCACACTATTTTTCCATTAACAGTCCTGACTATTATAGTGCTGACATTTGTCTTTCAGCCTAATCATGTTATCACCTGAACAATACACAACTGAGCCAAAGGAACAGTAGTTGTTTCAGTTATCCATATCATATTCTAAAAGCTCCTTATATTACACTATAGCTACCTGGTTTGGAGTTCTGGCAGTATAGAGGAAAACTTTCTTTTATTTAATCCACAGAAATAATTTGTTAAGACAGAGAACAGATATACCAATTTGGGGGCCAAAGAACTTCTTGGATGATGTAGACATGGCTTTCTAGAAGGCTTCAGGAATCTTCTAATTTTCTTGTAATAATATATCACCTGTATACATTGCACTTCAAAGTGATTCCACATGCCATGTTATTTTTGTTTTTCCTAAAGTTGTACTATTTAAGCTCATGTCGTCCATATTAAAACATTGCATGATATTCTAATTAAAGTAATAATAGAAAGCTAATTAAAATTACTTAATAGGAAATCGATAATTTCTGATTTTTTAATGGGTTGCTCAGTATCCAAGTGAATAAAAGAGATGCTCTGCTAAAGAAATTAACCTTCAATTTGCTTATGCTTAATTCACTTGAGGTTAGAACAGTTATAAAACAACCTAGGGTAGGTTCCTCAAAGATAAAACTATCAAATGTGGCTTTCTCCTTAAAGATAGCATTGTGGTTTGACATAAATAATAGACATTATAAAAACACACAGGAGAAACTGACAGAAAGACTGACGAAAATCTGGTTGGCAATTCAAAAACAGTGCATTGGAAAAACAAAATAAACTTGCTTTAAAAAAAAAACAACCTGGAAAATAGTTCTAAACTAATGAACAAAAAGGCAACTAATGTATTTCACAATCTCCAAATATTTCATGACTGTGCCATTGGAGTTGCTGATTCATTCCAATGACTGCCTCTGCCTTTGTCCTTAGTTTGTTAGGTTTAAAAATGTGTGCAGACTATCCAGTTAGGGTTGATACTGAAAACGGGAAGACCACACTTCCCACTGGAAGCTGCCATTCTCATGCTAATGGGTAAATAAAACATGAACATATGAAGCCTGAAAAAAAAAAAGTAAGAAAAATTAAAATATAACAGTTTCCTGGGTAATTAAGACAACAGAGAAAGAAAAAGAAGGGGATGCATATGGGAGGAGGGAGTAAATATAAACTGACCAGGTTGAAAAGACATGTGTGTCAGCAGTAAGAAGTGATGTGGGAAAGAGGCATGTTCTAATCAGTATTAGGTGAGTAGATAACAGCCTTCATCTTCCTGTTCATTTTGCCTATGTATTCACATACTGGTAACTGAAAATGTGAGACAGATGTGAGATAGATACTCTTCCAGAGCATCACTTACAAATCACGGTTCATTCATTACACTCATAATACTCTAATATATTCATAATACTCTAAAATATCAGGATAGCATATCCTCATCAAATTAAAATGTCTCAGCTCCCTCAGAAGGGCATCGAGCACTGTTATTATGGCGACAGTGCTGAAGCTGGGGCTGGGGTTGGGATCCCACTCTGAGGATGTGATTAATTTAAGACTGAAGTAATTCACTGTGATCATGTGCCCAAGGTGTCTGGATGTTAAGATTATTTTAAAAACTCTCAAACTTGCTTTTTTAAAACTCCCAATCGATTTCTGCCTTCTAGGTTGAAGACCTACAATTTGTTTGCGTCCATAAGGTACCACTCCCAAGAATTTTATATAGATGGCAGGTTTTATTTCAAGTTCTTCTTTATAACTTCAAACCTTCATATGGTATCAGTTTTGGGGAAAATATTATCCACATGCCTAAACAAAAAGAAAAGACAACCTGACCTTTTTTTTTTTTTTTTTTTTTTTGGTGGAAGGAATCATGATCTCCTAGAAATCTAATTTAAAATCAATTCATCACAAATGTACTAGAAATCAAATCAATTATCTCTATGTCAAATATGGTTCTCTGCTACTGAAATATATACTTGTTATAATAACATATGTATCCCCCTTCCTTGCCCCTTCCAAAAAATTTTTTTCAGAAGACTAAGAAATTCAAAGAAATAATATATCTCCTACAGTGGGAAATCAGTATGATTAATTTTGTTGCTAAAAGCAAAACTGAGAGGATAGTTAAATAAAAGGTGACAAATGACAGCAGGACAGGCAAGACTACAAGGAACTCTCAAAAATACCCAGAAGGGAAATGAGTTTCTTGTGAGCAAGCAAATGGGGGGTTGCATAATTTTTACTTAAAGGTTAATGGAAAGGACAATTGCAGAAGGCTGGAGGATATAAGTCACTTCAGTTATACTTGGATTATCTAGAACATTTTACTTTTAATTATGAGATTCCTTCTCAGTGAATTTGAGTTACATTGTGACTAAGAATAACCTTCTAAAAACCTGACATATAGCATCAATTTGTTAAAACCATTTCTACCTTTCTTATTTGAGGAAGGACAGCCAACTATCTATAATTAGAATCCTTGTATTTGTTTTTGTACCTCTGTTTACCCCTGGGGAATGAGGAAAAAGAGCTCAAAGAGAGAAGAGAACTAACATTTATTGAGTACCTACTAAGACCCAAGTACTTTATAAACACTGTCCACATGTGCCCATAGTGACCTTCTGAAGGAGACATTATAAATTCTGTTTTATAGATCAAGAAATTAGGGCTCAAGGTTAATTCACTTGCCCAAGATTACAGTATTTCTTTCTCATACTTGAGTAAAGAATAGACTCCTTTTATAAGAATCGCCAAGAATGTGACATCAAGTCCCTCGTTTAAAACACATTGTTCTAAGATATGTCATGAAAGCATCTTTTGGTTATAAATTACCACTGTAAAAAGAAAACTTTTATTCATGTAAGAGTAAACAATAATTTTAAATTTCATCATTTAACTTAACACACACATACACATACATACACAAACACCCCTCAAAAAACAAAGACCTGAGAATAAGGTCTTCAGTCTCCCTAGGTGTCCACAGACTCTTGAGACACATTACTTACTCTTTTACTATACTCTCACCATTTCAGGCACCAATATAAGGATTGAACAGTGCTCTATATCGTAAGTGGAATGTTAAATTGTTGAAACTCATCTTTAAGCTTACAGTCTGCAACCAGATATGAAAATCCATATTCTAATTTGCATAAAATTACAAAATATAGTTGCGTCTTTGTAAAGCTTTGCCAAAATGGGTTAGCCTCCGAAGATCAAAATTATTGCACTCTCACGCTGTATAAGGCCATTATTTTTGGACCTGGTTTCCCCCAGGGTGCATCCTGCTCTCATGAGCATGTTCAACTGGTTTGAACAGTCTAAGACTCTTGCTGGCAAGTTGATCTGGCTTTTCTGCCTCTCCCCATCTCAGGTCTGCCTTGATCTAGGTTCAGTTTAAACAAACCAGTTACAACTGGCTCTATATATCTTACCTTTCAAGAGCAACATACATATATTCAACTCATATTATACAAACTTAAGTCTAAGAATAAATGGACTCCTTCAAGCAGGAATTTTATTTATCCCAGAAATTGTGTCAACTACTTCAACAATGATGTGATCTGGTAGTCTTCCAGGACTCCAATATGATCACTCTTTCCACTGCTAAAGATAAATATCACAGCCAAAAGCAAAAGATCTACAAGTACAGATGGAAAATACATTGAGCACCAGATCATAAGCAATGCATTCTTAGGAATTCAAACTTAACTTCTTGAATTTCTTTTGTAGAAATCATTAATAATTTTTTAAAGATCTAGAATACTAAGAAGTTAAATCCCATTAAACATAACAAAGAGAGAATTATTCTTGATTGGAAACCCAGTCCCTTTTCCATTTGGGATTTCATCTGCTCCTCTTTTAGACAACATAATTAAGTGAAATGGATTCAAGGACCTGATCTATTAGTGGATATTTGAATTAAAGAGAAACTAGGTGATCTAACCTAGAGAACTAACATTTTCAATGAGTACTCACTGCCTCGTCAGGGACTATGCTAGACAGATGCTTTACCCACTTGTCTCACTGAATACTCAGTAGCCCTGTGAAGTAGCCCTATTACTATGCAGTCCTAAAAGCTACCTTTTCGCCTAGACAACCAAATACCACAGAGCAATGGGGCCTCTAGAATGTCTGTTAGAGAGCCTTAAGAGCCACAATATAGGGAAATATAGACCTGTCTTAAAACTGTGCATAGCAAGCACATTGTTTTCAGATTAAAGATTTAGTTGTAGTTCAGAGAGCATCCTAAGTACTGTGAAAGGACTCAGTGACCCCCTCCCCCAGTCTTCTAGACTGACCTGCTTCTAGTATTGCTGCTAACTGTCAGGACCAGTGCTGTGGGAGGAAGGATTCAGCATAGATTTTAGGTAACTACAAGAGTGAAAATACATGATAAAAATGCATGTGTTAACTAAAAAAAAGAGGTAGGAGGAAGTCTAAATTGCATTTTCCCAGCAGGAAAGAGCTATTTATGCAACTAGAGATGTGAAGTTTTTATGGCGAAATGGAAACTGTGGTTCACAGCTCCCCAACAGTGTGTTTTCAGTTGTTTTCTCTGCATAACTGAAGGACTGACCTTCTGATTTAGGAGGCCTTTTCCTTTTAAAATGTCTAAACATACCAGTTCAAACACATGGTGTCAGCAAAAAATGAAATCCAAGCAGAACATTTTTTTCTCTCACTAATGAGAACTGAGCCAGCTATTCTCATGTGCCCAAGCTGGCAGGGAAACTGGAAGCAACCAGAGTGTGGGAGAGGAGAGGTGTCAAGGTTTGCACACTCCTGCAGATGCCATTGTTGACTTATTAGTTACATTGACTCACATGTTAGTACTGGAACCCTCACTAAATGATTAAAACAAAAAAGTTTGGGTTACGCATGATTCTTTGACCTCTATCTAGGGAAAAGAATGAATATTACATCAGTCCTATATGACTTATTTCATCTCTTGTTGTAAACGCTACAAGAACAATTTACCAAATAACAAACAAAAACGTATAGTTAATAGGTTTCTTTCTCTCCTTCCCTTGTTCCCTCATTTCTCCCTTCCTTCCCTTCTTTCTAACAGCGATTGAAACAATAAATTTGTTTTCTAATATCCACATGCTGACTATTAAGTTAGTAAAGAAATATCAGACAGACAAAATTTTTTTTTTCCCTTAATACTAAACTCCAGCCAGTAACTGAGTTGTTTTCAGTTCAGGGAGTGTTTGTTTTTCACCACTGTGAGTCTACAGCCCTTTAGGACTGAAGCTGATATCTGAGACTCGTCACTGGAGGTGTTAGATAGTGAAAGTCCCAAGCTTGCTGAAGGCTGAAGCATGCAAGGCCTTACATTTCCCCTAGTTGCTTTCTACCAGACAGAGCTCCATTTCCTTCAATTCTTTTCTAATGTGCCTCTTTGCTATTTTGCAAGTGTTGACCAAAAATGTCAAGATCGTTTCCTATCTCAAATCCCAAAATATCCATGACCTTGATCAGAATATACATGATTTCTAAAAGAGAAATGGCAGGATTGATGGCAAATTTTTTTATATAGTCTTTCCTTCCCAGGAAAGAATAGCTATCTTGAAAGAACAACTCAACAAAAAAATGTTATGCTTTATTGAGAGAACAGATAATTAAAATTCGAATGTCTCAGTTAAATCAACCAATTGACAAATATCAAGTTCACAACTTCTAGGCTAAATTAGAAATTGGATTCCCACCATCCCTTCCCCTCTTCTTCTTTTCACATGAGCTAACTGTAAAATGAGAAATTTACAAATGCTTATCCCCTGAAGCAAAATCTCAAGTGTAGTTTAACTTTTACCAGAAAAGGCAGGCAAATCTGATGTGAGAAAGATGAGGCTGCTCCCCAGTTAGAAACAAAATAAGGATCAAATCAAGAGTTGAGCCTAGAAAAGATTTTGAAGTGTGCATATTTTGTGGACTTATTTCCCTAGTGTTTCTGTAGCAGAAACACTGGTAGCAGCCCCTCTCCGCTGCCCAGCTCCTGCGGGGTATACACCAGCTTCCTGCAAACCACTCAGTCCTTTCTGAAGCTACTCTCAAGTAGGGGCCATGGAAGAAGTTTTTGATGTCACTTATTGGGTTGGTTTGAGTAAATTTGTTAATTTCATGAAGTGCGTTTTAAAAATGAGTCTTATCTTTAATTATGGAGTAAAAGGTTTTTCCTTCGTTAAAAGAACTTTAGGCCTCATTACACAGGTTTTGAACTGTGGTGGGGGGAATAGGCAGAGAATTCCCTAGACTACTCTCAAGACTGATTTTGATAATTAGGTTTAGATCCAGGATCAGCGATGGCAGTGAGCCTGTGTAAACATGTCCTATACCATCGGTGTTTGAGAGACTTTCACATGTTTGTGACACTTGTACTGTGCATGCTCCATTTCCCTGGCAGAGTAAAAACAAACGTTGCAAATTCCTTTTCCTTAAACATAATAATAATAAAGCATTTTGCCAAAATGCTCTCACAGCCATCAGCCTCACAACAACCTGTATAGGATGGACAGAGCTGGCCTTATTTCCCTATTCTACAGATTGGGAAATCAATGCCTAGAGAAGTTGAGGACTGTGGTCAAGGTCAAGGAACACAAGTAACCTCAGAATCTTTTCCTTTGCACCAATGGGTCCCAAACATGACACGAGAATTAGATACCCGGATCCCACCGCTAAGAGGTCTGGAGTAGGCCTGGGAATCTGCATTTTCGTAGAGAGTTCCCTAGTGATTCTAGTGCTCATACAGATTCACCCTAATAAAGTAACAATAAGCAGGCAAGCAAGTACAGGAAACGCTGACATAGCATGCTGTCTCCTATAATAACCCCTTAATCAGCAATATGCTCAATCAGATGGGGTCTTCAATGACACAAAACTAGAGGGCGTAGAATGGCGATATAAAGAAAGTAAAGAACGCAGACTTGGGGAAAGAGCAGAAAACTGAAGATTAATTCCAAATTTGTAGTCTAAGTGCTGTCTATACAAAACATTGATTTAGATTCCCCCAGCACACCAAAAAGAGGAGTCCAGAGTTTCTGCTGACCATGTTGATTCCTCACTAGTGTAGAGCAAGGGTACAACAGCACTCCCTTTGCTTTATTTCCAAGCTTTGGGTAATTTTCTTAACAAGGGATATCAGCAAGGGGCAAGGACTCAAGGGAAGAGGCAACAGTGGCAAGGAGAGGGCTCTGGCTGCATCACCAGTGGCAGAGGACAAGATGGGAGGCCTTACTTTATACAAGGAGTTCCTATGTCAGGTGTTCTTGAAGGAAACACCATAATTAACATTTGCAGTGGTGACAAGTCATGGTGGGTACTTCAGGAATAAAGAAGACACCAAAGGCTTGTCTGGATTACATACTAGAAAAACTGCATTTATTAAAATGTGTTGGTTGATTAAATACCCTCGTTGTGTGTCTGATGCCACATAAATTTTACTGCCTATTAATTAGTTAGTTAGGTTTCTGTTCCTCTCTGGAAGTTGAAAGTATTTTTCTTTCATAGCTCTTCAGTTTCTGAAATTCTTAAAAATCAATTTTTTGTCTTTTAAGTCATGTGAATTACATGGACAAAGCAGAATTCCAACAATATCTGTTTAAAAAGTGCCCCTGTAACTTTATTCTCCTAGAACAAAAGTATCTTATTTTTAAAAAGTTGTATTTTTCAGTAATCAAAATGAAATGAATGTTTATTTTCTAGAATTGTTTTCTTCTGCTACTATCTGACACAGGGAATAGATTAAATAATCTTTATATTATTGTAGTCCCAGGATTCTATATTAACTAGATTTCCCAAATGGTCATATTACACATTTCAGGGACAGATCATTAAAATTATACATTGAAGCAAATTTTAGCAACTCATCTCTTAAATCTCCTGTCATCAACATATGTAAAATATAAAATATGTGCTAAGAACATTTACCATACTCTGCCAACTAAATTATAAGCACCTTAAGAGCTGGGATCTTGTTATATTATGTACATATAAATCTAGCACAGGGTTTAGCGTATAGTACCTGCTTAACAAATATTTTTTGATTGAATGAATGACTCTTGTTAAATATCCGGAGACAGAGATTCAGATTATAAAAATTAGCAAAACGATTGTATTGGTCTCCCAAAAAATTGAAAACCACTCTATGAGAATATTGAGAAAATAGCCATTTAAAAAATTATCTTTTCCCATTTGAGAATAGTTTACATTTTAAAATATGAAAAAAAAAAGAGACAGAAGAATCTTTTGCTATTAATCGATATATCACAGGTAAAGCAACAACTCATATGTTTTTATCAACAGGATTAGAAGTCTATAGTATTCTTCTTCTCCAAGATGTTTCTTCAGCATCTTTCAGAGCATCTAAATTATTTTTTACTACAGTCATATCTCATTTCCTTCTGGTCATTATCTGCAACTATCACAAAATGATGAAGCTGTTGTTCTGTTTTGTTGGGGTTTTGTTGCCAAAAAAGTACTAAATAATTAACTTCTAATCCTTTGGGTCATGTTTTTAGAAAACACTTTATGCTCCTCTTTCATTTTATTTTTTTATGCTCCCCTTTTAAAGATATCGAAGTTCTGTTTCAATGTGTGTTCAAATGAGTGTCTTTTGGAGAGCCCTTTCAAGAGTAAAAGTAGATAGTGAAAGAGTTCTTTGTCTGAGAGAAAACTATAAAACTGTTGGAAGTCTAACTGCAGTTAAATAAAATTACAAAATTTCATGTTAAAACTGACTTCCAAGAAAATTATTTCATTTTGTTTGGAAAAGGACTGTCAGAGTTCATACTGGTGGGCAAATGCAGTGTAATTATAATCTACCTCTTTTTTTACTTTTGCATGGGGGCTTAGGATAGAAAAGTGGGAAAAAAATTCATTTTGGGATCTACAACAAAGTTCCTTATCCATACAATCAATAAATGCTAATTCCATCTTCTCAGACACTGTTCTGAGTGTTGGTGACAATTTGTGAACTAGATACACAAGTTCCTAGCCCTGAAGACTCACAGCCTAATAGCTAAGACAGACAATAAACAAGTAAGCATATAAGACAAGAATATAATTATAAATTGTGGTGAAAAACATGAAAAAAATAAACAGGGTTCATGATAAGTAGTAGTGGGGAGAGGGACCACTTTAGATAGGTTCATCAAGAAAATTCTCTCTAAACAGCTATACTGATTAGAACTCTTTATATTATAAATAACAACAACAAAAATTGGCTTAAGCAATAAAGAAAATTTATTGACTTATCTGGAAACAGGCCTAATTTCTTGCAGGCTTTGGTCTAGCAGCTCAAAGTCATTTCAGAAGATTTTCTTCGGCCCACCTCCCATCTTTGCTTTCCTCATGGATGAAGTCATCCACAGGTTCCACACAGTCACTACTCTTCATTCCTCATCACCCCCACACACACACAAATATACTCCCATTCGTGAACATAACCGCTATCTAACAATCTAGGGAAAGAAAAAGGTCTCTTCTGAAAGTTCTTAATGAATAAAAAGGGACTTTTCTTTCTCAGAAACCTTGATAAATGTCTTCTCACATCTCCTTGGCTCTGATTGGATTCAGGCCCATCCATGGCCAGAGTAATGGAATATGTTTATTGGCTCAAGCCAATCAGAACCACACCTGGAGCTGGACATTGAGTTCATCCCACCTAAACCACAAGCTTAAAAGGGGGTAAAGAGTAGAACTCCTGAGGAAAAGTGGGTCATGTTTTTACCAAAAGAAGGATGGATAAATGTAAGGTGCACAACAACAGACGCCTCTATAAGGAGATGACATTTAAGCTGAAAGCTGAAGAAGCCAGCCATGTGATAAGCTAGTGAGGCAGGGTTCCATGCACCAGAAATAGCAAGTGAAAACATCCAAGGCAGAAAAGAGCTTGGCATTTTCAAGAGACAGAAAAGTATAAGTATTTATAAAACAGATCATTACTAAACTGTGTTAACTTAATCAAGAACTCTTTCTAACCATAAAAGATAACTGAGTGAAAACATGTCAATTCTAGGGTAACCTGTATACCTTGGGTCTGCTTTCCCATATTCAGATATTTTTCCTGTTATTGGTTCGCATGAGCTATTTCAGTAATATAAGGTCATAATATGGCATAAAAGGTTACACGTGATATAAGTAAATAATCCTATATAAATTCCATATTGATAGTTATTCTGGCAAAATTAGGGAATGTCTGAGTGAAATCCCAAATTCTTATTTTAGATGTGTGTCATTTTTTCATCAACATTAGAAAGTATTTATATGGCAATCTGAGTTTTAACCACATTTCCAGTTAGTTGTTTTTGCACGCTACGGCTACTGCATGATTAAAGGATTTTACTAATGTGCACTGAAATTCCTTTTGTCAGATAGACCTCCTTGTATGTTATGTGAACGAAATTCATTCTAAATAGACCCTAGGGCTCACTAGAGAGCAAGGCAGACCCATGCCCAGAGCCTTGAAAGCTTACTGAGTGTCAGGCACCAACACTGTGGAAATCTGACGTGGAAAGTGTGTTCCTCGAGTGGTGAAGGACTGAGAGAGGTCTAAAGGGCCTGAAAGCTTTGCCCGAGTGGACTTGGCACCACCTTCATGAGATGGCAGACACGGAGTTCAACTGGACTCATTGCTGCTCCTCTATGTTGTTTTTTAAGATGGTATTGTCACAAAGAGCAAAATGACCAAATTTTTTTTAGTATATTTGCTGCCGAAAGAGCACATAATGAACAAAATTTTTAAGGCGGGAGGCGGTTACATAAGAATTCATTATATATTTCCTCCACTGTGTACATTTGAAATGTTAAATAATAAAAAATTAAACAATTAAAAGGTAATGTATGCCTCCTGAAGAGAGGGAGACAGAGCCAACTGGTCATTGTTTTCACTTGGAAATAATATAAAAACTAAAGAAAATATATAGCCATGGCCCAGACTTGCCCTCTTTTAACCATCGGTCCCTTGGACCCTCTTGCTCTCTTTCTTTTTATCTATACAGATAGATGAATAGATTTTTTTCTCAAACATTTAAGGATAGGTTGCATATTTCAAGGCTCTTTACCTATAAATACTATAGTATACATATGGTTAAAAAAAGATATTCTTCCATATACACACAGTGCACATAAACCACAATAAATTTAACCTTGCTATAAAAATTTTATCTATTATATCTATTAAAATCTTGTCAATTTATACAATTATGTCCATGAAAGTATTTTCTTTGCTATCCAGAACATGATCCAGTAGGATACTTGTATTTGTTTTTCATGTCTCTAGATATCGCCACATAATTGTCAGAATCATGAATCAGCCACTGTGCCTGGGTCATCTCCATTCCATGAGCTCTTGTGTCCGCAACCAGGCCCTGCCAGCATGGGTGAAGGAGGCAAGTTCCTCAGGCCACCTGCTCCACTGTTCCAGGCTTTGTCCTTAGAGCTGCAGTTCAGCATCCCTAAAGACAGAAAGTATGTCAGCAAGAAAGTCTTTCCTCTAAGAAGGAAAATTTCTATCAAAGAAATGTTTCTGCACAATTAGAGAAAAATTAATTAGTCCACATGCTACTACATCCTTTGGAGAGGATGGCTTCTGTTCATAAGATTAATTCCAACTCATAACCAGGCATATTTATTCTTTCCACATACATTTGTTCTTCTAAAAGCTGAGTGTTCTCTTCTGTTGGTGCTGTGTTTGGGTGTTGTTTAAGGAATTTCAAAAGTTAGAGCTTACAGGAAGGAAGGAGTCCTCTTCAGCCCTTACTGAGTGCCTGCTTTAGCTTCTCAGAGGTGACCAGGGGATGGGAAGGAGACAGACCTTGGCTTTGTTCATCTGCTAGCTTGGAGCTATGTAGGCAGAGCAGGGAGCAGAAGGGAACGGAGGCTGCTGGGTCTTATTCACCCACTTGGATAAATGAGAAGAGACTAGTTCTCAATGGCCCTGTTCACAGGTTGAAGACTTTCCCTTCCTCTCTCACCCAAGAGGAGGTTAAAAGAGCTCAGTGTGTGACGTGCAAGTGTATAAGTATGTACACAGTAACCTGGCTACCTGACTGTAGGATTCTGTGTACTAAGGGTGGAATGAGGGTGGTAAAACAATATCTGTTGTCTCGTTTCCTGTCTCTCAGCAGGAGGCCAATGAGAGGGAAGAATAGTCTAGGAAGCAAAAGAAGACTTGGACAAGCAGTTTGTATTCATATTCATGTGGTGCTCAGATCACTTTCTACAACTGGAGTGTGAACTGAATTCCAAGCTTGATATATAAAAGTGATTACTGGCCTGGCTCTCCCCACCTTTTCTCCACTCCCCCACCGCAACACCAAGATAGTCCAGCTCTAAAGTAGGTCAGGGACAGGACATTTTTCCTGAAAACTGGCTTTTTGCATTTTAGAGGTCTCCAATATCATTGAACCCAGAGCTGTGTACACACTGGGTGCAGTATGTTGTGTAGGCAATACTGCTGTGTTGGATCCTGGACTGGCTAAGGACACAGACTAAGATTAGGATAAACTCACTTAAGAATCTGTCATGTTAGCAGTGTTAATGTCTGAGAAGCAAACTTTAAACATGACAAATAGGTCTCCCTCTGAAGTGGGAACTCTAGGAAAGTAAAGGCTCTCCTGAGTCTCTTCAGGGCACCCAATTTGATGACACACTGCTAGGCTAAGGTATTGTCCTGCTATCAATGATGGAAATGTCCATGACGCAGCCTCTTTGCTTGGGGAAATATGAAGCAGAGAGTGAAAAAATGGTTTGGACTTTAGTAAATAAGGCAGAAGAAAGGAGGATAAAAAGAGAGAACGATCTAGCTGGTTGGAAGGAATGAGAATGTTCCCATTATCGCAGTCACGTTCCTCCACACACACAACCTGATCCAGGCCCCACCTCCTTGAGGCTCATCAGGCATTGTGAACATAGTGATGTCATCCTGGAGGAAATGTACAAGGCTCTTGTCTTTGAGCACAATGTTTACAGGAGTACTGTCAGGCATGGCATGGCCCTATGCCCTCTGGGGATGGCAACCTCAATGAGTTCCTTCCAGTCATGCTCGATGACAATATGCAGGACATGCACACAGTTTGATTATCAGGACTGAGGCACTGCCTTGTGATTTTCAAGCTCTCAGTGAATCCCTGGTAGATCTCTGGAGACACCTACAGTTCATGTAGGACAGGTGGGTGGTTGCTCCTAGGGTACAATGGTTCTACAGGTTGTTTGGAACTCAGTTCAATGCTTTGAAGCCAAAGTAGAGATATCAAGCAGGTCTTCATATTTATGCACATCCATGTCATCTGATCAAAGCCACAGACTTCCAAAGGGACTGTCTGCAAGCAAAGATATCAAAGGAATGGAGTGACAAAGGAGGCAAAGGTGACTTGTCAGGCCCCATGAAAGGTAAAGTAAAAAGGAGCCCCTTAAACTACTGGATGTATTACCATTAAACTACAGTCCTAGAGTGAGAAGGTGGGGCAGTGTGGATCATCCTGTCTCCATCCCAGTCTCATCTCCCTACCCAAGCTCCCAATTCATGGGCCTACAACAGCAACCTTTACCTTTACCTTTTACAGAGAGAGCCAGTCTAACAGAGGAAGCAAAGTCTACTACAGACTGGCAAGAATTAATTCCAATTCTTAATAACATAGCAAAACATATTGCACATCCCTCATTTTATTTCTCATACTTTAAAGTTTAGAGGGGCTGAGTTACCCCATAAGTAAAAAATTTAGTACTACAGAAACTCAGCTGTGACTGCCAGTCTGGGGATCTTTGCCATAAACCCGCAGACCAAGTACACCTACCTAACCAAGGGCTGAGTGACCAGTCTGGAGATGCATCCAAAGTTATCCCTGGTCCCCTGATTTTTTCTTATCTTTAGAAACACAAAGGAGATGAAGCAATCAAACAGAACTGAAAAACACAATAAGGAGGAATCCCCTAATCTTACTCTGCTTCTAGCACTGTTTCTTCTTTGCAGGATTCATCCCATAAAAGAAAGCAGGAGGGCCAAAACTCATTAGCTGAATATTAGTGAGAAAGATGAGCTTTTCCTCTTTTAAAGTTTTCAAATACTTTGTACTCACACCTGGAGCTCATAGTGCTCAATTTTAAGGGTTGTTGTTCATTTATATAGAGTTGTGCTCCAGGAGATGATATTGAAATAGAATACAATGGGAATGGGGTATCCTGGAGTTACAAGATCCCAAGCCCTACACCCCACCCTTAATACAAGGCCAATCAAAATGCACGAATGGACTGGTAGCTTGGGGTGGAGTAGCTCTGGTCTACACATTTTTGGGACTTCGTGTTTTAATATTATAACTTGTCATAAATGCACTGGGCAAAAAGTAGCATATTAGTGTTTTAATTTAGCATTCTCATAAGTTTATTGGCCATTTGTATTTTTTAAAAACTTTCCTGTTCAAAACTAATCAAAAACAGACTCACAAATATAGTGGACAATTTGGTGATGGAAAGAAGGGTGGGGGTTTGGGGGGCTGGGAGAATGGGGTGAAGAGTTAAATAAGTACAAATTAATAGTTGATAGTTGGTCACGGGGATGGGGAACAGAGCAGAGGGAATACAGTTAACATTAATATGGCTAAGTGGAAGGCCAGGGTAGGGAGGGAGCAATTGGGGGGATCGTTTTATGAACTATATAGATGTCTAACCAATGTACTGTATATTTGAAACTAATTTAAATAAAATTTTTTAAATTTATTGTTCATTACCTTTAGCTTATTTTTCTTTAGGATTCCTTGATTCATTCCTTCCTTCCTTCCTTCCTTCCCTCCCTCCCTCCTTCCTTCCCTCCCTCCCTCCCTCCTTCCTTCCTTCCTTCCTTCCTTCCTTCTTTTCTTTCACTGTTGATTGGCAAGATTTTTAGAAATTTAACTTGTCTCTTTTATATTTCAAATATGTTTCCCAGTGTCATTTGTAGTTTAACTTTGTTTCTGGAGTCCATATAGAAATTTTACATTTTTATGTATCAAGTCTGCCAAACATTACCTTTTGGGCAGTGTTAAAAATTCCAATGCCTTTAAACACCAGACAAATAACTCAAATAGGTGAAGTTCAGGAGAAGACTGAGTGAACTAGAAATGATTGTTTTTTATAGTAACCAGGCATTACTTATTTAAACAAAAGAGAAAAACCCCTAGGTTAGCTGGTTTCCATGGGCTCCCAGAGCTCAGGCTACAGTGCCACAGTCCTTGAAGGAAGGGTGTGCAGGGTCACGCAGAGATTGGGGATTCCCTGAAAGCATACTGAAGCTCTGAAAGGAACCTCTCATGGCTGAGTGGAAGAATATGTGACTTGCCGAGGTTGGGACTGGCCATTTCTCCATGTACACTTTGAAGAAGTACTTTTTGTTCATTCAACTGTGATTCTTGGTATATCAACATGAAGGCAGCATTCAGTATCTGAAAAATTGCACTGAAGTCTGTTTATGGTGATTAAGAGTATATAGACCTTCTGTAAAAGAATTTATAAGGCATGCTGGATTAAATGTGTTCGTCCACACTGGGCCAAAAATGCTTTCTGTTTGGGCAGTGAGACAGACTGTGTCTCCAACAGAAATATGGAGAACTATAAAAACAAACATGTGGTCACTTGAATTTATTCCCCTGTTAGCTAGGGAGAACTCAAATTTCATTCCAGAGATTTATCCATGTTACTTCAATTGTTCATTTTTTCTTTTTTAATGTGAAAAGGAATCAAAATACTAACATGGAACAAACACAAACTGTTAAACAACATCAAGGAGCAGGGACAGGAAGGAAGAGATGGAAATAGAAAAAAAGACAGTGAAAATAAACCAACTCAAAGAGCATTTCAAAACATTCTGATACAACAGGGAGTTAACTGAGTCTGGTTCTCATGATGTAAAACATCTGACAAAGTTTGTTGATCTTCAAGAGAAAAAAGTAAAAGCAACTTCTAGATTTGAATGTAGATTTTTTCCTTAGATATCAAATAGAAACCAAAATGCTATATTTCTCTTCCCTCAGCAGGGATCTCAGCAGGGGGAGGGGGAGGAAATCTTGAAATTTAGTTGTTATGAATAGGATTACGCTATATAGGCTAAACATAAATACTCGAAAACAGTGGAAAGATTGGATGAACAGACCAACTTCAGAAGAAAAAGAAAAAGTTTACCTGTTAATTTTAATGATTCTTTAAAATATTTTCAATATTCTTAGAAAGGAAACATAGTCTTTCTTTATTCAAGTTAAGCACTGCACTACGATGGCACTGCAGGGGTTATCTGGATATCGAACCCCTTTCTGTGCACACACACCAGCTACAACCATAGCCCTCCCATAGGAAAAATGAATCTCAGGGACTATCTGACGCCCCTTTCCTGATACAGTTAACTGAATCAGTACCAACTACTTCCCCTATTATACCAATCTAATATATTCTTTCAATTTGAAGCAACAGACACTGAGTTAATTTGGCTTTAATTCATCCCTCTTTATACCTAGAATTTATGTTGCTTCAACCAGTAACTTAAACATGATTCCATTGCAATATAGCAAAGAGAAAAAGAGAAGTGAGAGAAAAGGAGAAAGGTGAGGGAA
Organism: Pteropus vampyrus; assembly: GCF_000151845.1. Taxonomy (NCBI): domain Eukaryota; kingdom Metazoa; phylum Chordata; class Mammalia; order Chiroptera; family Pteropodidae; genus Pteropus; species Pteropus vampyrus. Next base: position 4,471,662 of record NW_011888783.1, on the reverse strand, counting down.
GAGAAATATACAGAGGATTTCCACCGAGTGAAGATAAATGTACATTAATCCTGAACTAATTATCCAGAACTAATCCTGGATAAGTTCTCAAACAAAATGATTCAATACATTTTGACCTATTGAAAGTCAAGTATTATTACTGGAGTCAAATACTTATAGATTCTGAAAATACACACTGCAAAGCATTACTGGTTTTGAAATTTCTAAAATGGTTTTCATAGCTTCAATTAAAAAAATTTGTAACAAATCAATCAGTTATTATAAAATTACCCATGAATTTTGAATTTAAGTATTACTCTAAATAAAAAAATAAATAAATGACTTCCTTTGGAATATATGGACTAAAACTGAAGGCAACAAAGCCATTTACAAGAGTTTTAGCTTTTTTAAAAAAATAAAAATCCATTAATAGATAATAATATGGTAGACAACTGAATTTTAGGTAAGCCAACATAATTAATTACAAAAATTATACTCATTTACACAACAAACTTTTTTTGAAATGTACAATATGTCAGGCTCTCTACTAGGCAGTGGGAATATCACAGGGAACAAAATAGACATAAATCCCCGCCACATGGGGCTTACATTCTAGAGAGGAAAGATAAACAAAATTAATAAAATATGCAGCATAGTCTGTTACATGGTGATAAAAGTAATGTGAAAAAAGTGAAATAAAGAAGGAGATGGTCAGGAATTTCCTCAATGAAAAATTTGCCTTTGAGTAAAGATCCGAATGAGCCTTTAAATTTATCCATGTAGTCTAAATTTTTAAATTGAAGTGATAAATTGAATTGATACTTATTTCATGAAAACAAAACAAGAAGGGAAACTCTTCCTAGGTAAGAATACATTCTCTATCCCCAGAGTGAGCAGCCCTTCAAGGTGGTGCCTCTGAGCCTTTGTCCACCTGGCAAATGCCATTCAAGTCCTCTGATGTCTTTTCAGACTCCTGAACCCTCTCAGAATTAATCGTCCCTCCTTGTCTAATGTCTCCTCACTATGTATAGACTTCTGTGATATACTAGGCTTTCTTCCCTAATAAATTATAGTCACCTTGAGGTCTTTTTTGGCTCTGTTTCCCCCACATGCAACACAAGAACTTATTCATTATAGGCACTCATTAATTTCTTTTTAACTGAACAAGTGCACATGCCCAAATACTTAACAGTAAATACAATATTAAAACACATATCTCAATATTGACTAGATTATTGCTGAACCAGATAATAGGGTATTCCTGCCTGTAAATCCTTCAAGGGACTCTCATGGCCAACAGGAAAAAAAAATGTTCAGAGATCGTAACCAGGCCTTCAAAGCCTGCAGCCGCTGGGCTTTGCCCACTTTCTCATCCTCCTCTCCACCACCACTGCTCACCTCTCCTATTCCAGTTACGCAAACATGCTTATCATGCTTTAAAGCCATGCCTCTGGGCTACTACAGAGGCTGTTTTCTTTGCCTGAAGTTTTTGTCCTCCTCCTGTGTTTCATAATTCCTATTCATATTAAGAATCTGTTCTGGCTTTGTGTTTCCTCTAAAAAGCCTTCCTTGGTTTCCTCAGGTAGAGTTAGTCACTCTTTTCTCTGAGCTCCCTATTCCTCAGCTACAATATTTAGATCACATTATGGTATAACTGTTTCCATGTCTGGCTTCTCCACTTGACTGAGACTTCTTTGAGATCAGAGACAATTTTATTCATCTTTGTACCCTCAGTGGCTAGCAACAGAATATGAGGCAAGTCTCCAGTGTATTTGTTTTTATATGCCATTCTGCATATTGAGTGGTGGTTCACGTTCTTGAAGCATACAAATCTAAACCAGGCACATCATTTATCCAAGAAGTCAGGATCACTGAAATCCTTGGTGGTAGAACACATATGTAGCACGTGTGATTTCATATGGCATTAAAGATTTAAAATACATTCAACATTAGCAATATGAATAACTAAATGGAAGACCTTAAGCAAGTGGTTTTAACTAGGGACGTTCAGCAATGTCTGGACCATTTTTTGTCATAATTTTGGGGGTAAAACTGTTACTGACAGTGAGTAGAGGCCAGGGATGCTGTTAAACACCCTGCGAAGTGCAGGACAAACCCCTATAACTGAGAATGATCCAGCCCCAAATATCAACAGTGACGAGGTTGAGAAACTCTGACCTAACTCTTCTACTTCAAAAAACTATATATATTTTTTACAAGTTACTCTAATTACAAGTTATGATGGGCTCTTATGTAGATATGACTGCTTTCCTGGTCAACTTCTAGGAATGTACAACTTCTAAAAATAGTCATAAAACACTGTACTCTGAACTGAGGGAACTTTTGTCCCAGGGAAAAGGGAAGGGCTGGGTTTTCGTCTTCTACATTTGATCAGTAGCAATTTGAACTCTGCTAAAACAATTAAATGATAATAATCATCATACTCAATCTCAGAAACATTTGGATGAATTATTAATAACATTAATTGAAGTATTATTGCTGATAAACGGATGATAGTTTTGGAAAGAATCACTTTACTTAGGAACAAGATTACCGACCTTTGGAACATTTTAGCAATGCTTACTAGAGCCATTTGAAAATAAGGAAATACATCAAAGTAGAACCAGGAATGTGAAAGTACTCTACGTGATGACACCTAAGATTAACTAGTCACCCAGACCCCAGAAATATGTCAAGAATTTGATAAAAGTAGCAATACTCCCATCTTACCTACCCTAGTCCAGTTACACAACAGCAATGCAGTACAAAAGTAAATGTCTACCTCTGACGCCAGCTTCTTATTGACCACATTTTGATTGTCCAGAGGTGATCTTCCCTTAGATTTCCCTTTGGCATATAAAATCTAATATTTCAAAAACTAAGCTTGTCCTTTTTCTCCATAATAAAATAGGAACTTTTTTATTATTTTCAATGGTATCACCCAATTTCTAAGTACCTGGGCTCACAATTCTGTTATCTTATATTTCAATGTCTGTATTCAGCCTCAACATCCCATTACCCTCTTGATTTGTATCATGCAATGTCTTTTGGATTTGGTCCTTTGCCCCATTTACTCCCTTTTATCTCTGCTTTTCAAGCCACTACCTTAATGTGGGTCCTTGTCATTTATGCTTACATTTCTATAACAAGCTTGGATGGTCCCCTATCTGTAGTGTCTCCCTGATCCACTTTGTTTCGCATATCAAAATAATGACAACCACAACAATACTGACAATTTGGGACTACTGTATCTTGGGGGTTTATGGCTCAAGTTTTGGGGTCAGACTGCCTGGATTTCAAGCACTTAAGTATATTAAGTCATTTAAACCTTATAACAAATTGATGAATTAGCTACTATAAGTATTCCCATTTTACAAATGAGAAAACTGAAGTGTGGAGAATGAAAATCACTTGCCCAAGGTCAAACATCTCATAAGCACTGAGCCAGGATTTGGTCCCAGTCTCAATGACTCCACAGTCTGAGCCCTAATCACTGCCCACCCTCCAGCCTGCTACTACCCAGGACTTGGTGGGTCCAATTTCCATACCATGAGGACCCTCTCCGTGTACCCAGATCCTATGAATCCAGCTCATTTTTTCTCTATCATTCTTGCATGTAAGGGGCTAGTCAGCTTAATTTTACTTTGTATTTGGTAGTGAATTGTTTTATAATTGTCCTCAAGTAGCTCCATTTGTTTATATTTTGTCTCTTCAAGTAAGTTTAAGGTTTTTTTTTAAGAATGTTGTTATTTTTCTACATTTTCCCAAAGTATCTAGTATAATATCCTAGAGCATTAAGCGCTTTAAGACTAATCTTTTAACTACTTACATGAAAACTCTTTAAAAATAAAAAAATAAAAAAATAAACCATAATGAATTTAAGTGAATACCTAATTCTAGGTATTTTTATCAATATAAAAATCAAGTTGGAGATTTCCTAACAGGTCATCAAAGCAAACTAGATTTGGAAATCTTGAAAATAATAAAATCTTAAAGTTTCACTTGTTAATGACAAATACATGGGCTGAAAAACCAAAGACTCTATTTTTCCAGTTAGTGTAACTGGCCTAGTCATTCCAGAATACTGCCTACCTTGAGGCACAAAATCTTCCAATACTCTTAATTCCATGTGCTACTGAAATTGCAACCCAGTTAGAAATCAGCAGTGTTAAACAGCAACTATTTGCACAGTAGCCATATCTGGGAAAGAGTCCTAGGGATAACAGAGATCAATATCTTGTTCCACTCAGTACCACTATCACCACCGTGGCTCCCACTCAGAAATCGTTAATTGGAATAATACCTGCAACAAGTCATTATTACAGGTCTTTGGTTTGGCTGGTCCATATTCAGAAAAAGGAAAGAGACAAGAGGTTTAATTTACCAATTCATGTAGGTTCAGAATTGTTCATTGCAGTTCACTGCCTGTCTTGTATACCCAGAACAGACTTGGCTCATAGGCACTCAATTTGTTGAATTAATAAATAGGTTCAGGAATGTTCATTCTATGTAACAGTAATAACAACAATAATATCTATCATATATTGGATTGACTCTAGAGACCCAGCTCTCTAGAGTCAGGCTGCCTGAATCCACGTACCAGTTGTTTGTCCTTGGGAAAGTTACTTACCTTTTCAGACTCTTGGTTTCTTCACCTGTAAAGTAGGCCTAATAAGGATACTTACCTTTCACAGGACTTTTGAAAGGATTCAAGTAGAAAATGAATGTTTACAATTAGCATTCACTTATGTATATTAAATTCTATAAACACTGTAGCTATTTTTGAGTGCCTACTCTATGTCAGGCATTACACCAGTGTTTCTCAATCTTGGCCAAACTGACATTTGGGTCAGATAATTGCTTGTTTGGGGGTGCTGACCGTGCATTGTAGGATATTTAACTCATCCCTGCCCTCCCCAGTGGTGACAACCATGATCAGCCCTGGTTGAGAGCCACTAAACTC
>NW_011888783.1:4441445-4466025 GCF_000151845.1 Pteropus vampyrus | reverse complement strand
ACTCTTTGATTCAATTAGCATCCTGCTGCCAGATGACTCTTCAGCAGTAATTAACTGCCCCACTGGAAAAGCACAAATAAATCTTCACATTCTGAAGCATCGAGTTAAAATTTCACTGACATTCAAGATGCTTGAAATGCTCCCTCTACCCCTTGTTGTACTGTCTCTCTACTTCTCCCCATCCCCCTACCACATTCCTCACTATCCTACCAATTGGCTGAGGGGAAACCTTGTTTCTCTCTGCTCATTTTGTGGCTTCTATGTTTGGCAATGTTTTCTCTTCTCCGTGCCTCTCTCTCAAAATCCTAACCACTCTTCTAGGTCCACCTCTGGCTGAAGCCCTGGCACAAAGCATCCTCTGACTAATGCAGTCTCATCAAGACCTTTCTATTTACAGATTTTCACAGCCCTGACAGTCTATCTTATATCACTTAACACCTTAATTTAACTCTCTGGTATCCGCTGAAATTTAGTGTTTGCCTAAATGGATTACAATTCTGTTGCATGCTGGTACCACATCTCACATTAATTGGCTGTGATCAAAGAAGGTTTTCAATGAGTCCTTAAAAATTGACTCCATGGAAGTCTCCTGCTGCTGTGGAGGCAATACTTCACAGAAATGTGCTCCCTGATCTTATCTTTACATCTGGGGCTCCACCCTTTATGAGGTCACCTCATATGGTTCACTGATACTTGGAGACACCATTGCAAGCATACTTGCTTTTTGCCAACTCATTTTGATCCTAAGCCCTCTGTCGGCCCTTAGCTCTCGACTCCTAGTCTCCTTTTCTTATCAGCACACCTTGATTTACTTCTGCATCATGGTCTTTGATACTAACTTCCTTGGGAGTAAACCCAAGTCACTGGGCTGAAGTTAGCTCTTTATGGCCTCTTTACTGGTGTCTCTGGATATGGAAATTATGACATCATCTAAGCCAATGATGTTCAAACATAACTGAGGATAAGATCACTAAAGTGCTTATAAAACATTCTGATTCCTGGGCCCTGCTCCAGACCTGCTGCATATCCAGCATATGGGCCTAGCAAGCATCCCAGGTGATTTTTATGATCAGATGAGTCAAGGAAACACTGATCTAAGCTACTGGGTAATAGTTTGACAGCTGATCTAATTCAAGCTCTATTGCTAGCCAAAAATTAGGCACTCTGGAAAAAGAAATAACTGATTTCAGGGGCTTAGGAGGGGCTTATTAATTATTCCACTTTTCTAACTATTAACATAAGGAAGTATGTTCTACTAAATAGAACACTACCATTGAAATTGTGTGGCCTTGAATAAGTCATTGAAGAATGATGAGCTTCAATTTCTCTTTTACAGAAAAAGGGATGGTTGGGCCAGATCAGCAGCAGTTCTCATTCATGGATACACATTAGAATCATTTCAGGAGTTTTTAGAATATACCATCCCAAGGATATTAATTTAATTCGTCTAATTAAATTATGTTGCATATTTGAGGTTAAAATAAAGTGAACTGGGTGATTTTTAAGATGCTTCCAGCTCTGAAATAACTCTGACTTAATAACTCTACCATTTTTTAACTCTTGTGACATCTCTCAACATATATGGCATATGTAAATCATATATACTCTTTTATATTCCACTTTTTAAATAACATCTTTGTTAGGTATTTGATGTTCATGTATAAAAGAGACTTAATAATTTTAAAATATTCTTATGAGTTATTACTATTATGTAAAAATATTCAGAAGTATAATAGTCTTCTAAAATCTGTAGGCTCGAATATGAATAGCAACAACCCAGTTGCTAATTATATCAAAGATAGGAATATACCTATCCATTTCTTCAGTATTTCAAGTAATATTTATTGTTGAGTGTTTGCTAATTAACATCCCTTGTATTAGTTATTGACGATACCGCAATACATGAGAAACACAGTCTAAGCCCGTGTGGAAAGATGTGCATTGTGTACTACAAATGTAGTTAGGATCACAATGGCATACAGAGAGCTACAAGAATGAATAAAGGGGATTTAATATACTCTGTGCAAGAAAGGCTTATAGGGTGAAGTGAGAGTTAAGTTGAAACCTGATCAATGAATTGGAATTAAGTGTATGTATGGGGCAGGGTGACTTGCATATTGGAAGGAACTGAAGTGGAAAGAGCTTGGAGTCTACTAGGAACAGAAAGAAGACCAGAGGCTGGAACTGGTAAGCGAAAGGAAAGTGGCATAAGTGGAGGGCCATGTAAGAGAGTTTAGAATTTATTATAAATAGAATTTATTCTAAAATACCAAAGTATCCAAGTTTAGAATTTATTCTAAGAACACTGAATATTTTAAGCGGGGTGCTGAAATAATCTGATTTATATATTTTAAAGTCCCCACGGTGTTTGGAGTGCAGAGATGCCTGGGTGGGTTCAGGGAAAACAGGCTATCACAGAAGTTGGGGAAATACGGACTAAAGTGGTATGAGCAGAGGTGGAGAAACATAAACAGATTCAAGATATCTGAGGAGACTTGAACGGGCTTGATTAATGGGATGTGGGAGGATGGGCTGTGGGAGGTCAGGGAACTTAATGAGTCAAGGTTTCAGTAAGACCTGAGTAACCAGGTGGATGGCCATACCATTTACTGATAAGAAACCCTGAAGGAAAAGGAGCAGCTTCAGTGGGAAATATGAGTTCAGTCTGGGACACAGTAAGTGTGAAACACCTGTGAGTCAACCAAGTGGAGGTCTTGATTAAAATGGGTCTGGAACTCAAAAGACAGAGCTGGACTAAAGTTACAAGTTGAGAGCTGTCAGCATATAGATGGTAATGGAAGTCACCAGAGGTGGGTGAAATCATCTACTATGTGTCAGGGACTTGTGGCAGGTGCTAGGGCAATACATTCACTGTGCTTGAGTGCCTCACAGTCCAACAAATGCAGCCAGGTCTGACCGAAGCCTGAATTTTAGTTCAACTGTCATGAAAACTACCCTGAAAATCCCTATTACTGATCATAGTAGGTATATCCTTCTCTGTTCTACTCTCTGGACTCCTAATTCAACCTAAAACTAGAAATTCATCTATCAGTAGATTAGCCTATACTTTAAGAAAGTGAGTTTCAACAGAGAGTACTTCTAAAGCCATGAAGAGGTTTCACTTAAATCTTAAAAATAAAATTTACAAGTTGAAATATATTTACGTTAATATCACATCTTTTAAAAATCACTGAACATGAAAACCAGTGAGCAAATTGAAAATTCTGTGCTTGGTCATTCTCACAGTGATGTGAACTTTACAGTTTACAGAGCTATGATCACAAAGCCCAAGGTCTGTTAGGCCCATGCCACATGTAAATAAGTCCACAGTCTAAGGGGTTCTTGGACATGGTCTGCTTTTAAAATGTACTTTGTAGTTTAAAAGAACACTGTACCCAATGGCTAAGCCTTCTGTTTGAAAGTTCACTGATACCAGAAATAATTACCAATAAACCTTTCTGAGACATTTCTGAGAGTTGACCCTTCTCCAATTATCCTTTTTCCTTCCTCCCTTCCTTTCTCTTTCTTCCCCTTCTTCTCTCCCTCTCTTCGTTCCTTTAAACCTCCCTCCCTCCATTCCTTTTGTTTTTTTCTTTTTTCATTTTTTTCTTCTTTCTACAAATAATTTCTGCCTCAAAAGCTTTTATGGAATGAGAGGAGGCATACATATAACATCTACACACCACATGCAGCAATGTTAATGGCTTCTCTATGCAAGGCACTTTTACAGAACCACAGCATTAATATCAGAAATGAAAGAGACCTCATGGACTACCGTATCCAATTCACCCATTCTAGAAATCAAGAATAGGAAACTTTCCTGATGTTCCACTGATGTTCTTGAGAATCATCTTAAAATTTATTTGGCCATCATGTTAGACTCTACATAGTAATAACAGTCACTCTTTGCATTATCTTATTAAGACAGTAGGTCTAGAACTGCATAACCAATACAGTCAGCCACTAGGCACATGTGCCGATTGAACTCTTGAAATGTGCCAAGTCTTAATTGAGATGTGCTATAAAATACATAACAAATTTTGAAGAAAGTTTTAAAAAGTAATGTAAAATATCTCATTAATAATGTTTATGTTGATTACGTGATGAAATGATGTTTCAATATATTGAGTTAAATAAAATATTAAAATTAATTTTATCTTGTTTCTGTTTACTTTTTTAATGTGGCTACTAGAAAATTTTATATTGCATTTTTTATCACATTTGCTACTAATGTTTAGCTCTATTGAACAGAGTTGTTCCAGTATAATAGTGCCTACCTCATATAAAGTTGTTTGTTGGTTAGCTAACATTTCAGGCCTTTATAATTTAAGTTCCTAAGTTCACTCAACATTAATAAATAAAAACATTCTTTCACATATCAAAAAAAAAAGTGGATTACATATCCTAGACAGTCCATGTAGAAAATTTACTGGTCACAGTTCAATAAGGCCAAGGAATTTAATGATTTATCCAAGGTCACACAGCTTATTAGTACAAAGATGATACCAGGATCCAGGACTATTTGCTCACTGACCTTTTAATCATAGAACAGTTCAATGAGCAAAACTGTGAAATGGTTTTCAATGGCTGCAAAACGAATTTCAGTTGAATTCAACAAATATTTGAATGCCTCATAGGTGCTAGTCAAAGTGCTAAGAAGTAGTGATTAGAGGGCTTAAGTTATCACCTTAATGTCCAAGGAACTTCCATTCAATTCTAATGAAAAACAAAATTACTTTCATCATGTTTTTCTTACATTCATAACTTTACTTAAATATGACTATATCTATGTGGGGAAGTTTTCTTAATTTTCAAATTCTAAATTTGAAATATTTGTTCAGTGTAAAAAAAAAAAAGCTATTAAAAATTCCCTAAAATGAAAATGTATGTTAATAAAAGAAACATTAATTTTGACTTTAAGGAATATACATTAAAGCCATTACCAATTTTTTCCCCCAAAAAATCATATCTTTTGGTTATAATTAAGTTAAAGCTTAAAATTAATGTTATTATATTCTTTGCTGAGAGAGACAGATTTTAACACCCATTGATATCATTACATGGTTATATGACTTATTAAGACTCATCTGTTACTAAATAGTAAATTTTAGTTTTTTCACCATAGGCAACTCTTATAAATATCTTTGGTGAATTTAGAGTAATAGCACTTTATCCAGAATACTTCTTGGATATATACACTTATAAGTGTATTAAAAGAATTACTTCAATTACTTGCTTTAAACCTCTGGACACTGTTGCTTAATTCCCTTTTTCTATTAACATCTTGGCTTTATCAACTTGTCATTTAGATCATCAACAAGGAAACCTAACCTTGTAACCTTGGAATAAATTCTACTTTGCTACGATCTTCCAGTTTGGTGATGGGTTCAATCTGTCAACATTTTAACTAAATATTTGCATCTACATTCGTAAGTTTTAGGGGGCTACTTTTATCAGGTTTTGGTATTTAAACCATGATATCTTCATAAATTAAGAGTTTTCCATAATTTTTTTTAATGACTCCATCTCGTTCAAATACAGGAATTGTCCATTCTTTGTAGGTTAGAAAGAAGTCAGTAATAAAAATCACTCAGGCCCGGTGCCTTTTTAAATAGTATTTCTTCAACAATCTTTCCTATTTCTTCTATATTTACTAGTCTTTTTCTGTTTTCTTTCTTTTCTTGGGTCACTTTTGTTCATTTATACTTTGCTAGAAGTAGTTTTCTCCAGATTTTTCAATTTATTGCCACTGAATTACAAATATTTTCTTAAAAGCTTTTCTTTTGATATCTTTCATATCTATGTTCATATATCCTTCCTAAATTTGTGTTTTTTGATTTTTTCCTCTTCTTTAATCAAGCTTACTATCTATTCCAAGAACCCAGTTTTTTAATTTTATTTACTTTTTTATTAATCTTTAAAAATCTGTTTCAGAATTTCAAATTTTATCTTCATTAAATCTCTGTTCCTACTCACTTTTAGTTTGTTTTGCTTCTCTCATTTTTAGTCTCTTAACTAATATGAATTTCTAAATCATACCATTTCAGTGTTCTTATTTTAAAAATAAGTAAATAATGTTTTAAAAATAAGTAAATAATGTTTTAATACCTAGGTGGGAGATAGAAAACAGGACAAATAGATTTTTCTTTTGTAGTCTTCCATATCATTTCACTTCTTGCCAAAATATAATCTTGCCTCTGTAGTTTGACAGGGAAAAAAAAAAACAACAATAAGGTATACGTTATTTGTGATTTATTATGTGAGGTCTCACAGAAATTGTGTTGTGGAGGGAAGAGAAAAATCTTCACATCCCACAACCATTCAACAATGACCTGAACATTATAAAATTTGTGTTCACTCAAACATCTCTTTCTCTTCTTGCCCCCATGAACACTAGCATTTATCCTCAGTCAATTTATCCTCAGTCATGAAAGGCTAGTCTCTGGCTAATGGTGATGTTGGAAACATCACTGTAAATATACAAAATGAAAATGAATTGCAAAGTAATATGAATAATGTTGCAAAGCTGCAAAGTGATGTTTTATGGATCACTGGAAAAGCCTTTGACTAAAGAGAAAAGACTCGTTTACAATAGGTGATTCAAGAGAGAATGCTTTAAATATCAAAATATTTAGTCAATTTTGGGGAAATTGATAAAGTATGAAGTTCTCAAATATTTTTGCAAAACTGGCCCTTTTTGATCATTTCAAGTAAATCAAAAGTGAAATGAAAGATGTCAAATCAGGTTCTCATTGTTTTTTTTCCTCATGCCTCAAAACCAACACTATTCATTCTTTCTGCATCCTAAAAATTATGGTGTGGTTGTCATATAACCTAAATTTTGTTAAATATAAGATAATGTGAATTTTTTTCACAACTGTTAGTTTCATTTTTAAAAATAATATGATTCAAAACTATATTCTTTAAATATTTACTATAAATTGCTTTTGAGTAGTTTCTCCAGAGTAGATAAGTTAGAGCTCATTATAATAGTTCCCTAAGTGTTTTATCATATTTTAAGTAGAAAAATTAACACTACACATTACATTTTCAATTATTTCATTTGATAATAAGAATAGATTATAACAATTGATCTTAAAAATAAAGATTACAAATAAATCTTTTTCTTTTCTAACATCACACCTAATACCTTTCAATGTGTTGTAACTTAATTTTATAAGAAAACAATAATTCCAAAGAGTGATAGAAATATCTGGCAAAATTATCTTTCTCTCTGCACTAAGAAAAAGCCCTGAAATCTTAGTACATTCACATGACCCCTTTGCTACTGGGTACAGAAACACCAGAATTCAACTGAATTTCAGTTGTACAACAAAAATGACAAATACATTTTCACATATGTGGACTATTCAATTCCATCTGTCTTTTTTCAACTTATTGTTTCATTCAACTACATTAATTATAGCAACACCAAAATTTTTAAAGAAAGCTGTGAATTGATTTTAAAACGTAGTTTACATTTTTCTAAAAGTCATATTGCTATTCCAAATCTATTTGACTGTACCTAAAAACATTTCGGTTGATTATTTAAAAACACATCCTAATAATGTGTTTTAGAGGCTCCAGGTTCTCGCTGGATTTTTTTTTTTTTTTTTTAAATATGTGCCTTCTTTCCCCCACCAAACTTTTTTCCAAATCCCCAGAGATGAGAGTTTAACATTCTGGTTGGTTAGGAAGTAAAGCCATTCACCCACACATTTGGCAAATATTTAATAGTGACCCATGTGCCTGACGAAGCATTTAGTCTCTGCCTTCTGGAGGTAAGCTAGACAAGTAATCACACAAATAAATGCATAGTTATCAACTGTTATAAATGAGAAAAAAAAGGGGGGGTAGCTAATTTAAATCAGAAGATCAGGAAAACCTCTCTGTATCTAACACTAAACCAAAACCTAAAGAAAGAATGGGAGTTAACACTGAAAAGAATGAAAGCATCCTCGGCCAGAATGTGTGAAGGCCTTGAGGTTTTGCAGCTTGGTTTGTTGTAGGAAATAGACCAGCTAAACAAGAATATAAAGAAGGAAATGAGTGGTGAAAATGAGTCTACAACCATAGGTACGACTTTGTAGGTCATTTAAAGGATTTGTTTTGAGCAAACAACAACAATAATGTTAGTTAACAAAAGCAACCATTTTCCAGTTATCATGTTAAATGCTTTAAATCAATTATCTCCTTTTACCCTCACACAACTCTGAGATAGGACTTTTTTAACCTTCATTTCACAGTTGAGAAAACTGAAGTTCCAAATGGTTTGGTGGTTTGGCCAAATTCACTCAGCTAGTAAGAGGCATAGGATATAATTTCAGAGCCCATGCTTTTAACCACTTTGACATACTATATCTCATTTTCATATTTATATATAAATTAACAATAATTTATATAATTAATTATATAATTATATAATAAATTAATATATAAACATATAAAATATGTTAACTAGGAGATGCATGTAAGACATTTACGTCAAGATATAAAATGAGCATTTAGATATATGTCTGAATCTCAGAGGAGAGGTGAGGTCAGGATCAAGTTGAGCTTTTGGCATTTAGACAGATTAAAAGTCACGAGAGTAAATTAGGTTGCCCAAAACCTGGCTGTAGGTTGAGAAAAGAAGAAGGCCTGTACTAAGCCCTGATTAATTCTAACATTTAGAGATTGGACATGGATAGTCAAATTGACTAATTTGGATAAGAAATTAAATAAGCATTAACCTAACCTGTCAGGTGATGGCTCTATTAAGTAATTCTAAAAACATTCTCAATTACCCAGATTTTACCTTTGACAAACCTTGGTCTGGCTACCCAGCCCATTTACTCTGGTTTAGACCTGACTGGGAGACATAATCCTCACAGAGGCATGTAAGGTACACAGCAGGAGCAAACAAGACTCTACTACTCCAAGGCAGGAACCTAATGGAGAGCACAAAGACAGCTGGATGACATAACCCTTGGTGAGTGTCCCACAAGTATAATGGACCACCTCCAGGCAGCCTAGTGCTTACCGAACTCCCAGAACCCAGAAACCATAGCCAGTAGCAACACTCAGAGACTTAGCTTTATTAGCATGGGGCAGAGATATATGGTAGTGTCTGGGCCTTAAACAATTAATTATTCTGTTTCTCTTCCCTCTAAATTTCAGTCTCAGAGCCTGAACTATGTTGCACTGTTCCCAGCTTAGCAGTTCAACTTTTTTACTCAATGCTCAAGCTTCAGTCTCTTAGTATGTTTTTTCTTCTTTAACACTTAGCATCCTATCAGTAGGGGTATAGAACTTTATTGTTTTGAGACTGAATTAGATGTTATTATTCACATTTTATATAAGAAGAAATTGATTCTAGAGAAACTAATAAATCGTCTAAGATTCCCAAGCCAGTAAATAATTGAGCTGGAATTCAGGCCCAAGTCTAAAATGTATTTAGTCTTTGGGAAAGTAGGTGAACTGTAGCACTCCCATGGCAAAAGTTAAGAAGAAGCTAAGGTAACAATTTTTTTTTTTTGCTAATATTACTTTTATCAATCTTTTTCATAGTTGTCAGACATATAAAGATACACTAGGAATGAGCAGCATATGAAACATCTTTTACTGGTGTCATTCACAAGCCACACTGACCACTAGATTGTATGTAATTAGAACCACCAACAATGAAGTTTTCAAATCCAGTTGGTACATGAGCAGGGCTGAGACCAGAGAGAGGTGTATGAGGTACCTAGGACGAAAATTTTAAACAAGTACTCACTTGTAGGACCTTGAGAGTGAGTGCATCCTTAAATTTTGCACCCTGGGCCCCTCATTTGCCTCACCCTAGTCCCTGCCTTATACAAGACCCCCAAACTAATATGGCTGTAGGAGCCAGGGGTGCCTGATTTCTTCCAAAGCTAACCTTTGAAACCAGTCTTACCTCGGGTAAAAAGGAAGGGTTTACTCACCTGCAGCCCAGGGCTTGTAGATTTAGCCATTTCCTTTGAGGGACCAAGACGAGCCTGGCGTGCTTCTTTACCAGGACTAAGTCCCTGCCTCCTCGCACCAATGCCTGTGAGAAGGACCCGGTATTCTCCCTTTCAGATACTACAGCTCTGCTTATAAACACCAGTCCAGTATCTCAGGCCCTTTCAACTTCTAACAATATTCCTGATATAAATCACCTATTTAGATTGTGATATGACCTCTCTTTTGATATCACCTCGTCATTTGGTCCTAAAACCCTTCCCAACTCCTGCCCCATGCGAGTCTTAGCGCTGTCTGCTGCTGAGACTGCCCTTTGACCTGTGAGTCTAGGCTTCTTAAAAGAGTTTTTGGCTCATTCTATCTCCTTCCAATTAGCTCCCTGTTAGTTCTTCCCCATAAAAATGGACAGAACCATCCAATCATTGTAACAGCCAAATGTGCCTCAACATATTTTCAAAAGCATCATCTATGAACAGCCTGCTGAGAATCATTAGAAGTAAAAGAGAAGACATATCTTCAATGATAACTGGGCCGAACATTTCTGAGCCTGGTTTTTTCTATTCCATTGATTCATAAGCCTTATGTATGTTAAAATCATCTGGGGGAACTCCTGATTTATCTATTTAACACACACTTATATACTGCTTACTATGTGCCTAAAGCTGTTGTAAACACTCTACAAATATTAACTCATTTAATCCTCATTACAACCCTTTGAAGTAGGCACAATTATTACTCCCATTTTACATATTAGGAAATTGGGGCCCGAGAAGTTAATGACTTACCCAAAGTCACACATCTAATAAATGTAGAAGTCAAAATTCAAACCCAGCCATTTTGGTCATAGGGTAAATGGTCAGTACTATATTATACAGCAGACAATCATATCCCTTCCACAAAGATTTGATTTAGTAAATCTGGGAAGAAGACTGAGAAAGCTATTCATATTTGAAGAAGACTTTCAGGTGACTTTAGATAGTGAGAAGGGTGCCTGCCCTTCTAACTGGCATTTGGGAATCACAGCACTATTACATATCTCATTTAGGAGAGACAGGAAAGAGACTTATGTGGCTAGAAACAAATTTGTGTCAGCATATCCTGAGAAAGCAAGAAATTCATCTAAACCTGGAAGCCAGGCTAACAACACACATCGCTTTTATAAAATGGTCAATGGTGAACAATGTATTATTAAATAGAATGAAATGTATTAAGAATGTAGTATCAGAGAAAGAGTGTATATATATATGTGTGTGTATATATATATATATATACACACACACACACACACAGACATATGTATATGTATACATATATATACATATATATACACACATATATATATATACATATATATATATATATAGCATTAATGAACATGAAATTATCCTTTTAAGTAGAATAAACAACAGCAACAGATTTAAATGAAAGAAAGAAGAATAGCCTAGCTAGGTGTATGGTGGGCCACTGATTGGCAGTCTGGAACCAGTTAAACAAGACTGATACTAAGTGTGACTTCAAGCAATGCAGGAGTTACAGCAGCTGGGCAGGGGGAATAGAAGCAACTGGAAAACCATGAAAAAAATAAGATAAAACTTGAAAGCAGTTTAGCACCATACTAATATGATTATCACCACTTTGTTTAGTATTGTCATCTTGGGTGATTCCTGTAAATAAATGAAAATATCAGAACCAGGCAAAGCCATAAGCAACAAACCACTCTCCAAAAAAGGTAAACAACTATAGAAAAATTAGCAGTGTTTCTGGCCACTCAGTATGGAAACAACTGTGGGTCAAAGAATCAGTTCAAACATTAACCAGAGTTCCCATTCTGGCAGACAATGCCAAAGAGGGAGGGGTACAAAGTAGACCCATATACCAGTAAGCTCTGTCTCTTCAGCCCTACAGATAAGCCTCACCATCATCTCCAAACAATAATTAAAATGTCATCCTATGTGTCGGGGAAGGCATGTTCCTAGGTTCCTATCAGCTCAATTGTGGTGAACCCTAAAGGTTTGGAGGAATGGAGCTGGTAGGTAGTTAAGAAAATATCAAATTTTAGTTTTTATTTGGTATAATATTTGGCAGTAAAGTTTTTAAACAATATATCTTGTGATAAGCCTTCCAAACTGAATGTATTTTGCCAAAATTTAAACATATTTCATAGTTTCTTTTCAGGGCTAGGTATTATAGACCAAGGCAAATAAAATCCACTTTTGTCAAATCATCTTCAACTTACTGTAATTCCTCAAGTGTTTTTTCTTTCATTGTGCTCTTTTATATTTTGAAACAGTGACACTTTACTTTAGAACTTTTTCCTCGCAAAACAAGACTCACCCCACTACTTTGCATTCTCTACTACTCTTGCCCTTAATGTGATCTTAGCCACCCAGATTAATTATAACTTTTAACCAATTTAATAACTTCTATTTCATAGAGAGACCTGGAGGTAGATAATTGAGAGCTGTCATATGCACACATTTTAGCAGACAAATAAAGTTCCTTAATATACATAACACAACTATCTACAGCCACACACATTCCCTTTATACCTTCTGAAAGTGGCAAAAATGAACATGTCCCATAACATTACCCAAAAGGATAGCCATTCTATGGCATATAAAAACAAAAAGCAAAAACATAGAAACTTAAAATTATGCTTTCATTAGTCATTGTTTCAGTATTCAGCTTTTAAAATAAATTATCTAGTTATCTAATTAATCATTAATTCACTCAATTTGATATTATCTCAGGGTTTTAAGTCACCTAAAAATTTTGGAATTGTGTTTTAACTTACATGGTACAAAACATAATTACTGTTGATACAAAAAGTTTGTCTGAATAATTACTCACTTTAGTGAACACAAATTTACATTTGTCATAAACTTAAATATTCTATAGCAGTAATGCCATCTTATTTAATCAGTAAAACAATATAAGAATTAGGAAATTCAGATTAAATCATCTCTTCATGAAAAAACAAATCTAAATATCATAAAAATAAAACACATACCTGTATTTTACTTTGCATTGATAAACACATTTACTTTCTTAAACCCAAATTATTAATCCAGTCTGATTTCTCCAAAAACTCACCTTAATTAGATAAACTTGGATTCTGCAAATGTTTCTAAGCTAGAAGTTTTTGTAAGAAGGACTTTTTTTTTCCCCTTAAAAGTATAGCACATCTAAAGTATTAGAAATTCTGAGATTTTTTTAAATTTTGGGATTTATACAAGTGCATATTTATATCTATAGACTATCCTTTAATTTAAGAGACATTATGAAATTTATTAATACCCTCCAGAAATATGAAAAATTTTACATTCTCATACAGCAGAGTGTGAGCTGTTCTAAATTACGGACACACAGACACACAAAGAGTTTATAGCTTCACTTTTACAATCTCATTCCCAGGTCGAATGTAAACACAGAAACATAAAAACTCACCAGCCTAGATCTCAAAAAGCCGTTCTCCTTCCCAGTGGACACAATATTCTTAATTAATTTGAGCTTGCAAAAGACAAACCAAAAGACTAAACACCTGGATTCTCTGCTATCTCTCTTTTCAGAGACTAGATCTCCATAATCCAACCAGTGTCACCAAATGATTAGACCACAAAAACAAATTCCCAATCACTGTTGCTACCAATGTGGAATAACTTAGCTGTGTACAAATCAAAAACAAAAACAAAAATTTTCAAATCATTAAAAAGGAAAAATAGTAAACTTAGTTCTATAACCACTTACAATTTACTCAAAGAGCCGATAAAAGATAAGCCTTGACTTTAACAACGCACAAGGTACACTTAGCATAGGGTTTGGCTCCATCATGTCAGTCCGCTTGGGCAGCTCTATGGAAACTTGAGATTTCCGGTGTTAAAGTATAATTTCAAAAATATAAAATCATGTCTCTCATGTAAAAAAATAAATATATGTCAAAATTTTATTCAACTCATTAACTGATGAGGGAACGGGTAAGACATTAAAACAAATTTAAAGGGTCTATGAAAAGCCAGGCCTCTATTAGTAAAGAAATGTTAGCCTAGAATTGCAGAGTTAAATACTGATTAATGTCTTACAGAACAATAAATCATAACTTTGTGGGGCTATCTGGTCCACCAAATAGAGATTATTTGCATCTCTGCAGAACAAAAATCTACAGATTAACCTCAGACCCTACAGAATTGTAAAATAAATAGCCCAGTCAATAGAAAGAACACCCAGTAATCTCTTATCTGTTCCCAAGTTTTGAATAATTTTTCCCACAGGAGTGAGATACTGTAAATACTGTGTGAGATGTACTTATACCAAAAAATAGTATTCCTTTATCCAAAATTCTTATTTAACTAGGCATCCTGAATTTTTCTTTTCACCCTAATAACACACTTTACCAAGTCTTTACAGTTCCGTTGCCCATATCTCTCTTAAATCTGGGCCTAGCTTCATATCCTTGCCTAGATAATAAATATTAAGTAGTATTTCTACTGCGCTTCCATTCTCATATTTACCATTGGGGGGCGCGCACAACTCACAGTCCAGTGGTGAAGAGGTCACAAAAGTCTTTCTGCATCGGATCCGCTAGGGCACTGTTCTGGGACCTCTCAGACTTCACTACCCGGCTCTACCCGCGCGCTCTCTAATCATCTGTCCGCAAGCGCGGAACTGCTCCCGGGCCAGACCCGGACTGCGCAGGCGTTTCAGTGAGCGCGCAGACGCTATTGGTAGGACTTACCGGAAAGGCAAAGGGAATGGGTGGTGCCCCGGGAGCGTGCGCGCGCTGAGGCTGGGGGCTGGAGGCGGCAGGGGCGCGAGCTCGGCTCCGCATCCTGCGTGTTTTGCATTCGATGGAGATGCCCTTCGGAGAGGCACGCCCGGAAAACGGCGCCGGGCTAGTCCCTACCGACAACTCGGCTCCTCACAAAGTGGATCTTAGCAGCAAGGTGAGTACAGGACGAGGCGGGAAGGCCCGCAGTTCTGGACAGGGCGCCGCTGGGCGCAGAAGAGGTCCACCGCGGCAGCACGGCCCAGTCTCGGCTTCGCCAGCCGCTTTGCTCCTTTTATTCTTATCTCTGAACAGCTACAGTTAAGGGAGACCCGGAAACTTTCCCCAAAATTAGAACCATTTGGCAGTGGGGCGGAAATTTGATTAGGATTAAACTTTAGAAATACTGCCCACCCCAGTTCCGCTGCCCATATTCTCCACCCCAGAAAATGTCACCACCATCCCTCCAGTTGTCTATGCCAGTTAACTTAGGAGCCATTCTTGATGGCCATCACGAAGTCCTATCCGTTCTACTTCTGAAATTCATTTCACATATGTCCTTTTATCACTATGTACACTCTTACCATTCTAAACCAGCCACCTTCATCTGCCTACCATTGGAAACCCTGCAGAGGCTTCCTTATTGACCTCTCATCCATCGTTACCTTCTTCCAATCTGTTTATTCTCCACGTTAGCCAGAGCAATGATCCTGAAACATGTATCCGGTTATTCCAACACCTCCCAAAAAAGGGGTAGAGAAGCCAATATAATATAAATCTTAACTGCCATGAACATTCAGAACCTTTAAAAATATAGTGGAGATGGGGATGATTATAGCATTTCAAGTTTCTAATCCCTCAGTATCACACTTTCCTTGTGTGAAATAACTAGAAATGTATGTATGCCTGCCATTCCTAAAATGAGTAGGAAAGCATTGTTCAAACATAGGTTTCAAGAAGGTTGTACAAATTGGGTCTTGCAGTTCAACTCAGTCTAATCAGTTAACTACACTGTTACGTTAACTGGAGAAATAAGTGTATACACTCGTGGGGCGGTGGGGTGAATTTTCAAACCACACACAGCCCATTCTGATTACTAACATAGCAAGCCACTTAAACTAATGTATGACAGATCCCTGAGGTGTGTGAAGTAGGACAAAGATTATAAAAACTGGTTTTAGAGGCACTAGTGATACCATGTAACAAGTCATGTTCACAAAATTGCCTCCATTACTGAAAAGAATTAGGCAGTAACTTAGTTTACACTAAGTTGAGGCCTCTCCTAGTAATAAAAAGTGAGACCCCCTGCTCTCTAGTCTTTGACATACAAAGATGAATAAGGAAAGATAGAAGGTGATAGGTCTCACTACCCCTTGTAGAGTATTTAGTACTACTTGCTTGGTCTGAATGCCTGGCTGCACCATTTAGTACATAAATTGTGAAAAGCGTTGGTATTTGGAGGGGAGGAATATAGCCTACCCCTTATCCCATTTGCTATTTTTTATTTTAAAAAGCTAAAGCTTAACTTATAAGATATCATTGAAAAACTGGTGCGTATTTTTTATTTTAAGTAAAAGGTATAAACTTTGTTTAATAATGATGGCCCTTGCATGAATGCCAGTTACCAATACCAAACCCTCTCTCTGGGCTCAATGGGCTAACACTTTGTAAGTCTAATCACTGTTTCCTCCTTCAACTTTTCCACACCTGCACCCTCTCATAGACTGATGTTGAAAATCTGTATTCACACACTGCCTGTTTGGACAATCAGTACATTATAGCCCCTTATCCCATTTCATCTTTAATGGGCCCTCCTTGAGCATACACTGAGAACCTCTGATTTAAGATGTTTTTCTTTATTTCAGTAGATTAAAGAACAAAAAGTTGTTGTGGATGAACTTTCTAACTTGAAGAAAAACAGGGTGAGTTATTAGAGTGATTCTGAATAGTTTACAGGAGGGTTTGATTATATCTTAACTATATACTAAAGTTATAAGAATTTTATATAATTTATAAGATTTCCCCATCTATTTAAATTGCAAAAGTGAGAAGTGTCCAAGATTTCATATACTTATGTTACATATAGATATATATCTATATGCTAATCATAGTTGATGATATCTTTTTCCCATCATATATAATTCGCATTACCTTTGAACCGAGTGATACTAATTGTATTATACTATCTTGGAGCTGTAATCACTATTGATATTTATTTTGTACTTGAATTTGATGTTTTCTTTAGAAACAAATGAACTTTAAAGATACTGAGAAGAGAGGAAACTATTCCTTTAAGAGAAAGTGGATAATTATTGAAAAACAAAAGGATAAATTACTTTCCTTCCCACTCCCCAAATTTTTTTACACAAATTTTCCAAATATTTAACCTGGTTATTTAATGTCATTCCGTTAATATATTCATAGATAAGATACTGCTTCATTTGTAGTTATACTATAAAAAATTACATTTTAAAGTTCATGAAAAAATGATTTTGAGCCCTTTAAAGCATTTAAAAATTTTTTGATAACTGACAGATTAGACAATCCTGATATTATCACTTGTCTAATATTAGAGGTTAACGCACATTTTAATTGATACAGACTTTCTAGAGAGCAAATTGGCAGAATGTACCAAAATCTTAAAGGTATGTAACAGTTTGACCTAGCAGTTCCATTTATAGGAATTGATATTTAGGAAAGAATCATGGGAGTGCACAGAGATTTAGTTATAAAGATGTTCATCACAACATTGAATTATAATAGTGAAAAGTTGGTAACAAATATCTAAAACTTGAGAATTGACCAAATAAACTGTAATATGTTAGACTCATACAGTAATGTTGTAAAAGAACTTGAGGAAAAATAGTATTCTTAATATATTGTTCATTGATAAAAGCAAATTATAAATTTGTAGTTATAATAGAAGCCCTTTTAGTTGAAGAAAAATGGTATTATGGTATATTCAGAGGAAAAAGTTTTACCTGTGTTAATGGTAGCAATTACTAGATGGCAGGATAATGAAATGGGTTAACTTTCGATTGTTTATCTGTATGCTAAGGTATTCTGAACATGTTACTGAAGTTCAAGAATAAGTGATAATAGGGTTCAGAGTTTTGACATCTGTTGCTTTTTATATCAAATCATAATATTAGCCTAAATTATGTTTTGCAGAAAGTATATAGACAGCAACAGAACAGCAACATATTCTTTCTTGCAGACCGAACAGAAATGCTTTCTGAAAGCAAAAGTAAGTTTTCTTGGTGTATTATATGGAAACGCACAGGAAGTGTTTTGTAGGCTTTCTATAGACTTTCATGGTAGTACCTGAATTATACTGTCTTTATCTAAATGTTTAATATATAGCTAAAGATTGAATGGTGGTATACCTGTTAATAAAATTAATGTGTTTGGTTTTCTTCAAGTTAGCCTTCCAAAGAAGAGACTATGGTAAAAATAAAATCAAATAAAAATGTAGAAAATGTGTTAGAAAGCAATAATTATTAATGTGTGCTATAGAGTTTTAGACAGATCTAGGTATAAAAAACTTTTTATCACTTTCAGTCTTTATGACTTTGCATGAATTACTTTGAGCCTCCAAAGCCGTGTGGGTTTTAAATAAACTGCCTGGGCCAAAATAAGCATTTAATAAACAAACTATTTTCCTAAAAAATAAAAACGTTCATCATTAGAAGCCTGTTGTACATTATTACTTGTGCCAACAGTGCATTATACTCAAATGGTTTGATCTTGGTAAATAGCCTATGTTGCCCTGTGAATTACTAGGTAAAAGTCTAAGAATTTTTATTTAACTTAATATTTCTTCTCCCTTCCCCCACAGATTTATTGGATGAGCTGAAAAAAGAATACCAAGAAATAGAAAACTTAGAGAAGACCAAAATCAAGAAATAGTCAACTTGATTTTACATAACAATGTGTGGCATTTGTTGTTCTGTAAGCTTTTCTGTCGAACATTTCAGCAAAGATTTGAAAGAGGATTTACTACATAATCTTAAACGACGGGGACCCAATAGTAGCAAACAGTTGTTAAAGTCTAATGTTAACTACCAGTGTTTATTTTCTGGTCATGTCCTTCACTTAAGAGGTGTTTTGACTGCCCAGCCTGTGGAAGATGAAAGAGGCAATGTGTTCCTGTGGAATGGAGAAGTCTTTAGTGGAGTAAAGGTTGAAGCCAAAGAGAATGATGCTCAAATAATGTTTAATTATCTTTCCTCTTGTAAGAATGAATCCGATATTTTGTCACTTTTCTCAGAAGTCCAAGGTCCTTGGTCTTTTATATATTATCAAGCATCTAGTCATCATTTGTGGTTTGGTAGAGATTTTTTTGGTCGTCGTAGCTTGCTTTGGCATTTTAGTAACTTGGGCAAGAGTTTCTGCCTCTCTTCAGTTGGTGCCCAAATGTCTGAATTGGCCAATCAGTGGCAAGAAGTTCCAGCATCTGGAATTTTCAGAATCAATCTCAAATCTGCTTCCATTTCCAAATCCGTGGTTTTAAAATTGTATCCTTGGAAATATATTTCTAAGGAGAATGTTATCAAAGGATGTGTTAATAGCCTAACTCAAATTTCAGCAAACTTGCCAACATTTGTATCAGTGGTAGCAAATGAAGCCAATCTATATCTAAAAGAACCTGTTGTTCCTTTAAATATGATGTTGCCACAAGCTTCACTTGATATTCATCGCAGTAACATTTCCAGCACCCCACCTACAAGAGAGACACTTCAGGTCTTTCTAACTGATGGAAACATGAAAGAAATAGTTCAGCAGTTCATTGATGTCCTGAGTATTGCAGTCAAGAGACGAGTCTTATGCTTACCTAGGGATGAAAACCTGACACCAGGTAAAGTTTTGAAAACTTGCAATAGGAAAGCAAATGTTGCAATCCTGTTTTCAGGAGGTATTGATTCCATGGTTATTGCAACCCTTGCTGACCGTCATATTCCTTTAGATGAACCAATTGATCTTCTTAATGTGGCTTTCATGACTAAAGAAAAGCCTATACCAA
Organism: Pteropus vampyrus; assembly: GCF_000151845.1. Taxonomy (NCBI): domain Eukaryota; kingdom Metazoa; phylum Chordata; class Mammalia; order Chiroptera; family Pteropodidae; genus Pteropus; species Pteropus vampyrus. The sequence goes on along the minus strand of NW_011888783.1, from coordinate 4,446,274 downwards.
CTGGTCTTAACAAAAAAAGGATCAAACAGAAAAATTGTGAAATATTTTCTGAAGACTCCTCTAAAAATGCTGCTGCTGGTGGTGGTGGTGGTGCTGCTGCTGCTCCTGCTGCTGCTGCTGCTGCTGCTAGTCCTGATAAACAATTCAGTGTACCAGATCGAATCACAGGAAGAGCGGGACTAAAGGAACTGCAAGCTGCTAACCCTTCCCGGATTTGGAATTTTGTTGAAATTAATGTTTCTCTTGAAGAACTGCAAAAATTAAGAAGAACTCGAATATGTCACTTAGTTCAGCCCTTGGATACAGTGTTGGATGATAGCATTGGCTGTGCAGTCTGGTTTGCTTCTAGAGGAATTGGTTGGTTAGTGACCCAGGATGAAGTGAAATCATATCAGAGCAATGCAAAGGTATGTCACAGTATATCTGCTCAGAAGAATTTCTGAGACCTAATTTTGACCCTTAAAGTGTTTAGCATTTAGGTTGCAAGAATATAGCATATTTTAGTTGCACTTAAACTACAATACAATGTTTATGACTTTTTAAAAATTGGGCATATTTTATTATTTTATGACTTTGTGGTTTTTCTCTGAAAATGTCTTTGAGATGATAATTTTTAAGGTTTGCTTTTGTCTTAGTTGTTTTCCATACCGTATAGTAGGTAACATTTTTTTTTTATGTGGATTTATTTAAACCTTTATAGGTAGTTCTTACTGGAATTGGTGCAGATGAGCAACTTGCAGGTTACTCTCGTCATCGTGCCCGCTTTCAGACACATGGGCTGGAAGGATTGAATAAAGAAATTGAGATGGAACTGGGTCGAATTTCTTCTAGAAATCTTGGTCGTGATGATAGAGTTATTGGTGACCATGGAAAAGAAGCAAGGTAACTAATTCTCTGAGTGTTGGGTAATTTTGTAAAAATAATAAACTAAACAGATTTTTAGGTTCCCTTTTTCTTTAAAGATTGTTCAAATGAATAATAGTAGCAACAATAATACCTTGGCTTTACATAACAAAGACAGCAGCAAATCTGGGAAGGAGTTAGAGGAGTGGTTATTTTCCAGAATCATTCTCCAAGAAATGTCTTTTCCGTGATTTTCAAAGATGATACAATAACATGTTTGCTTTTAAGACGACAAAGAAAAAGACTGTAAAGCTGAGATAGTGAAATACCAAGAGAAGCTATTTAAAGGGTTTTGTTGTTTTAAATGTTTGCTTTCCTCCCAATAAGGGCATAGGCCCTACTCCCAAGCTTTCTCCTCCAATGTCATATAACCCAGCTTTGTCTCTAGACATTTCTGTATATGTAGATCCATACTGATTTAAATGGTGGTTCTAGTACTGGATTTCCCTCTGTTGTATTTTGAACATAATTTAATTGTATGTTGCAAGTTACCTAAAACCTTCAAAGAGATCAAGGCACTTTCGTATGTATATTCTTTTTTAATGTGGGGGTTTATTTTTACCTACGACATATTTCTGATGATAGTAAACAAGTGCTTGAATACATCTTTTTAAAGCATTGAGGATAAAGGAAGATGTATCATTTAGTTATAAAAAGCGGAGATTTGTTCAAGTAGGTTAATTTATTAAGTGGTAGTTAATTACAAAAATACAAGCATGCAAGGACAGGGAGTCCAAATAAGTTTTGTGGGAATTGGAACATAATACACCTTTTCTGAGACTTCATTGTTTCTACTTTAGTGTTCCCTCTTTCCACTGAACCATGGTTGCCTTTACATGGTTGTCATAGTTATGTTGCCAGTTCTGACTACTGTGTCATTATTCTAGCATGATTTTCAAAATTTATTTATAAACAGATAAATAATGCCACAATACAAAATCATTAAAATGTTTTCCTTTTGAAGGATATATGTGTGTGAGAGACAGAGAAACAGAGACAGAGAGAGATTCAATCCATTATTTCAGCTAGATCAGAGAAAAGGAATTTATTTTATTTAGTAAAAGCAGTTAATTCTAAAGGTGCCATATGATACTCTCAAGTAAAAATGTGTATGAAGAATGTTTAAAACTGCTCATACAGATAATATAGTGACTAGATCTAAATAATCATTTTATTATGTATTTTTACATACATATTACCAGTTATCTATTGATCAAATTTTTATATTTAAATATGCTTTTACAATTAATTATTTTTATAAAATATTACGTATAACAAATACCTTTACTTTTTCCAATCTCTCTGAGCTTGAATAAAATTATAGTAAAATAGAAACACTAGTGTAACTATTGTATTTTGAAGAATGGGAAGAAGGGAAAATGTTAAAGCATTTTAAACAGAAAAAGAACAGAATTTTCTAGGAAATCAGGGAAGCCAAAAAGGCAGAGAGTTATTTTTAAACTCTAATACCTTGTTCTATTGCACCAGATCGTCACCATTTAAACAGTTTAAATGTAATTAAGTAATTTCGATACATACAGTTTTACCATAAGTAAGTATTTCCCAAGTTCAGGATTATAGAGCCCTTCTTTATTGGTTTCATAGACATAATAAAGAGCAGATATAACTGACTTATGAACATGCTTGTTTCCAAGGCATTCCCAAAGATAACTCATGAAACAATTTGAAGTATTTTCTTGACACCATAGGGCTAATTTATTTAGACAAAATTAATTTATTTTGTAGTGTGAGTATTAAAATTACAAGTTGTGAAATACTTAATGTGATTAAATTTTATCTATAAAATTGTGTAAATAACCAGAATATTTTTTAATTGAGAAAAATAGCACCCTCAAAAATAATTTTAACATTGCGTAAAATGCAAAAGAAATGATCGTAACAGATTGATTTCATTTTATATAGTGGTTATATTTATCTATTTATTTTAGATTTCCTTTCTTGGATGAAAATGTTGTCTCCTTTCTAAATTCCCTACCGGTTTGGGAAAAGGCAAACTTGACTTTACCCCGTGGAATTGGTGAAAAACTAATTTTACGTCTTGCAGCAGTGGAGCTTGGTCTTACATCCTCTGCTCTTCTGCCGAAACGGGCCATGCAATTTGGATCCAGAATTGTAAAAATGGAGAAGAATAATGAAAAGGCATCTGATAAATGTGGAAGGCTCCAAGTCATTTCCTTAGAAAACCTTTCTATTGAAAAGGAGATTACAGTGTAATATTTTACAAGGTAATAACATTTATTGAATAATGATTATATAAAAATAAAATACTCTGCTGCTTTATTATTGTATAATGTAGTGGTCTCGAAGTTCATTACATGAATTTTTTTTTAACTGTGCAGCTTAATTAACCAATTTAGTCGAATTAACCATCTACAGAAAGATTATACTTGAAAGAACTCGGATATTTTAAACTGTGATATTAACAGTATTTTGAACTCTTACATGGTAATGTCCCACCAGCAACACTTAAAGAAGGCAGCTTTTACTGACTCTTTTTACTGTAGCTACATTAAAAAATAACTCAATTCGTTGTCATCAGGGTCATGGCTTAGATGGCCTTATTTGACAAATGAGAGAACTAAGGTTTAGAGAAGCTAAACAATTTGCTTAAGGTTCACACTCCTGAGCAATACTTGGTACTTATACTTCATCTCTTTAGGCAACTCGTTTTCTCACTCAGAACTTTCGAAGACTATTTTAAACATTCTCCTGTCCCACAAATCTCTAAGGTCCCTCTCTTTGCCCTTTTCTCAGCTTATGACCTGAGCTTTTCACAGAGATCAAACTCATCAGGCCATGAACTGCCTCTACTTTCCAACACCAGAACTTCTAACTTACCTGTAGCTATACCCATCCTTTCTCCTTTCTTGCCACTAGAAAGGGAAATGTGTCCACACATCAAAAGGCTATGCCTCTACCTGTTCTCTGTATCCCAATTGTTCCTGCCTATCAGAAACCTTATACTCCTCTCTCTAGTATCTTCAGCCTCTTCTTTTCTGTTGATTCTTCCTATCATTTAAAATGTTCTAGTCTGTACTAATTTAAAATGCACATCCCTGGTCCTACAACTTCCTCTACTTAACCATCTTTTGCTTCTCAAGTACATATGTCCTGTCTCTGCCTTCTCATTCACTCAACTCCACTCAACCTGACATCCACCCACATGATTCAATTATGACCACCGTACCAACAGTGCCTGGCTCATAATAAGTGTTCCATGAAGGTTTGTTGATTGAAAGAATGATGCTGGAAGTGGGATTCCAACTCAGGACTACCTCAGGGCCTCTGCCTCTGCCTCTCTGTTTTCACAGAAATAAGTAGTGAAAGCAGAAAGCAGAAAGTAATAGAGGCAAGGTGACCACAGGGGCAGGATGTGAGGCCTTCTATAGAGGGGGCGGGGCATGTGTATGAAAAAAAATCCAAGCAGCTTCAAGTGACTGACGCTGGTGGAGGGGGGAGGCACAGTCTGCAAGAGCACAGCTGGGGGTAGGAGAACCCTTGGGGCTCAGCCCCACACCCCCAGATTCTGAAGACCAACGGCTCAAACCCGTGGACTGCAGGTGAGGTGGAGGGCTACCAGAGGGCGGGGTGTCCACGCTGGGTGAAGCAGGCCTCCAGGCTCTCAGGAAGTTCCCTTCAGATCCTCCAGGCTGTGACTTGCCCACTGGGGGCTCCTGGCTGTGAATCTCCGCCCCGCATGGATGCAGCTTCTCTCTCCAGGACAAGCAAACAATCATTTCAAAGTAGGTTTCTTCCTTTTTCTTGTCCTTTCCCCTTTCCCATGTCCATGTGGGTATAGGTCTTGGACTTGAGTATGGACAGACTTAGATTGATTCTGATTCTGAAGATGTGAAACCTTAGGCGTATTCTGCAACCTTCCTAGTCTCCATTTCTGTATCTATAAA
>NW_011888783.1:4317321-4440175 GCF_000151845.1 Pteropus vampyrus | reverse complement strand
AATAATTTTTAAACGATTTTATAAAAAGATTGAAAAATGTAATGGTTGACCATTGAACAATTAACCTAGAAAAGATGAAAGGAACAGATACAGTTTTTCAGCAATCCAGCTTCATTACCATGACAAATTTTATTGCTTGTCTTTTTCTTTTTATTCATTGCAGAAACTTCAAAAACGACACACTAGAATTTATTAAAAATGTTGAGATTGCCTAAAAAAGGATTACCTAGATTCGATCAAATTCAAGATGAAGAAACCTACCTGGAAAATTTAGCAGTACAGAGAAATGCTTCTGCTTTTTTTGAAAAATATGATCGCAGTGAAGTACAGGAGTTGCTAACTACTGTACTAGTTAGCTGGTTGTTTGGCAAAGAAGATGCCCGCTCTCAATTAGATAACCCGTGTGGAATCATGAGTCAAATGAATAATGTGGGCTTCGGCACCGTAATCCTACTGACTCCTGTGGACCCTACTGCCCTCTTAGACTATAGAGAAGTCCATCAGATAATAAGAGAATTGGCTGTTGGAATTTATTGCTTAAATCAAATTCCTGCAATCAGCTTAGAAGCTAATTATGATCAGAGTTCTTCATGTCAATTACCTCCAGCTTATTATGATACCAGGATTGGGCAAATTCTGATCAACATTGACTACATGCTGAAAGCACTATGGCATGGAATATACATGCCCAAAGAAAAACGAGCCAGATTCTCTGAATTGTGGCGTACCATCATGGACATTGATCCAGATGGGAAGCCTCAAACAAATAAAAATATTTTTGCAGAGTTCAGTTCAGCAGGTAGGAGAATTTAACAAACTTAATTTTGTTAGGAGCCATTTTTTAAATTTAAAGGTAATTTATCTGTGGCTCAGTTTTAGGTATTTGGCCATATTTTTTAAAAAAGATTTTTAAACTCCAAAGGATCTTTTCAATAAAACTTTTTTTCAATGTTTCCAAAAATTATGTTTTAAGTCAAACATCTTGCCTTTCATCTTAATCTCCAATTTATGCAGAGGAGATCAGATTTCAAATACCTGGTGGAGGGTTTTCAGTTTACAGTTTTTGTCTTATATGACCTAAGTAAGAAAATCCATAATAAAGCCAAGGGTGGATGGAGTTGACTGAGAAAAATCTTCAAACTTGAAAACAAAAATTAGCCATCCACACTGCCATTTTATAAACCTCAAAAATGAATAAAACTTAAGGATAAATAATGTGCATCAGCAATCTAAGCTTTGACATTTTAGTAGAATTTGGTTTCATGAGTATTCTTGATTCATCTAACTTTTAAATTCCTCTCTTCTCAGGGCCATACTTCTCTAATGTCTATATATAAACAGTAGATGCCTCTCAATCCTGGTTCATCCCCTTCAGCATATTTAAATTTTTTATTGAAGCTTAAAAAAAAGATCCCCCCCTCCTTGGTTCCTTGGCAGTAGGCCAAGTGGAATGGAAAGCGAAATGGAAAATGTATACCCCAACACTGTTTCCAACTGCTTTCAGTGATCGAATATATATAATTATTTTCTAAATATATTCCAAGTTCATGAGCACAGGCTTAAAAACAAGTCTCAATGCTGGTTAAAATGTATTAGAATTTCACTTGACTGGAGGAGAGACGCTGGCAATAGATTTTATATTGATTCTTCTCTAGGCTCTTTCTTCACTGCTCTCCAAAATCCATTGTCCCATTCTTAGTTCTCCTCTCTCGCTTCCCCACCTTCTTCCTCTTCTCCTCTCCTTCCTCTCCCCCTCGCTTCCCTCTCTCTTCCTCTCCCCTTGTCCCTATTTTCCTCCTTCCTTCCCCCTCTTAGTGAGGAAGAGAATGGGCTGGGCTACCTGGAAAGGCAATCTGGGGGTCTCACTGCACCTTAATCTGATACCATGACCTGTCCTTCGGCGCTTCCAATTTCTGAGCCTTTCTGTCATGAGAATCGACTTGCTCCCACCCACAACAACCCAGAAAGTTTTAGAGGTACCAACCATGCTCTGACTTATATTTAGATTTTTTAAAACTGTCAGAAACACTTTAATTTCTTTATAATCTCTTCATTCATTTTACTTTTTAACAAAAGGGAGGTGAATCATACTGGCCGTTTTAAAAATCCAAGAGTATTGTGGAGATTATAGCTATAGATATAGAAATATAGATGGATGGATGGGAGGAAGAAGAAGGAAAGGAAAGAAGGGAGAGAGGGAGGGAGGAAGGAAGAAGGAAGGAAGAGTTTAAAGGGAAAATGAAATAAGAACACATTGATGTATCATTTACACTTTAAAACACATGTTACAAACTGCATATTTTCCTCAGTCATATTTTATGTTTTCTCAAGCCTAGATTAAAGGTAACATTATAAATGCAATTATTTTTAAAAAGACAAGAAAGGTCTTAATTTCATCATAAATGGGAAGAAAGTGTAACATAGGAAATTTGTCATAATAGTAAAATCAAGTTTTAATTCTTATTTGATGTATCACAGTTAGCAGGCAAATTCTTTATTGATTTTACATATATAGCTTCTGTTATCAGCACAAAAGTAATATGTAATATAATGCTTGAAAACCAAATTATACTTTTAGCCCTACTGAAAAGATGGTTTCCTGCTTAAGAGAGATCACATTTTCTTGTTCTTTGATTTAAAGATGGGACTTGCATTATTGTTTCTATGGTATTGTTTCTATGGTATTTTGAAGAGAATGGGAATTTATTCTTTTTAATTGTACAAGCTTCCATCTTTCTTTACTCTGCTTATTTACCACTCATCCATCTTCTTTTCAATTTTATTGAATAAAATTTGACAATTTTATTGGCATTGCTTTACCCCTTTACTGTCATGTTAGTAGGATTTTAAGATGAAACCTTTTGTTCAATGTGCTATATTTATCAGGAAGCCAAACTGAAGTTTTTGCTTTCTAAAATTTTTCTTTTTCATTGTGAAGGTTTGATAGATATTACAAATGATCCAGACTTTAATGGAATCTATGATGAAGACATGAATGAAGATCCAACATATAATCCCAACTGGCCTGAAGAAAAAGCTATATTTATGAAATATGCTGAAAATATTATGCTAAAGTTGACATTCAGTACCACACAAGTTCAACAGTGTGAAAATGTTTTTATATTTGAAACAGCCTATTGGCTTACTAATGCAATAAAATATAATCAGGATTATCTTGATATTTGTACCTACCAGAGACTACAGCAAAGATTATATCTTCAAAAAAAAGTTATTCAAAAACACTTTGAGAAAAAAAAAGAAATCAGAATAGGAATAGGATACTTAAAGTTAATATGTTTTCTGACTCCATTTCTACTGAGTTTAAAAAAGAAGATGAAAGTTCCATATTTAAATAGTCTGCTTCAGCCTTTTTCAGGTAAGAATATCACCAAAAAATCAAGTATAAATATATATAAATATTAAAATATAGTGTGTGATTCCAGACACAAAACCTAGCTGTAGCCTGTTAGAAAGAAAAAAAAATTAATGTCTCCAAAGTAATGAAATATACTTGGTATTTGAACATAGTACTTGGTATATATTCATACCAATTATAATGGTTATTGAAAGACTTAAAACAAGTTCTGAGAAATTGGAAAATTTGTCATGTTCGTGATGGGACAACACTGTGAGTATATCATGTCTCATCCGAATTATAAATTCAATTCACTTCTACTCTAAATCCCTATCATGTTTTTCATGAAAGCTTATAAATTTCTTCTGAAATTAATATGGAGCACTAAAGGAAATTTCTGAAAAAGAAACAAAAAAAATATTTTAAAACTTTAGTAATATATTGGCACTGTAACAAATAGAAAATATAGGAAAATAGCTGAAATAGGACTATGCTTAGATGGAATTTGACAGGAATGCAGTGCAAACTATTCCTTCCACCCAAATTAGCCCATGATTTATGTATTTTCACTGGCACCTAATCCTGTAGGCTTGTTATAGTGGGCTTTTATTCAGATGTAAGTTTCAGTAGAAATTTTGCAAATCACTTAGTGAAAATTTGCATCATGAGCATTTAAATGGTGAAGATTATTATCCATATCTGTGAACTATTTAAAAATGGACTCATGACAATGCTGGTCCTAGGGTAGGTGTAGGATAATGGTGCATGAGAAGAATTAAGAGGGCATTGCTTAAAAAGATGTTAGCTATATCTGTAATGTTTTATTACTTAGATTGTTGGAAGCAAATATGACTAAATGTTAATAGTCAATTCCAGGTGCTTCAATTAGGATGTTATATTATTCTTTGTATTTTCCTGTACATTTTGCATTTCTCAAAATACATTATATGCTTTATATTGATGAAACTATATTCTGCTAACAAGTCAAAATATTGAATAAACTTTACTGAGATTTTAGAAAAAAAAATTTTTTTTTTAAATGGTTTACATGTAGTCTTATTACTTTCTAAAAATGTGGGCTGGTTATTTTTGTAATGAGAAAATACCCACTTATTTCTTTTTATTGTCTCTTTTCATCTAAACTACCTCAGGTAAGTTTTTGCCTATTTAACCAAAGATTCTCTAAGGCACACAATTTCAAATCTTTTCTAATAATTAAGATATTAGTCTTGAGCTCACATATAGAAATCAATAAGTAGAATGCTGTTTTGACTATTCTTTTAGAGTTTCTGCACAATGAAACTACAGAAAATACTCAAAATGTATGGCATAAATGTATTTTTAATGTTTAAAATATACACTAAAGCATAAATAATTTATATTCTGTAATTGTCAATATTTTCATTTCCTGTGGATTTTTTTACTTTGTGTGAATGAGAATCTAGATCTCCAAAATATGATTTTTATGTGCAGTTTTTCACTTTTTAAATAAAACTTTTTTTTTTCCTTTTTTGAGATGACAAAGTTAAGACAGAGCGGGAATTGCCTCCCTTTATCTATGGACGAGATTTTAAATGCCAGAATTTTCACTACAAAGAGGATCAGTATTTTCATGTTCATGGAGGAATTGAATTTGATATTACCACCCCTTCGATTGAGAATGCTTTGGAAGAATTTAAGGTTTAAATTATTGTTCCTCAAATAGTTTGTCATTCAACAGCTCTTTTATCCTATTCGCCATTCAACAAAGACTCTCTGTTGGTACAGGTAGTAGGCAGCTTTCCAAATGAGTATCTTCCCAACTCACTAATTTTTTCGTACATTATGTAACAAACATAACAAGTGCAAACTATATCTAAGTTACTATGTTAGATATTAGAGATAAAATGATAAATAAACTAGGTGCAACTATAATCCTCACAGAATTTACAGACTCTAAAGGACCATATTTGCCCTAGAACACTTAACCAAAGAGTGCAGTAGAAATCCCTGAACATACACTACATATTCTTTCATTTTTCTCAAAGATTAGTATTAGAACAGAGATCCTATAGAGTGTGGGAGTAATAATTCTTCATCTGGAATTTAGTATAAATATTATATGTTTCAATTGTCATTGCTTTTCTATTTTATATTATCTTTCCTTTTGTATTTTTTCCTCCCTGTGTAGGGGTCAAATATATGTAGTTATTATTAAAGTCTGGTGGGACATTATATTTAAAATTTATCATTTACATGTATAAAATTTTATCTGAAAGAAGTCATAATTGTTTAGATTTGTTTAAAGATATGTTTTTTAGTAATACGACTCATGTTTTAGAACAATTTAGAAAAAATACGGGACTGTGCTGCTAATACATTTGTAGAAGATGCAGGATACAAAGAATATTACTCAATACCAGTCATGGAATTTAATGGAAAAAGGTAAGGAACTTTCAGCAATTATTTACTAGCCACAACTTGTTGAAAGTTAGCAGAAAAACAAAGAAAGCGTCAAAACGCAAAGCCTAATTTAAAACCTCAGGTTGGAGATCCTGGAACAAAAATAACCCCCAGGAATGATATATGGACTCAGCAAAGTATTAACTGTTACATTTATTACTTTGTGCACTTTGATACATTCTGTGTAGTAATCCTTAGAGATGGTAATTAGTTAATTTAATTAACACAATAGTTAAATAGGGATGATGGTGGGGATCAAATCTGTGGGCCCACTGAAAAGCAGTGGACTCACCACATACCCCTTTATTTCCATAAGGAATATAGTTTAAAATCCTCTTCCTCTACTGGGTCTCGTTATGCCTGTTGTCTTTTGGAGCAGTGTGTTTTAGTATTCTTAGGATCTTTTATGTGCGATGTTCTTGGAGTTTCACATCTTGGACACTGAAATTTGGAAATATGGGCAATAGAGCTTAGAGGAAACATTTGGGTTGGAGGTTCAGATTTGAGATTTAAAAACATATAGGAGGTGGTGGTTGTAGTTGTTGCTGTTGTTTTCCCGTAAAGGCATGGAAGTAGTTGAGAGGATGGGGCCAAGTCTGGAGCTCTGGAGAATAGCAGCCTTTACAGGATGTGGGGAGAAGCAGAGAAGAGAGCAAAGAGATTGAGAAGGAATGACACAGGTAGAAAAAGACCAAGAAAATTTCAGGAATATAGAAATAGTTAAAAGCATCAAATTAAGCAAAGAAAAAGGTCAAGTCAATTTAAGGTTGAATAGAGCCCTCTAAATTTGGCAATGACTTGGTAAAAAATTTTAGTTATGGTTACAGAAGACAATGTGTATTGCATTGAAGGGTAAAGTTGGGGAGAGTTCATGAGATGTGAAGAAGTAAAGGCAGATTATAAATTTATTTCAAGATGAATGGCAGTGAGGAAATAAAAGAAATAAGGTAGAGAGAGAAAAAGGATAAAGGATGAAAGGTGGATCTTTCCATTGAATACTGCCTGGATGCACACATGGTACTAGAGCTGAAGTCAAAGACCACGTGGCTAATGACCACCATGATTTTAAAAGTAATTAAGTAGCAGATCTCAGGTTTCTGGAATGGACAGTTAATGTGCATCTCCCTGGAGGAGGAATCTCTCGCTCAGTGGCCTAAAACTTCTTGACATACTCCATGTACAATCCTTGTCAACCTAGGAGACACCTCTGAATAAAACTTTATTTTCTCAGATTCTCCCAAGTTTGAGGGTCTGGCTGGGCACTAATGATACTGGGAATGCAGGGAAGAAGCTGGGATGAAAGCTATGAGAAATTGTGTGGGTGAAGGAATATGGCTGGCATAAGTATACCGCCATTGGGCTGTAAAAGATCTACTCAGAGTGTTGCAACAGGATGTCATAGTGGAATTGTTTCTCTAGTTTCTGACTAATGAACAGCAAGCAGTGAATTGTAGATAAAGTGATTTCAGTTTTCAGGCTTTCAAAACCAGCATAAGCTTGTTTCCCAGACTCAGGCAGCATGGAGTAAAAATAAAAATCACAAGTGGAGTAATAATCAGTATTTTCCTGGCTCCTGTATCAATTACTAGAGAATCTTCAATTCCTTATAAAATCTATCCACAGACAATTATTTCTAGGAATCCCATATGCCCATGAATCAGCAGTCTTGGGTACTATGAGATACCTTCAGTTATCTCTCTTCCTGCCTGAGTTGCCCATAATAACCCTAAAGTACACTAGGCCTTTCAACACTAATGTCTTTGTTGTCTCTGGCACTGCTGCTCCTGGTTGTGGAGCTGGTGTCACCCCTGGGGCTGGCTCCTTCTAATGCCTGCTAAATAGTATGTATCATCTGTCGAGACATATTGAAGCCAATCCAATGAAATAAGGAAGATTTCTATTCCAGTTTTACTGATTTCGAAGAAGTGTTGCCATGAACCTCTAATACTTTCATGCAAAATAGCTATTTCAGTCATTTTTCTTACAATTGTTTCTTTCTATGATGTAGAGATCATTCTATATTGGTACTGGACCAGAGAATAATCTGAATGATTGAAGACAAGCAATCTCAAAATCTCCCATTTTCTTTGATTTTGTTATTGACCAAGCTCGTGTATCTTGATGTTCTCTTTGCTCAGAATGATTTATTCCATAGGAGACTCAAGGTCCCTTATGAAAATAAGATCAGCTTCACAGGCCCTCTAATCATGCCTGGAAACATCTAAATCCTAGATTCATTTTTGGCCCAGGTTAGGTTCTCCCAGAGTCAAAAACTAGGCATCACAGTCAGATACCCAGTATTCGGCAGTCTATGAAAGTAGAACTCGTGAATTATTAAGGCGATAGTATCTGGAGAAAATAGATGAATTGATACTGGTACTAAAATGTTTCAGTTTGGGAAGAGCATGTGAGCATCCCAATACCGTTGTGGACATTGGAAGACAGGTCAGAAATCAATGTAGTGTGATTGTGGTGTGTCCAGGAAGTGTGGTGTTAGAAGCTCCTCACCACAGTCTCTAAGCTGGTTGCAGACTCTCAGGCCGAAGAGTATGGAAGGAGTTATGTTTAAAGTGGGGCTCCTCTATTGTCCCTGCTGATGAGTAGACTTAAGGTTTTGAGTAAAAATAGTGGTATATCACCATGCAGTACTTTGATGAGGGTTCCCTCATGGTGCTGGCCATCTGGGCTTTCTGTGCTTCCGATAATCATCTTTGTGCAGGCTAGTATTGGCCTTGTGTAGGTTGTGTATCCATCCTTGGGGGTCACAAAATTATGTGGTCAGGCTTTCTCTGGATAGACCTTCACCACCTCTTGCTTCTCCACTTTCTAGGATAGGACAGCCCCCTACTGGCTGTGGATACTTGATTTGTATTGGATGACTGAACTGAATCTCTAGGAGAAATCAGTCCACCCTCCCTTGGTATTTGTTAAATTTATAAAGTTCGTTTTATTGCTTGAGCCGTGATCTAAGAGTACCTCACCAAGTACCAGGCCCACAAAGGTAGTCAGCATCTTCTGATCCCATAGCAATTTACCACAGCCAGAGCCCACTCCCTGGAGAAGTCCATGAAGAGACAGAGGTTGCTGGCACTAGGATTCTCTTGGAGCAGAATGATATAGAGCTAGCTGGGCCACTCAGGACCAAAAGACATCCTCAGAGTGATCCCCCATGCCTAGATCTATGAGGGTAATCTTGTGGGACTTGGGGTGTCTGTTTGTGGTATCCATCCTTATAACACCAAAGGAAGGTGGCTGTTTTCTTCTAGAAATTTAGTTTAGTCATCCAATATAAATTAAGCATCCAGGTCTGACCCATATAGCTCCTTAAGGCTCTAGAGCCTATCACGACTATGATTTAAAAGCCTTCAAATCTGAGTAAGATTCAAAACCTTTGGTTTGGGAGGCTGGAGTCTAGTAAGTGAGGCAAGTCCCCATTGATGAAGGTGGCACCTCCAAAAGTCAGGGCTCTAAGACAAAGTGACAAGTCCTACCACCTGGCTTGGTGTTGTACCAACAGTGTCGGTAAAGACAGCCTTTCATTTATATTCTCATGGTCTAGTTTCCTTTTGTTAGAGAGGACGTTGAGTAAGAAAAATGACAACTTCAAATAAGTGTGAACAGATCCTCAGATATGCCTCCATCCATGAAGAGGTCTATTATATTCAGAAAATTTAGTTTGAAGTAAAGGTCAAGGGAGAGAGGGTATTAGCCTCTGAATAACTCATAACAGAGTGTTTCCCTAAGACCTTCCTTTAACTGACCCATGAGGCCCCATGATTCCTCTTCAGCTTCTGAGCAAGGAGTTTCCTTAGCATAGAGAGTCACTGACTCATTTCTCTGAAAATTAGTACCACAGCACAAACTTCTCAGCACCCTTAGGGGAACTGATGGTCCCTGAGTGGCAGAGTGAAGAGCTATAGAAAGGGGTGACCACTGTCAAGAATGCTATATTTATAGCAATAAACAGTTGCATTTAGAGCAGAGATCCAGGTAACATTAACAGGCTTCTTGCTGGCAGAGGTAGAGTAAGCAGCTGATGTGCTTAATGCTGAAAACGGAGGGTGTGAAAAGGTATCTCATGGGAAAAAGTGATGGAAGGCCACCATTTTCTTTTGCCTGTGATGATAAGAACCCCAGGGAACAGAGTCTCTCAAAATGTTCCCACTTTTCCATTCTAGCATATAGGAGACTGGGTCTGCTACCTACCTACAGCTCAAGGACCTAGAGGGTTGGGGGTTTCTCTATTCCACTGCTGCAGTGAGTTAAAAGTCAGGGAGCCATTACCGAAAGCATCATTCCAGGTCAGATTAAAGGTAAACCTGGAGAAAACAAATATAGACATAATTCGATTGAAAGAGTTAATATATAAACTTGTAGGAGGAGGGTAAGCAGATGGCTAAAAGGTAAACCTAGAATTCCTTCAAGCCAGAGTTAGGGCTTTGAGCAACTTTGAGGCAGTACCCCTGGTCACTGGCATGGGAGGGCAAGAGTTGATTAGGAAGGCCAATATGGAGAAGACAGTTGTTATAGAAAGACTTGGTTAATAACGGTTGATAATCATGTTATTAAAATATTTATATCCAAGTACAATTTAAACTATATTCTTATATTTGTTATTAAAAAAAAATAAAGTTTTGCTGGCATAGGAAAAAAGTAGCAAATCACTTCAAAGTCAAAAAAATTTATCTTAAAAAAATTTTTTTTTATAGGTATTATGTGATCTATTTTGAACTTGAAACTTTCTATCAGCAACTATATAAGACACAGTGGTGGGGAGCCATAAACGAAATAGTGAACAATCTGAGACTGAAAAGACTTCCACTGACAGATGCTCAATTACATGAACAATTTAAGAAAAAATTTGGTTTCAAAAAAGCTATGAAATGCAAGGTATTTCGGTGATTACTACATAATTTAGTATAAGAAGTTATATATAGTAGATAAGTTAATGTCTCAAATTTTTATCTTAGAGATAAATAATAGGTTAAATAAAGCCTTTAGTATGAAATAAAAATTTCACATTTTAGCCATTGAGAAGCTATACAATTCTAGATTATACATTTCTGGAAGAGTTACGAAACTACCTGTTAATGAATTAGATTGCGATTAATTCAATAATTGCTAATATTTATTGAATGATCATTTTATAAGCCAGGCACTGTTAAAATCCTTTCAACAAACTCTTTCAAGGTACTAGTACTATTGTTATCATTTCTATTTTACAAATAAGGAATTTGAGGTAAAGCACATTAAGGATCTTTTCCAAATCATATAGCTCATAAACAGCAGAGCCAGGCACAAACCCAACATCCTGAATCAAATCTCTACATCTGCTTCAACAGCCTTGACTTAGAGCTTCTGAACCATATAAATTAAGTGGTGAGCTCACCAGTTTCAAAGAATACACTGTCACTTATTTACCATTTATTTTTTAAAATGTCCATAAATTTTATAATTTAATAACATGTTCATTTAATATTAAAATATTAAAGTAGTCAGAATGTCTCAAAGAAGTGTGTGATATTTTTACCTCTCCATTTTGAGACCTAGAGCAAAGAATGCAAACTGTATTTCTATAGCTATATATACAATTTTTAGACTTCTAAATTGGAGCTATCTTCTTAAATTGGAGAAGGAACTCTTTGCTTTTAAAGTATTTCAGAAAGATACTTTACTGTGTTTCAACTGTCTCCAAAGAAGAAGAATCTGTAACTTCTTTCTGAAAAAAAGGAAGAAAAAAAATCTCCCCAAATATATATTTTTAAGTTCTTGGTGTTTCTTTATAACTCAAACAACTTTCATCATTGTTCAGTGAGACACTTTCCATGTGGATCATGTGAAAATTCTACCGAAATCGAGCACCTAATCATATGATTATATTAATATATTTCATTGTCATTTTTCCCTTAAACCAAACTTTAGACGTAGTCTGAAGAAACTAATTCTGACCTTCTTAATAATGTTAGAGTATCCCATTTGGTATGAAGTCCGCTGTTGAAAGGGGATTATCCGCTGTTTTCCATACATTCAGCCGCAAAACCTCAAGTTCAACAATCAACGTTTCAGATGAGGCGGGTTACGCTATTTTCCATCACGCCGCTCTGCACAACAGAGTTTCTATTGTATGTCAACTGTGCAACGCTAACTTCAATGTCAACCAGAGACGCTTTATTATGTTTAGCCAAGGTATCACGTTTTAACTCTAAAATGTTTTTCCTTTCCTTACCCCTATTCAGCATTAAGAATGCGTGTTGATTTGAGAAGAAGGTTAAAATTGGGTACTGGGACCTAGAGCAAAGTTGAGGTTTTTGTTTCATGTATCTCAGAGGGACTCCTTTTAGTTTTCTAAGCGTCACTTATTGCTCTCTTATCTCATGTTATTTATTTGTTTATCGTGTCTCCCTCAACTGAATATAAGCTCCATAAAGGGCAAGGATTTGGTTTACATTGTTTGCCATGATATCCTAGTGCCCAGAAGAAAGCCTGGCATTGGTAGGTGCTCAAGAAATAACTGTTGAATGATTTCATGGATGGGCGAATACAGGGTAGCATTTGATAATCGCTGGCATAATTAATATACTGTGATTTACTATTGAAATTCAGAGAAAAGGAAGATAGAGATTATAGCAGAACATCCATTTCTTACTCCAGGGTTCTCAACCAGGGGATAGTTTCTTTACACTGCATAAACTTAAATTACATTTAATAACAAAAATTTTTTCTATAATAATAATTTTTATAATTGATGACCCCTTTAAGGCTACCCACATTTAAACTTTCAAAAGTAATTTTTCCTGATATTTATGTATTCTCTGGAATGTATTTAACCAGTATAAAAATAATAAAGTTGAAGATGAAAGTGGAGGGCCTCCATAACTGAAGAGAGAAATAGACATGAAGTTCAGGAATGGCTGATGAACAAGACTGGCAATAAAAAATGGTGATTTATATTTTCACACACCAAAACAAAATGTTCTGCTTTAATCCTATTGACCACTAATAAATTTCATGCTCTATCACCATAATTAAAATGTTTTTTATATTAAGATGTTTCTATTACCTGATTAAAATATTCAGTAAGAATAAACTTAAAATAGAGCACAAATTCAGTCAAATTTAAGTGCAATGGGTAGTTATTATTTAAAAGTGTGTTGTATTTTATGCCTTCTTTGGTGTGAAAAAAAGTCTTTGGTTAAAAAATAGTCATCCTGTGACTTACATTTCCATTGACTGAGAATCGGGTAGATTTTGAAATATGGAAAATGTATAACTCTAGTAGCAATGTCCATCTATTATTACTTAAGAAACACAAAACCACTTCACCAGCCACTGGAGAGGCAGCATTTCCAGGTTTTCTCTGACATGATGTCAGATTCATGCAACATGCCCAGAAGGCTTGACCAAAAGTTACAACCAATCCTGTTTATGTAATCTTGCCATCTATATCTAAACATAGTCCTTTTGTTCTTATTAATATGTGTCTATTTTGACTAATTTAGGAAACTGCTATATATTAATAATCATACTTCTATGTGTATTCCCTTTTAAAACAGAGTCATCAAAAACAGATGCGAAAAAAGAAAGAAATGGTAAGATTCATGAAATATATAAGACTATACTTCATACTCTATATAAGATAATTCGAGGAAGGTTTATTTTTAAAGAAACCATTTATGAAGACCTGAATTTTGTAAGTGGAGGGTGATAGTTATTCAAACTAGCCACCTTGCATTGATGGAGGAACACAACTAATCTGAGGTGACTTCAGAGAGGGAACCTCTTAGAATAAATATCCTGACCTCCTTCTCCTCTCTCCTCCAAGGTTGCCCATTGGCAGATACTGATAAGAAGCCAAAGGACAGGGGTTGCTAAATCTGCAGGGACAGAAAGAATACAGAGAGGGTAGTAAAGGGAGATGAGTGGGCCTGCAGGGGAAAATGGACACCTATCTGGTCCACCTATCCTGTGGGAATTTACAGTTAAGTTACAATAGTACACTTCCTGCATTATTGCTCTCTCTTTTTTCCTTTTTCTTTTTGAAGTATTGCTTATGGCTACCTTGTATAATATTATTTATTGTGTCTCCCTCACTTAAATATAACATTGCCATGGTAGTGGCAATGTTATATTTACGTGCCCAGAAGAAAGCCTGACATTAGTGTCAGGAAATAGTTGTTGAATTAATTTATGGATGGATGAATACAGGGTAGCATTTGACGATCACTGGCATAATTAACATACAGTGATGTACTTTAGAAAATCAGAGAAAAAGGAGATAAATACGCTTTCAGGCCCCAAAGAGCATTTATTCCCTAGGCCATGGTTTTCAACCAAAGAATAGTTTCTTCAGACTACATAAACCCCTCCAGAACTTCCCTGATTGTATTATGTCCTTGGACAGTGTTTCTCATCCTCAGCAGTATTGATATTATGGGCTGGATAATCCTTTATTGGTGGGGGATAGCAGGGGCTATCCTGTTTACTGTAGACTATTCAGCAGTATCCCGGGCCTCTACCTACTAAATACCAGTTACAACACACACCCCAGTTGTGACATCAAAAATGTCATCAACGTTGCAAATGTGTGTTGGGGAGGGGGCACTTAATCCCACTGTCCTGGGATAAATTTTCAAGTACATAGGAATCAGCCAGGGAGCTTGTTCAAATGCAGAATCTGATTTCAGAGGGTCTGGGTGGGAGCCAAGATTCTGTATTTCTTTTAAGCACACTTTAAAGTAGTAAGAGGCGCATATGAGAATAGTATTCCTGCCACGAGATTGTGCTGAAACACTTTTTGCAGGGAGGTAGAGAGCAGAGGAAGCAAGTCAGTGAGAATGCTGGTGTGGTTTTTCAAAAAAATCTCCTCATGTCATTTTGATATGTTTCTCCTGCTGAGCGCAGCCTACTGCCTCCTTTTCAGTTGAAATGAGCTAACATGTTCTAAAGTCCTATGATTAGGTCTCAGTCTTTGAGGGAGCCTATGCTCCTAGACTATGAACTTCACATGTACTTGTCAGTTCTCTCCCCCAGCTTAGGTGGGTCAGGATGGCTGGAGGGGTCTGGAGTTGGATATTTCCTTCCCCAAGATCAGTTAGGCTCTGGATAATACCCCAACAGTTTGGGCTCTGGTAAAACAGTTTCTCCTGAAGGCAGGCCTTGTTAAGAAAAACAGAGCGCTCTGGCATGTTTCAAAGTGGTTCTTTTCTCCCTTCCCTGCCAGAAGTTCAAAGGGATTTCTCTGTGATATTAGTATGAGGACCTGCTAGAGCTCCTGCAGATAAAACTCACTAAAGTGTGGGGCCCCCTATGACTGGGTTCCCCTGGCATTTTTAACTCTCAGACTTGTCCGCACTGAGCTGCCACCAATCTGTCAATTAAAGTTCAGGTTTTCCTACCTCCGGCACTGGTTCCTGTGGGGGTTTCTGCTTCAGTAAGTTGTCATTCTCTGAATCTGCCGATCTCTCCAATTTTGGGGGCAGTGTTTTTTTCCTGTGACCTCATTTCTCTAATAGATCTAAGAAGAATTGTTGAATTTTCAGTTTGTTTAGCTTTTTACTTGCCATTAGAATGAAGTGGTGACTTTTAAACTCCTTACATGCTGGACAAGAAACAGGAATAACTAAGCAGTAGCTTTAAATAAATAGATCTGGCTCAGATGTTATAGATTATCAAGGCTATGGCATAAAGCTTAGACTACCAAGGGAGGCAGGAGGCCATTGGAAGTTTCTGACTTGGGAGAAAAGCAGTGCTTTTTTTCTGAGATGAATAGAAGTTAGCTAGACCCTGGTCAGGGAAGTGTTACTTGGGAAAGGGAAGCTTTCAGGCAGCAGCAACAGTCCAGGGTGACCGGATAATTCATCATCCAAATGAAGGAGACTTGAGAATAAAATGGGCACTATTAATCAATCATTGTGCTGGGGCAGCAGGCATAGACCAATACTTCTCTGGGCAACCTGGGATGTGTGGTCAGTCATCTTACATCTGAGAAGCTACAAGAAGGCCCAAATGAAGAAAACAAGGTGTGTATGTTTTATGTATGTGTGTGTATGGTGTGTATGTGTATGTGTGTGTTTTGGGGGTGGGGAATAAGCTGGTGGTTCAGGTTAAGTCAGAGCCAGTGGATCCTCTTCCTGTATTTGTGATCAGATGGCCTTGAGAAAACACTGAAGAGTTTTAAGCAAGAAAGTTAAAAAGATCAGATTTACATTTTGAAAAAATGGATTGGGGAAGGGCAAAACAAGATGGGGATATCAGTTGGGAGGTGATTATGGCTTGGAGTAGGGTGGCGGTGGCAGTGAAGATAGATTCTAGAGAGATATTTAAAACTTATGATGCACTGGTTATGGAGGTAAAATGAGAAGGAGGTGCCAAGGAGTCATTCGGGTTTCTAGTTTGTAGACCTGGCTGGATGATGATATCCTTCACTGATTTAAGGGGCAGTGAAAGAGGACCAGGTTTGGAGGGAAAGGTAGGAGTTCAATTTTGAATATGTGAAGTCTGAGGTGGTATGTGGAGATGCATAGTGCAATGTTGAAGATACAGATCTGAAGCTTGGAGAAGAAACAGATCTAGAGATACTTTCCTGGGAGTCATCAACTTATAGGTAGTAAGCGAAGCCTTTGAGAAGATAAAAAGGACCAAGACAGAGCCTTAAAACTCATTTAGGCATCAGGACAATGAGAAAGTTCCCAAGGAGAGTGCAAAGGAATAGCCTGAGAGGTAGGAGAAAAATAGGAGGGTATGCTATCATAAAAGCCAAGGAAAGAAACTATTTTAAAGAAGAAGTGGTCAATTTACTGTTGAGAGATCTGTAAAATGAGAATTGAAAAACATCTACTGGACTTAGTGACATAGAGGCCTTTTAAGTGAATTTCTTTTTCATTTCAAAGGATGTTTTCTCTTACCACAAAACATTTGAGTCAAATGGAAAATAATTTAAACAAGAAATAGCTTATTTTATCACCAAACTAACACATAGACTAAATTTTTCAAATACTTTTAATGTTGTTTTTTCTTAACTTATTAAGAACTGATTTTTAATGGTCAGACATTGAGTTAA
This sequence comes from Pteropus vampyrus, assembly GCF_000151845.1. Lineage (NCBI taxonomy): Eukaryota > Metazoa > Chordata > Mammalia > Chiroptera > Pteropodidae > Pteropus > Pteropus vampyrus. The sequence goes on along the minus strand of NW_011888783.1, from coordinate 4,423,319 downwards.
CTAAAGAAAGAAAGAATTGCCTAAATTAATTCTTTTAGTGCTTATCTCAGAGCTTCTATATCACACAATACTGAGCTCTGGTTGGATATCAAAGAGGTATGTTTTTTTTTAGGATTGTTAGATTTTGACCACTGAAGTAATTGTCCATTTTTTTCTAGGTCCAACACCTCTACACCTGGCCGCACAGGCTTGCTCGTTAGAAACAACCATCTGTCTACTCTCTTTCAAAGCTGATTACATGCTTTCTGAAAAAAGAGGCTGGATGCCAATTCACTTTGCCGCTTTCTATGACAATATCTGCATCATCATTGTTCTCTGTAGGAAGGATCCTAGTTTGCTAGAAGCTGAGGCAACGGCTGAGTAAGTTATTAAGCATATGTAAAAATATACATTTCTGCTTTCATGGCTTGCTTCAAATACTGACACTAAAAGAAATGGTTGGTATGATTAATTTGAAAAGCTGTGTAAGGCTTACTCTGCTATCATTTCTGGTCACTATTTTCTATCACTTATCTTTAAAATTTTAAAGACAGATCTTCAATTAACCTATGCATGTTGTCTGGAAGAATGAGAAGTAAGCCTTAGGAAGTTTATCCTATCCTAGCCTTTTCCAATGATATGGTTCTACAGCCTAGTTTATTAGGTTAACTACTTAGTGCCCTGGAAGAAGCCTGGCACTAGAAAAGAGAAAGTTGCTCTAAATTGGAACCTACACAACTGGGAAGCAGCCCAAGGACTCCAGGTCAAAGTAGATAGGCCTTGGATTCAACAGAAATATCTAGTGGTATCCAGAAGAAAAACACATTGAAAAGAGGAAAATAACTTTGAAATAGTGAAACATCTCAAACAATCTTCTGTTTCACTATCTAGCTAAGGACCACCCTTTAGGGGAGAGGTTTAACTTCTCCTGAGGGTACATTCTCGGCTGGTCATAGAAAGAACAGGTTATTGTTTTGAATCTCTGAACATGATTTAGACATAGCTTCATTCAGATATCTCTGGGTCTTCAAATAACCTGTCTATTATTATTCAGTGAATTAATCAATCCGCCCTATAGGTTGAGGCAGAGATGTGTATGAAAAAAGCTTTCAGGATACCAGGGTTTCTGGCTAATAGATTTTCTAATAGATTCCAGAAAGAGCTATGGACTGTGGAGACCTGAGTTCAGCTCCTTGTTCTGTCATATTTTGACAATGTGTCTTCGGACACAAGGGGGCTAAAAAACTGGGTGGATTGCAAAAGGTCAAACAATTGGTTATTGAAGGTAGAAGTAAGAAGCTATCTGTGAACATAAGGGAGAAACAAAGGATTAGCAGGTGTGCTCTCCTATGTGGAGCTGAGGAAGAATGTGACCATGCTGTGCATGTAACTCTGGAGCACAAATGAAGATATGACAAGGAACTGAGAGATCAGAACACAGATGGTAATCAGCATGGATGTTGAAGTCTCTGACAATAGGAGGGGGTAGTTGGTGAGGCAATGCACGATCTAGGGTGTGGAGAGGACCCCCTTGGGCAGCGGGCAATGGCAATGTGGAATTGGACAGGGTAATATAATTTGATAGTATATTCTTCAAATGAGGGAAATCAGAGCGATGGTGTTAGAATAGAAGTAAAAGTAGCCTTTATTCCTACCATTGAGTAGAAGGAAAGCAACAAGAGAACAGACATGTTAAGGTAGAAAAGGGAGAAAATGAAGAGATGTTTACTCATAAAAGGCAAGCGTTTCCCTGGGGCCCAGGAAAAAAGGAATTGAGGAGAGGCTTGGGGCCAACTGGATAGAGGTGAGAATTCAAGAACAGGCAGCAAGAGAAAGGGATTTCACAAAGAGAAAGAGGTATGGGTAAAAAGATGAAAAAAAAAAAAAGTAATGTTTGAGGTAATGTGATGTGGTGGAAAAAGGAGGGGGAACTATGTATCAAGGCTGTGCTAAGCACCTTATCTGTCCCTTACACCAACACTGTCAGCTGATTGTTGTTAACCTTCATTCTTTTACAGACTAAGAAAGTAACCCAATTTGCTTAAGGTCACATTGCTAGTTAGCAAATCTATTAAGATAACACTTGATGCTGCTACAACAAAGATACCAAAAAATATTTGTAGTTTAAATGAGATAAACAAGTAGTTCTTTTTCACAAAGTCTGGGTTCATAGTCGAGGGCGAGCATAATGGCTTGGCAGTGTGAGGGACCAGACTTCCTCTTGTTGCTTCCTCTTGTGTGGTTTCCATATCCTGGTAAAAATGGCAATTCGTATTTTCATTATTATCCCTGTGTTGTAGCTATGAGAAGAAAGAGAGGAGAAGAGTCATGGCACACTCCTTTTCTCTTTAAAGAGTTGTCCAGGTAACTTTCACGAATATCACATTGGCCAAACTTAGTCTGGTGGCCATACCTATTCATAAGGGAATTTAGGAATGTATTATATGATTGGATAGCCATGTGCCCAATCAAAAGCTCTTCATCTTCTAAAAAGCAGATAAGTGGGTTTTTGAGAAAAACTGTTAGTTTCTGCCACAATGAGGAAGCTTAGATTTGTGAATTGGACATGAATATAAAGAAATGGCTTGGAATGCTACCGGAGCCTTGGTTTCATCATTTGTAGAATGAGCTAAAATACTTGCTTTGCTTTTTCCTTCACTCAGAGAGTGGTTGTAAAGATTAAATGAGGTAGTGTTTTCTAAGAACTTTGTGTATTATCAACTTCTGAACAAATGATAAGACCTGATAATTAATTTGGGAGAGAGAGTAGGGGCAAATACTAAGCTAAGGATAGCCAAGTCAGGGGAAGCAAATCTATTTACTTATGGAATATACAGAACAATAACGTGTAAGAAAGAGAAGGTGATGATATAAATCAAACTCCTACAATACAATTTGGATAATTTTTAATAAGTAAATTTGACGCTATCTGTGCTCAATTATCATAATATGTTCCTTGATTTTTAGGAATCAGTGTACTCCATTGTTACTTGCTGCCACTTCAGGAGCACTGGATACTATTAAGTACCTATTTTCTCTCGGTGCTAACTGGAGAAAAACAGATATTAGAGGAAATAACATAATTCATTTATCAGTCCTAACCTTTCACACAGAGGTTCTCAAGCATATAATAGAGTTAAATATTCCCGAACTCCCAGTTTGGAAAACTTTGGTAGGTAAGTATAGAACACTTACTCTTTTTATAAATAAATGTTCTGACTATTATGCAGTTTAATTATTAATATTTACTCTTAAGTAGAGCAAATAAAGTACAATAATATATGCATCATATTTTAAACATCTAAAAATCATGAAATAAACATTTTTTAGTTAAAACTAGAAATACAAATAACACTGAACTATATTTTTATGTGTGCAAAAGTAGTTTTATTTCTAAATTTAAATCAAAGATAAATAACCCAAAAGACTACATTTCACCTAATTATATTTATTTTTATTTTCCAACTTCTCCAAAAGTCCAACCATCATCTTCTCCATCAAAGAAGCAAATTAAAAAAAAAATAAATAAATAAAGAGGAAGGAAAAGTTTGAGTGGAAAAGATTCCTTCCAATTTATTTCTCACTTCCTAATTTTAGAGACAGATTCGGCAACATTTTTCCCCACATGTTGATAAATGTTTTTGGAAACATTTTGTTCAAGATTTTTGTCCAAATTTATATTCGGTCTAGCCAAAAATATTATAAGATTTAGGGTTGCCAGGCCAATTGAATGTACACATCTAATTTTACTCCTTCTCAAGACCCAACTAAAATTATATGGCGATTGAATAAAAATAACACCACAAGAAACAGCAGCAAACAAGCATTCAAGAGAAAACAAAAAAAGGATACAGCAGGAATAAAATAAAATATTGGAAACAGATAGGTAAGCCAACAGTGGGAAAATTGAGACCCTCTTGGACTTACACTGTAAATCCTCAGTAGGCCGAAGAACTAACACTGGCAGTCAGGAAAGCTCTTTGCAGAGGCTAACCAAGAAAGACCCAAAGATACTGCAGTGGGAACTCTCTCCAATAAACAGGAAACTGGGAGTCTAACCCAAGAGAAAAGGGAGTCTAACTCAAGGGAATTTCAAAGGTGACAGCAAAGGGACATTCCAGAATGGAAACTGTGTACCCAGGGACAAAGGGAAAATATGGGAGGAATTACTGATAGGTACAAAGAAAACTAAGCAGATGAAATAAAATAAGAAAATTATTACCTTCAGGAAAAACAAAAGTAAGAAAGGAGACACATCTGTACTACACTACAGTGCTTAGCTATGAATATCTGTGTAAGCATCATAATGTAAATGTTGAATATTCATTTAACTAAAAAGTATAAATATGAGGAAGGGGAAGCAGAGGAAATGTCAGAGCAGTGTTGAAAGAGCTAGTTTCTCATTTACCATAATATGAAGTCAATCAATGATGTCTAAAATTGATACGGTAAAAGGTTACAGTGTGTCTAATATTTAGAAATATGGAGATATGCAAATTATAGAAAGTATAGAGAAAGAGTCTAAAGTTATATCTGGAAAGAGAAAGTCGAAAGAATGGAGAGGATGGAGTAAGGAACTACTGTATTTTGCTATAGACCTTTTAGTAATATGTAACTCAATCACGAGCATGTATTACTTTAATAAAATAAAAACTAAAGCAAAAAAATGAAACCAATTGGAGCTGAGAACTGATATTTTTCCCAACAACTCATTTTAGGATGGGAAAAGATACATTTATGATTTTCAACCCCATTCTACATATTCAAAAAGTCTGAATGATTGGTTTCAAAACTGGCTCAATGTCTGAATTTACTGGGTACTGAGAACACATTCCAATTATGTCAACCCCCAAGAGATATTGGAAAGTATTTTCAATGTTTATATATGTGTGCATATGTATCATTAAATCTTAATCTTTCTAGGAGGAACTAAGACCATCTTGTTACTTTTAATAGACTAACACATTTGAAATACTCACCTCAAAAGTAGAATAGTATTCCTAATAGGAGTAGCCTAGTGGCACAAAAAGTTCCCAACAGCCACTTCTTCTCAGAACCATTGTTGGAAAGTCCTGCCTATAATGACACAAACACAATAACCAGTGAACATCTGGCCACTGTTTCTTTGTTTTGAGCCCTGGAATAGCTCTCCGTCCTTGCACTGTCCATTTCTACTATGAGTAAAAGAAGGCTAGTCAGAGTTTTTTATAAGTCTCCAAGATTAGCTCTTGGAGTAGAAGCTGAATTTTAAAAGAGAGAGCCGTGGAGTGATCTAGTCAAGCCAGGAGCCAGATTGATTATTATAGAAGCTAGGTGTAAAGAGAGGAGGCAAGGATGCTTCGATGTGGTTTTTCTTGCACCATAGACATTTTCTGAAAACATGTACATTTGGATTATCTCCTGTATGGAGTATAACTTCATTCTTCCTCATACTAAGGAAATATATAAAACCTGACATATGATTTAATAGATATTAAAATTTTGACAATAATATAGTCATCCTTTATAACCCATACTCAAATTTTACTCAACAACTGATTTCAGGCCACTGAGGTGTACTATTTTCCGAGTGAACCTGAACCATGTGACGAACCAATCCAAGTCATTCAGACCACAGATAAAGAATTTTTGGATTTCCTGTACTAATTACATAGCTTATAAACCTCAAAGATTATGAGTATATGCAATATGTTCAGCATCTCATAGAAGGGCACACACAGAGGGAATTTAGTGAATGCAGTTGATGGTGATAACGGCGCTCTCATGACTTCATTTGACTCGGACAGAAACAGAATTAATCATTTCATTTCTTCTTGTAAAATTCTAACGTGTTTTTCTGTTGAATATTTACCAGAAATGTTGCAGTGTGAAAGCTATAAACGAAGGATGATGGCTATCATGTCCTTAGAAGTAATTTGCTTAGCAAAGGATGAATACTGGCAATATATTTTGGATGCAGGTAATGTAAAATTCATTAACTGTCTTTTGCTTATGCTGTTTTATGCAAAGCTGTACTACATTCAGTTAATCACTTTAAAATCTATTTTCAATTGTAGAGGAAACTTTTTAGTTGATTTTAAATTTCTACTTTTCTTTTTTCTAAGATTATTTCCTTTACCTGACAACCTTACATTTTGTTTTCCACAGGATCAAAAAACAATATCACTTCCATTTCTCTAAAAATTTGCAAACTTAAAAATGATAACAACCTACTTTACCCCATAATACTTCTTATGTTTACTACTTTCATTTATAAATTATCTCTATTCTGTGTTAACACAATGTATTTTTAAAATTAAAAATAGTTTTTGTGGTTTATAGCAGCAGGCCTGAGTTTGTAAGTAGCTCTGCATTTAGAACTTAGGCTAACCGCTTACCCTCTCTAAGCCTGTTTCCTTACTAATAAAATGGTTCCTACTACATAAGGTTGTTCAGAGAACAGCATTGTCCAATAAAACTTTCTGAAATGATGGAAATAGTCTATCTGCACTGTCCAATATGGTAGCCACTACTCTAAGGTGAATATTGAAAACACATGAGATGCTCTATAAATATTTGTTGAATGAATGAATGAGTGAAAAAATTATTATAGGCACCCCTTACTATGTTCTTAAAAATGTATACAAAAGCTCTATGTCCAACAAAGTGAACCAAATATAAATAAGTCATGAGGTAGATTCCATTTCAGACAGATAAATAAAGCCCTAATTAATACCCATTATGTTTCCAGCATTTCTTGTGTGCTCTATAATGTGCTCTTTTCTTTCACAGTGTACTGATATAATAAGCATCCAACTGAAGCCAAATTTTCTATTTTTACCATGCCCAATAATTTTCATCTTTGAACCAATTGTAATTAATGAGGCCAAGGTTGCTTTTTATTAGATTCAGCACTTAATTTTTGCTTTTCAGTTGCTTATATAAAATATGGGTAAAATAAAATAAAATGTTCAAATAACTACACAAATAGTGCCACACAAATTTGATTCCTGAACCATATGATAGCTCAAAGAATTTATTTGTCAATAATCTTAAGCCAAAATTCAGTGTTTCAAAGGTGGCTTAGAGTTACAATATGCTGTGTGAAAATCAAATGTATGAACAATAAGAGCTCTCTATACTGTAGACAGACAGAAAAGTGCATGCATATAGATTCAAGTGGTAATTTTAGAAATATTTTATAGACTTACTTGTTAATTGTTTATATGGCAATACTCAAAAACATTATTTAAACCTTATCACGATAATTTCACTACAAATGGTTATAAATAATTCATGCTTTTTCTTGATCTCTACATTGCAGGCACCATTCCTGCCTTAATCAATCTATTAAAAGTTTCCAAAATAAAATTACAGTGCAAAGCAGTTGGGTTATTGAGTAATATCTCAACCCATGCATGTGTAGTGCGTGCTGTGGTAGAGGCAGGAGGCATTCCAGCTCTGATCAACCTCCTGGTTTCTGATGAACCAGAACTACACTCCCGCTGTGCTGTCATTCTGTACGATATTGCTCAACTCGAAAATAAGGATGTTATTGCCAAATACGTAAGTTCTTTTCATAGGACATCATTTTTGCTGCTAGTAATTGCCTTATATAGAAGCTAAAAAAGATACATACCCATGTTATTATGCAGTGGCAAAACTCTCAGGGAAGAATTCCAGTATCAATGAGGACAGCAAAGAGCAAAACTGCCACAATCCCATGAGTGCCAAAAATAAACAAGAGGAAGATACTACCAGAGCAAGCAAAGCAAAGGGCATGAGCTTCAGCAGAGCTACCCAGCTCCCCTGTCACCAAGTCTCACAAAGTGACTGTGGGCCCAGATGGATGCTACCTACACATTGGGTTTGTGTCACATCTGAGGAACCTTGAGCTTAAGAAACCTATCACTTTGTTAGCAATCAGTAAGCAAGCCTATTCTTTGTTCGGAGGGAAATGATTGCTAGTTACCTAAAAATCCTGAAGAATGGCCCAGGTGAAAGAGCTGTTACAATCTTGATACACTCATAATACAGTGGGAGGGCAAGAGGCCCACGGAGGACTGTTTCTCAACAAAAATATCTGGTAAAAATATCACCTGGGAAAACATGGAAGGAGGCCAACTGCCTACTTAGCTCCAGGGCTATGGTTGCTTCTTGCTATTTATGAGAAGATATTACAAGAAACACTGTCATTTTAGCTATTTCCATTCTACCTGAGCAATGTAGTCTACTTGTGTACCAGAATTAGAAAATTTGTTTTTGTGAACACCAAGCAATCTTTGTCATGCTGTATTTCCTCAAATAAAACCCACCTATTATGTCTGCTAATGTATTATTTAAGGCCTTTTAACAGATATTTATAAGTAATATTATTTTTCTAGTTCTCTTCAGGTAATGCTTCTTCATTATAGATTGAGTCATTTAGCGTTATAAAATGCACCCTTTTTTCACATGTAATACTTTTGCCCTGAATTCTGTCTTGTCCAAAAATTTGTTTATGATCTGTTTTCTTTGTGCTCGCATGTTTAATCTGGCTTTGCCTATCCTTCTCTTTTTATGTTATTTCTGGTTGGTTGGTTTATTATCAATCATTTGGAAATTATATTAGAAATAAAGAAAACCCCCAACCCACCTTCGGAGTTAGTCAGTCAGTCAGTCTTATATATTTAGACCTTATAATCTTCAGTGATTCTGAGTATTGCCCAGAGTTAGAAAAAATGGGTCCCTTGTACGCAGTATAGTTTTTGCTTTGTCATTCACTTTTATTGAGTGTAACTCATTTATTGATGTGACATGTTTAATCTTAGTTCTGTCATATTTTTTTAAATCTTCTACTATATAGTCAATGTTTTCTTTCTTTTTTTCCTTTATCTTTAAAATCTAGGACTTACACATCAACGTTAGTTAGCTATTTTTCCTGGGATGTGGTATAACTTTTCAACATGTACATTCATCTTCTTTTATTTTCAGAAAGTTTTCTTGAATTTATATCTTTAAATACTACATCTCTGTAATATTCTTTCAGTTCATTCATATAACAAGTACTTTCAGAGAGTTTCTTATATAGCAGATACTATTGTAGATGCTGGAGATATAGCAGTGAACAAAACAGACAATATCCCAGCCTTCATGGAGCTTTTATTCTAGTTGGGGGTAACAAGACAATAAACAAAGCAAGCAAATCAATTACATAGTATGTTATATTAGATGAGAATAGGTGTTAAGGAGGAAAGTAAAGCAGGGAAATGGGATTGGGGAGCTTGGTGAAAAATAATTCACTAATAATTTGGCATTTGAGTACAGACCTAAAATAGGTGAAGGAGTGTGTCATATTTTTCTGTTGGGAAGACCATTCTCATCAGAGGAAACAAGGGCAAAGCAAATGAAGTGGGAGTGTGTCTGGCATGTTCAAGAAATAGCAAGAAAGCAAAAATAGCTGAGGAGAACTAAGAGACACTCTTCGCTGGGTCATGGTGGACCACTTCATGTAAGGCTATGTGGGCAATTGTTAGACACCTCGGGTTTTACTCTAGTATGTTAAGCTCTTCAGTGATTTTGTTCTGGGAAGTTCTATGAAGAAATTTATATCACTCTACCTCTGTGTTGAAATAGGTAGGCAAAGGTAGATGCAGCAAGACTAAGAAGTTATTGTTGTAATCTAAGTGACAGATGATTGTGTCTTGATCCAGGGTGGTAACAGTGGAAATGGTGAGAAGTAATCATATTCTGTATTATTCTTTGAAAATTAAGTCACCAGGATCTGTGGGAAAGTTGAAAGATCTGGAAGGACCAAAAAAGAGACTAAGAAGGAATAGCCAGTGAGGAAGGGGGAAACCTAAAGAATCAGTTGTCTTATCAGTCAAATGAAGAAAGTGATTCAAAGAGGAGAGAATGATTAATAGTGTCAAAAGCTGTTGTAAGATAAAAGTCAAAAAATGATCATTGAATTTATTGATCACTTAATTAGCTGACTACTTCCCTTTGGGAATACCAGTTATTTGTGTATTGTACCAGTCCTTTTCCACTCATTGTTTCATTTTATTTCATTTTTCTTTTATTCTCAATCCTGCCTTCCTTGTCCCTTGCTATGCTTTTTTAGAATTATTTTTGTGTGCATTGCAATTTGGCTTTTATATCTCTCTACATCTTTCCTGAGCTTTTCCAGCTCTTGTTTTAACTCCCACTGTCTCAAAAAATCTTCCCTGAGCTCTGGGATCTCTCCTGTGCACTTTTGTTTTATAGAGGTGATTAACTGCCTCGTTTTTTTCATTCATAATAATATGCCACTTTTGGTTACAATTTTCTTCTGCTTTGTGACAATATTTTTCTGATGAGCATTCCTTATCTGTCATAAGTTTTCCCTATTTTCTTAGAACCTGTTCTAGTTCTTTTTTGATCATTACTCATCTTTGAATTAGATTCTTTCTGGTCCAACTATTTGGAGGAAGTATATGTGGGAAAGGGCCTAGACTCAGGTTCTAAGCCAGCAAGGATAAAACTTAATGCCATAGGGTTGTGTGCATGGTCCTTTTAGTTCTACTTTTCCCTAACAGAGACTCGTGGATTGCACCTCACAATGTAGATTCTATTTTCTCCACAATGTGAAGCCTACCTCTTCCTTTTCACCTCAGCAATGGACTTCTTCCAAACATACCCTGTTGGTATAATTCCTTGTTCATCCTCGTCTTCCTCGATTTTGGAAACTTTATGCCAGATTGGTCCAGAAAAGAATCTGCTGCCATCCTGCATACCCATTCCTATCATTCCAGACAGCGAATTGTGTTTCTTTTTCTGCCCCTCCAGGTAGTACCACTCACTTTGAAAAACTGGGCTCTGTCAGCATTTCCTATGGCCAGTGGCCATGGGAGATCTCTCTCATCCCCGTTGACAATTCCTACATATTTATTATGGTTCAACATTACAGATGTCTTCTAGCTTTATTGAAAATGAGGTTATATTTCTGTTCCTTATATTCCTTATTACTCTTGCATTATTTCTGTTAATAGGGAGAAATGCCATATTTACTCCATTTAAAATTAGGAAATTATATTCACATTTAAAAAAACATTTTTTTGTTGCACAAATCTAATTACCAATTATGAGTGCAATGTCTACAGTGGCAAATATTTCCAAATGGGCACTGTATTCAGTTGATCTTACTCAGTTGCTTACTTTTTAGATATTTATTAACTGTTATAGTAAACTTGCAGCCTAAATTTATTTTGGTATAGAGGAGGCTATTAAAAAAATATATTTATAAAATACTTACCTTAACATATAGCATATGATATTCTCAAAGTTGGATTAACTGTCACTTACTGTGACATATCAGTAGACACATTTGTTTATGAATAATTGTTCTCTCTTAAACAAGCAGGTATTTACAGCAAGATTATAGAGTTGTATTTATAAATAAATATTGTGTATATCTCAAATATATTTAATTGTAATTAAAATTTTTGTTTATTTTTAGAATGGGATCCCAGCTCTGATAAATCTCTTGAAGTTAGACATAGAAAATGTGCTAATAAATGTAATGCACTGTTTACGGGTATTATGTATGAGAAATGAAAACAACCAAAGAGCAGTGAGAGACCATAAAGGCATCCAATACCTTATCACGTTTCTGAGTTCCGATTCAGGTGAGCCTCTATTTTTGTATTATTTTAAAGTGGCCAGATATATTAAGTGAGTAAACACAGGTTTGGACATGTCCTATATGAATAGATGTCCTGGATTTATCTTAGAATGGATCTAGACATATGCAATATAACCTAAATATCTAGAACACTTAAATTTAAACTGTCTAGTTTATAATAGGAATTGACTCTCAAAGGCATAGTTTTTAAAAATATTCAATTAAACATTTTTCTAAATGGAAATATTGGCATGAATAATGAAAATAATGCAATTAATAGGCCCAGGACTCAAGCAGATGTCTCCTTGTGTGTATAACACACATTTTGACAGGAAGCTATTTTTCAAGTTGCATCAAGTCTTCAGATTTTCTATTAGATATCGATATCAAAAAGGTCATTTCGTTATTAGGCTAATTATCAGACTCTGAAGTGCCTGATATCAGTATCAAGAACACCAGAACCTAGGAGGGAGTTTCGGTAGCCACTGCAAATGATCTTTTTAGGTTCTGTAACAATTATCTCACTCCAGTGAACATATACATAACAGTGTAATCTTCAAATCTGAGGGGATAAAAAATTGGGGGAAAGCTTGTTCATATTTCTTCCTGTTCAGTTTATCAATTTTTTGTTCTCATTCTCTAGTAATAAATACAGAATAAATATATTGGTTACAATGTTAGACAAGGTAATGGATAATGGGATTACTGCAGAGGGCTTTCTTTTACTTTAGAACTTCAAATTTAGCAATTATCATTTTCGAAGAGCCTCTATCACATAGAGAAATCATTTGAAAGTCCTTTCTCTTCATCGCAAATTCCTCTAAGTTTTTCTCCATTACTAACAATGCTCTACTTCATTATTTAAGAATAACATTAGAGAAAGCCAGCTTTTATGAATATTTTAACCATAGAATTTTTACTTATTTATAATTGTTCTTTATTTTTCTTTGTGTTTTATCTCCTTAAAATTTAAAGACAGGGACTAGGTTTTCCCTATTCTTTTTCATCCTCCAACCTACGATACTTGAACAAAGCACAAGTTGTAGAGGCATTTTGAATAAACAATAAATGAATTCATGAAAGAAATCAAAAGAAATAAAATATTGAAATTATTTCTTTTGGGGGCTCTTGCCTTACCTGAAACCTAAATAAAAGTAATTCATCCAATAATGTAATCTATATTATCTCCTTACACCAAGGAAGAACTTAATTTTGAAAAAAAGTTTTTAATTTTTTCTTTCTACTTTTACAATTTATAAATGCTACATTTCTAATTTTAGTACTTTAACAAATAACTATGTAGGATGTTAACTGAGTTGTTAAGTTATAGCAGATCACAAAGGAATTTTATTAATTCCAACATCTTCTTCACTCTTCAGAACCACTTTAAAATTTTATGCATTAAGGTAAAATGACCACAAAGTAGATTCACGTGCAGTTCCCTGAGACTGTGGATTTGTCTTAACCCCTATTTCCAGAAGTTCCTCAAACTTTGCTGAGTTTGCTTTATTTTAGGCCTTTGTTTCACTCATCTTTAGCTGCTTGTTCCACATACGTATGTGCATGCATGTATGTTTTCTGATTTCATCTTTTCTATGGCATTTACTTGTCTTGCTCCATGGTATTAATAAAGGTTTACATGATACCACCATGGAAATTTAAATATGTAACAGAAAGCATACAAAAGGCTTTCAATTTCAAACTATCTGAGCAAAATTTAAAGAGCAACTTATCCTTCTTAGAATGACTGTTACATTTTCACTGCTGAAATATGTTCATATGTACTCATTACCTTCTAAAATCTGAAAACTTTGGAAATCTGGTTCCTAAGAGTTTTAGGTAAAGATTACCTCCACCATTAGGTTTATTCCACCCAACTCTTAAAGTTGGAGTTCCTCAAGCTTCTATTCTTGGTCTGCTGCTTTTTTCACAAAGCGAACTCTCTTTAAGCAATCTTACTTACTCTTAAGAACTTCGTTATGGTTATCATCTATTCTTCACAGTTCTCTAGCCAAATTCCTAATTTATCCTCTGAGTTTTAAAGCTCATATTATTGGGGTTATTGAGGTGCTAAAACAGCACCCTTTAGAATTTCTATCCAATGGATAGACACAGGAATGAAACAGAGGTGAAAATTTCAGCCTTATTGCTGGAAAGCTTGTTTTGAGAAAACAGCAAAAAGATATTGCTAAAAAGAACCTAAGCCATGCATTTGAATGTTTCATTCTTCAATCTGAGAAATAATGTTACTCACTATCCCTTTCATGGGAGGAATGAGTAACATTCCTGAATGGGAGGTGAGAGGAGGAATTGCTACATTTTGGACTGATACAGGAATATGGAGTAAGAGAAAAAACAGCTCCCCCACACTCTATTAATTTTATTAACAACATTCAAGTGTTATTAGTGGTTCATCTAAAATGCAAAGTTTATCATGTCTTTCTTGTTCTTTAAATTATTGTTGTTGTTGTTGTTTTGTCACCTAGGCTAAAGTCCAAATTTCTAGCATAGCCTATAAGTCCTGCTCACCTTTCTATTTCAAAAAGAAATGACCTTCCTATCACTCCCTCCCTCTCTTACTTTACTCTCAAATAATATTGAACTTATTGCTATTTCATACTTCTGGCCTTTGACCTTGCTCCACAAGGTCAAGGATTTTCTTTGTTGGTTCATCACCATTTCCCAGTGTCTAGGAGAGTGCCTGGCATATAGTAGCTACTCAATAAAATATTTGCTGAGTCAATAAATGATTAAATGATAAAAAATATTCATGACAAAAAGTTAACATATTTTATTAACTTGGGTATATAAATTGACATGAACAATAAGGCCTTAATAAAATAATTAACCTGAATAGATAATTTATGAAAGAACAAATGCTAGATTTAGAAAGTCTGGCTTCTTGAATCCAAAAACACTTTTTTGTAGCTTTGACTTTTGAAAACATATTGAAGTCTTACATATTTTTTAAAAAACACATTAAGCCTACAAGACTACAAGAGGAAAACTAAAATTGAATACAAACAGAAACAAATGAACCCAATTATATCTTAAATGAATTACATAACTAGATTTAAAAACAAAAGAAATGTATACTAGTATCTTTGGAATATAGTGCTTTACTACATAACATATCTAAGAAAGAGAAAAAAAAAAGCCAACTGTAAATATATCTTGAATTCTTCTTAGTGGATTTGTATTCATAGTGATATGAGTAAAACAGCTCTGAATCTGTTAGTATTGTAGGACTAAGCATATGAATAAATATCTTGATATTATTGGGCTCTCACTGTGAAAAAATATCTGGGAAGGAAAAAAATATCTGGGAAGGAAAAAAATATCTGGTGCAGAATCTGGGAAGGCATTAAAAATACTGTGGGTTTGGACTGGAATTGGAAAATTGGAAATATATAATTTTCCTAATTTTGTCTGCTAAGAGAGCCTAGAAGCAATAGTACTGCAGAAGCAATAAGCTCAGTTAGTACCCAAAGCTTGATATCTGAACACCATTCCTCAATAAAAGGAACCCAGAGCTTCTTTTATTGGAGAAATGGTTGATTTCAGGGCTAGCGTAGAAGAAGTATGCAATAAGTCTGAAACATCACATTGTGATGAAAAGTGAAAAAAATGCTGAAAAGAAAATGATGACGGAGGTATATCTAAAAGATAGAAACAGAGGCTAACTCAAAGGGGCTCCCACTGGCTCTTCAAGTTGAACAGTCATGGAGAATTGCCAAATCTTGGACAATTTGAGTATCAATACAAATAAATTAGTAGATATAAATCATTGAATAAAATAGAAATCCCAGAGCTCATCTTGATGATTGGATAAAAAGGAAATAAAGAAGTAGGGAGAGTTCTTCTTTATAGTTCTACTGATAAATGTGAAGAGAGTTGTAGATTCGGATATTTTTCTGAACATTGTAATAAAGGTTAGTGTGTGCAAAAATCATCAATTGTTGCTAAATCTTAGGGGACTTTTTTGACTTACTCTTGCAATTTTCTGTAAGTTTTAAAGAATGCAACTGGTTAATAAGCATATATGAAAATGTTTAGACTCACCAGTGAGCAAAAACACATATAAATAAAATGAGACACCATTTTTTGCCTACCAAATTTCAAAATTTATGTATTTATTCTTAATGATAATATTTATATTTTAAAAGCTACAGTAACATTGATACTGTCATACTCTGATTCTTGAAAAAAATTACTGGGGTATGTTAAGTTATTCCAGTAATTCCTGGGACTCTCCACTAAGGGGAGACAGGAAGGAAATACTTTGTGTGCCAACATTTCTCCATAGCATTGTTTAAAACAGTGAAAAGTTGGAAACAGCATATATTTTTAAAAATGTGATTAAGGAAATGTGATACACCCATTAATGGAATATTTAGAAGACACTGATGTTCATAAAAAATAGGAAAATGTTATACTGGTAAATTAAAATGCAAGGCATTGTGTTTATAGTACTATATTAAATGTCTATAACACTATCTAAATTTATCTATATTCATAAATATAGTGGACGAGATTAAATGAAATGTTTGTGTTTGGGTGGTAAGTTTCTGGACAATTTTATTTTTCTTTATTTTCTAAATTTTCTATAAACTATAAATTTGATTTTGTAATATGGGAAATTGATGTTGTGTTGTACTTCCATATTCTTACTTTTTAAAAGAGTTAATAACTGGTTCTTGAATTCATTTGAAGATGTGTTGAAGGCTGTATCTTCTGCTACAATAGCTGAGGTTGCACGTGACAATAAGGATGTTCAGAATGCTGTGGCTATGGAAGGAGCCATTCCCCCTCTCGTGGCCCTTTTTAAAGGGAAGCACCTTAGTGTCCAAGTGAAGGGTGCAATGGCTGTGGAATCACTAGCAAGTTACAACCCTTCTATACAAAGAGCATTTCTGGAAAGATCATTAAGTAAATACCTTTTAAAACTCCTCAAGGTAAGAATTTTATGATTGTCATTCCTTGTATTCAATATTGAATTTCATACAATGAAAACCAAAATCAGTTCTGGAATAGACATTTTATAAGACAGACATTCCTACAGTGTTAAATAATTGCTCGTTGAATGCATGAATATTTTTTTAAATAGGCATTTCAAATAGATGTTAAGGAACAAGGAGCTGTAGCACTTTGGGCCTTGGCAGGACAAACACTGAAACAACAGAAGTATATGGCAGAACAGATTGGATACAACTTTATAATAAATATGCTTTTGTCACCATCAGCTAAAATGCAGTATGTTGGTGAGTCATTTTCTATGTATAAATTTGCACAATGTAGAACAGGAACATTGGAGATCACACTTGTTTCTTGCTTTTCTTTACTAGGAGGTGAAGCAGTCATAGCTCTAAGTAAGGACAGCAGGATGCATCAAAATCAAATATGTGAAGGGAATGGAATTGCACCATTGGTTCGCTTGCTCAGGATTAGTAAACTAGCTGAAGGCACACTTCTGAGTGTCATCAGAGCAGTGGGATCCATTTGTATTGGTTTGTAAATTTATTCTCAATTTTTAAAATAACAAGATACTTCTCATTCTCTCTGTCCTGTTAGAGCTCTAAACCATATGTAATTAAAATTTTTATATTGGTCTTGCTTCTGAGCTCTAGTTAGAAAGGATAATGGCCCTGGCTATTTTGACTTCAAAGACTCTCAAATTTTAGGTTTAAGAGAAAAATATTTCTTCCATTGAATCTTGAGCACTCTGTTTTTGAAGGTATTGAAGTGTTTCTAATGATGGAGCACATTCTTCAGTTCTAGTCTCTTTCCTTAATGATTCTTTTTGTTTGTAAATTGACCACTAGGATCTAGTTGTTCCTTTCATTATAGAGGAATTAACATTTTTGGAATAACTGGAAAATGTGGAATTGTCAGTAATTGACTTACCAAAGTAAAAATTTGGGTTCTTTAATTACTTTCATGAATGTATGGGGCTGATCATAGATTGCTTCTCGTAGAGCATCTTTTATGTATTTATCATTTATGTATCTTCTCTGAAGTGTCTGTTAAAGTATTTTGCCCATTTTTATTGTTCTTATTGAGTTGTAAGCATTTTTACTTATTCTAGATGTAAGTCTTTTGTTGAAATATGTTTTGCATATATCTTCTCCCAGTGTATGGTGTCTTTCCATATTTATAACATTAAAATTAACCTGTCAGTTTCTGAAAAATATCTTCTATTACTTTGATTGGAAGTACATGGAATCTATAAATAAATTTGGGGAGAACAGACATCCCAATAATACCAAGTCCTCCAATCCATAAACATGGTAAATCTCTCCATTTACTTAGGTCTTTAATATCTCTTAGCAATGTTTTATATATTTCCGGTATATATTTTGTCAATTTTATCTTAAGTAGTTCATATTTTAAAATCACACATAATAAGTTTTGATAGAATGCTGGACATTGTGAGTTTTAAATTGATCTTATTATTTTCCTTTAAAGAGTTGGGCTCTGTTGTCATGCAGTTAAGTTACTTGGGATCAGTTTGATCCTGTCATAGCTAGCTTTTAAGCTTTGTTAGGACAAGTCTAGAGCAGCCTTCACACTTGAACTAACTTAACTCCAGTACTAAGATGATACTCTTCCTTGGGCTGGATCCCTAGTATAGCCTCTTATATTACTGCTAGTAGTGGTTCTTTTCCCAATTTAATGGAATTCCATCCCATTATTACCATGTGAAGATTCAGGCAAGACTTGAGGGTATTCTTCTTATAACATCACCATTATCACTATCATAATCATTACTAAAAGTACTCATTTTTTGAGATCTCTCTCTAGCATCTTCACATTTTGAAATCTCCTCTCCTACCCCTTTTCTACCTACTATGAAGTGAGCAATCCCTATTCTGTGCTTCACGTATCCTTTTTCTATACCTTTATTAAAGCATTTA
The DNA here is from genome assembly GCF_000151845.1 of Pteropus vampyrus. Taxonomy (NCBI): domain Eukaryota; kingdom Metazoa; phylum Chordata; class Mammalia; order Chiroptera; family Pteropodidae; genus Pteropus; species Pteropus vampyrus. The sequence continues at coordinate 4,404,806 of NW_011888783.1, read as the reverse complement.
TTGCACAGTATTAAAATCATGTTTTTTAAATAGTTGCTTCCCCTATAGAATATAAGCTTGTTAAGGGCAGATATTTTACTTCCTCATTTTAGCCCTACTTCCTACCTCAGTGCCTGGTGTATTAGACATTCAATACTTGTCAGCTGAATGAAGAATATTTATGTAATCCATGTTTGTGTACATCCCTGGGTGGCCAGTCGGGGAGGAGCGGACAAGAAAACAAAAGTGTTCTTTGCTCCTTTTATTTCCTCCAGTTCCTTCAAACTTCCCCAGATCACAATAAGTAGGTGGCTGGCTTCTCTTAATTTTCATAGAGGCCCAATCTTGTATTTATATTTAAATATAAACCCATTGTATATGTGTTGTGATATTTATGGCAAAAGAAGAGAATTAAAAATGTTCATGCATGTCACTAGAAAGATGGCTTAAGTTGCTTCATTTAGATTAAGCCTACAATTTAAAATAGTAGGTTATAAAAGAAGACAGTAAGATTATCTTTTAGCGTGTGAACTTAATAAATCCAGAAATTCTAACCAGATGATTTATGCTACTTTTTTGAAAAAAATAAAATAAAATTATGGAAAACAGCATTATAAGCTTAAGTACCTTGTGCATAATTCTTCAATAAATGATAGTTATTATATTATTATTTGTTGATATTCTAGCATTTCTGATTTCTTTGTTTTGTGACTATTAGAAAACTATCTACACCTCTAACAGTAAGTGTCCATGTTTACTCATTTTGCCTTTTAAAATCTTAATCCAGGTAAATTAGTGTTGATATAGTGTTTCCTTTTGTAATTTACTAATCATATTATACTAGGACAGTTTATCTATCAAACATATCAAACTATGTTTGGCTTCACCATTTCCAAGATGGAAAAAGTATCTCACTGACATGTGAATTCTTACAGGTGTTGCCCATACAAGCAATCCCATCAGTCAAAAATTTGTTGTAGAGGAAAATGCCTTCCCTGTACTTATTCAACTACTGAGAAATCATCCATCTCCTACCATTAAGGTATATATAAGGTTTTAAGGGGTTTTTTTTTTTCTAATACAGTAAAAATTAACAGAAATATGACTTCATAAGAATAATTTGTATCTTTATGCAAGTTAACAAGTATAATAAAAATATTTAACCTTTTAAACAAAATCCTAGAAGTTTTTAACAAAAAAAGTTGCTACAAAAATAGTAGTAAATTTTATTAAAACATTATTTCTTCATATTTAATATAAAAGTCATATTCTTACTCATCAAAGAAGTTTTATTCCTCAGATATTTGATTATTTATAGAATTTCTTCCCTACTTCCTCAGATACTGGTTGCTAAGACTGGATAGGGATAATAGAGATGTGTGATTTATATAACAAAATTTCTTAAATACAAGTGAATCCTGTCAGTGCTTCACCATCGAAACAGCCCTACCTTCTACCAAGTAGTTTGCTTTGGCTGGCAGCTGCAGTTTTCACAAGAGTGGACATTATGAAGAATGGACACTATGCATTGTTGAAGAGCCATTCATTCTTCCATTTACTTCTAAAAAAATGCCTTTAATAAAATGACACTCAAATCCTTTTACTAAGGCTTTGGAAATTCAGGACATCTATAGTTGGCCAGGCAGGAAATAATAACAAAAAAATACATTTTCTCATCAAAATTTGATAAGGGCTCTGTTGGAAATAAGAAAAGAAAAATAACTTAGGAGGAAAATATATAAGTAAACATAGCATTATTTCTTTTAAAGAATGTGTTTGTTATCAGAAAAGATGTAAGTTATGTGACTTTTCTTGCTATGAAGAAGATTATTTTATTACAAGAGTTGATTAGGGAAACAAAGGAAGGAGCATATGCTAGCAATTCTTTGGCTTGAATAATAGTAAAATGTACACTGACTTTCAAAGTACAAATAAATTTCATAAGACTATGAAAAATGTCACATAAAAATACATTTTTATTTTCAAACATTCATTCTAATGGCAAAAGTTTACTTCAATTGCATCCAACTATATTTCAGTATACATTTTCAATGAGTTCTTAAACTTGTTAAAACAGAACAGCAATACATTTCAATACTTTTCCTCAAATAAGATTCTATAGTAGAAATATTTTTGAAATAATATTCATGTTTTTCAAATTCATAACATTTTTCATGGGCATGTATAGTGTAGTATTTTAAAAAGTTACCTGTTGAATCCTAATAATAAACAAGGTTCATTTACATCCTCCTAAAGGGCTTCAGAATGTGCAATAAATGACTCTAAAACTAGAGCAATGTTCCTCAGTACTACTCCTCAGTGCTTTGCTTAAATTGATAGATATTCCACTAAAGCTTTACAACTCAAAGGTCAATAGCTGACAAGCAGTTCAAAAAAGCATTTAAAAAAAAAAAGAAAAAATTTGTTAGATATGGAAGGGATACAACTATGCCCTCAGATGGAATCTTGTGGTTGGAGCAGCACACAAAGGATACTTTCCCAGCTGTTCAAAATTATAGGGGACATTTCTTCCAGAAGTTGTAAATGCCACTCTCTACTAGTGAGAAGGTTGGAATCAATGGATTTCATAGTATCTTTGAATTAGTATATCCCATGTAAATGTTTGTATAATGAAAAATGTCATTTGATAAACCATGAGTGAATAATAAATTTCTGAAAACCATATATTTAGGTTGAAGTGGCATTTTCCTTGGCGTGCATTGTCTTGAGGAATAATCTGTTACATAAGGAATTACAAGAAAATGAAGGATTTAAGTATGATGATGTCCTTTATCTTCTTCACTCACAAGATAAGGTAATACCTTTACAAAATGTTAGAGCTCATTTAGAAGAAAATGTTTTTTAGACCACATCCTTAAATTATCATCAGGTCCTTTTCATAGAAATATTTAAATGTATCACTTAAGAAATGTAAAATCTCTTTGGTAGGTTGTTAGTTTGTAGTGATGAAATATTGTTCCATATTTTTCATAGTTGTTCATCTTTGAAATGTAGCAATTTTAATACTTGGTGATGAGCCAAAAAACAAATCTCTTCTGTCCTGCATGCATCAAATCTCTAAGCTAATTTTATGACCTTTCAACCCTCAGTCATCTGCTTCTTGCCCAATATTCTAGAATGGTGTTTCTCAAAGTCTTTGTGTGAAGGAATAGCTTTTTCCTAGCAATGTCAATTTTTTTAAAGAATGCAAACTTTAAATTTTGAAATAATTTAAGACTTTCCAAAAATTTGCAAAAATAATACAGAGTATTATGGTATATCCTTCATCTATCTTTCCTGGTTGTCAATCAGGAAATTAACATTGATACAATACTATTACCTAATCTGTAGGCCTTATTTATATTTTGGCAATTTTCTCACCAATGTCCTTTTTCTGTTCCAGAATCCAATTCAGGATTCCACATTGTATCCAGTTGTCTTATCTCTTTAGTCTCCTTTAATCTGTGTAACTCCACTCTTGGTCTTTCAAGATTTCACATCTTTCATGACTTTGATATTGTTGATGAGTCCAGGCCAGTTACTTTGTAGAATGTCTCTTAATTTGAGTTAGCTGATGTTTTCTCATGATTAAATCGAGGTGATGCATTTTGGCAAGAATATCGAAGAAGTGATGGGGTCTTTTTCACTCATTTTCCCAGTGCATCCTTTCAGTAGGTACATGATATTGATATGTCTTATAACTGGCAATGTTAACTTTGGGTACTTGGTTAAAGAGGTACCTGCCATATTTTCCACTGTGAAGTTATTGTTCTTCCCTTTGTAGTTAATAAGTATCTTGAAGTGAGACACTTTTAGACTATGCAAATATTCTGTTTGGCATTGTACTTTCCCTCACCAATTTTAGCATCCACTAATACAACAGTGATTACTATGGCAATTGCCTAATGGCGATTTTTTTTTTTTTTATGGTGACATTGGTTAATGAAATCCAGTAAGTTTCAGATGTACACTTTAACAGTAAGGCATATATATATTTACACTGCATATTCACCTCTTATAGTTAGATTTCTTTCTGTCACCACATATTTGACCCCCTTTACTTCATCTACCTCCCCCTCACCCACCTCCCTAACCTCTGGTAACCATTAATCTATAATCCATGTCCATGAGTTTCTGTTTGTTTGTCCTGTTCATTTGTTGCTTTTAGGTTTATATCCTACATATAAGTGATATCATGTGATTTTCAGCTTTCTCTGATGGGCTTATTTTGCTTAGCAATATTATCTTGAAGTCCACCAATGTTGTCACAAAGGGCAGTATTTCATCTTTTCTGATGGCTGAGTAGTATCCCATTGTATATATGTACCACATTTTCTTTACCCAATCATCTGCTGAAGGATACTTTGGTTGTTCCATGTCTTGATCACTGTGAATAATGCTGCAATGAACATAGATAGGGATACATATATCTTTACAAATAAATGTTTTCAAATTTTTTGGGCACATACTCAGAAGAGTGATTGCTGGGTCATACAGTAACTCTGTTCTTAACTTTTTAAGGAATCTCTATACTATTTTCTATAGTGGCTGTACAAATTTACATTCCCACCAGCAGTGTATGAGGGTTCCTTTTTCTCCACAACCTCTCCAACACTTATTACTTGTCCTATTGATAAAGAGCCATTCTAACAAGTGTGAGGCGGTATCTCATTGTGGTTTTGATTTGCATTTCTCTAACAGCTAGTGAAGTTGAGCATCTTTTCATATATTTGTTGGCCATATTTATGTCTTCTTGGGAAAAGTGTTCGGGTCTTCTGCCATTTTTTAATTGGATCTTTTTCATTGTTGTTGAGTTATATGAGTTCTTTATCTATTTTGGATATTAACTATCACTGAGGTGTTGTTTGCAAATATCTTCTCCCATTTGGTTAGATGCCTTTTTGTTTTGTTGATGGTTTCTTTTGCTGTGCAGAAACTTTTCAGTTTGCTGTAGTCCCATTCATTTTTGCTTTTACTTCCCTTGCCTTTGAGGTCAAATTCATAAAATCCTAAGACCAAGGTCCATAAGTTTAGTATCCATGTTTTCTTTCATGTATTTTTTTGTTTGTTTTATATCTTTGATCCAATTCAAGTTAATTTTTGTGAATGCTAACAAATAGCAGTCTACTTTCATTCTTTTGTATGTGGCTTTCCAGTTTTCCCAGCACCATCTATTGAAGAGGCTTTCTTTTCTCCATTGTATGTTACTGGATCCTTTGTTGAAGATTATTTGTCAGGCATCACATAATTTTATCTGTAAATATTTCAGTATATACATACAGCATTTTTATATAATGATTCATAGTAGCAGAACTCTCTGTCTTTCTCTCTCTCTGTAGTGTGTGTGTGTGCTATACTGTTCAAATATTAAAAGTAAGATTTAGTGATAAGATTCTATCTTTTGCGTCATTCTGGAAGATCTACCATATACTTGTTCATCTTTGGCAAGCAGATTGAGTCTAAAGGAAAACTGACTTTTGCTCTGTTTGCCCAGTCCCAGAATGTTAAAATGTGATTTTTAAAAGTAAGTCTTTTTTTTTTAATTCTCCCTTAGAATATAGCACAAAAGAATTTTACAAATGAACTTATTTTAAAGATGATCATCATCCCACAATGCATGAAATACAATATACAGCCTGTGGTATGAGGGAAGTTTTGATTTATCAGCTCTACTTTGAAATGTAGACATGAAAATAAAAATATGTTAAAACAAAAATGTTGAGGACTAATGAAATTATGGAGTTTTCTGTTACCGTTTAGGTATTCATTTGCATAATCAGTAATCTAACATTCTCTTTAAAAATTAAAAGTTTTTCTTTTTTTCTTCCCTCAGATATACTTAATTCTCTATTTTATAGGTTCAATAACATTCTGAGGTAACTCTATTATCTATCTGTTTTCCCCAATACAGTAAGGTCTTATTTTACTCCCAGAGTTTAGAATGCAATATATTTTAATGGGCAAGAATTCAAAACCTATTACCTTGATAACATGATAAATGAAGTAAGTTAAAGATAATGCATGTTTCTCATATTTCTAGGACATCTGTTTAAGAGCAGGCTATGCATTAACACTTTTTGCCTTCAATGATTGCTTTCAACAATACTTAATATTGGAAAGTGGAATAATAACCATATCAATTTTTGAACCTTTTCTTGAATCAACAATTGAAACTGAGAAGGCAATGGCAGCATTTCAGGTACAAAATTGGAGGTTAAAACGTCAATAAATACATCTCTTTAGTGAAAACTTGAAAATAAGAAAAAAATTTAGTTCTGGAAAAATGTTTACTTTTTTAAAAATTCACAGTATTTTTCATACCAACCCCTTCCACATCATAAAAACTCCATTATCTATGAAGATTTCTTCATTTATTTAGAATTTTACAAGTTAAAATGGAATGTTTGCCTTTATACATAATCTGATGCTTCTAACAACCCTGTCAGGTTGATAGAAAGGTAGCAGTATTTTCATCACCCCCATATTACAAGGAAATAAGTTGAGAAATATGGGAGTGTTCAAGACAAATTTTCTATCTGCAAATTTTTAGCTGATCACACCAATTCTTCAATCTATGACAACTATAGGTATCTGGGGTCTTAGTCTTATTCTGTCCTATATTCTTTAGGAGAAGTATTTTCTACAAACCCACGTTTCAACGATACAAAAGTTACAAATATTGTAGAAAGAATAATATGGCCTACCATGGTTACTGAAATAATCAGATTGGGACAAGTACTCTAACTCCTACCCCTGCCACTTGCTTCTCTTCTATTGAATCATACCAAATTACTCCTCTTACCTTCCTGAGAAGTACCAATAAACAAAAAAAATAAAAGCTTAATTAGAGAAGCTGAGTAAAAAATGTTCAATGATTCTATGCTTCTTTTTTTGTTTTTAGATTATTATATTAGCTAAAGTCATTATAGACGTGGACCATATTACTTTGTCTGCAAGAGGCGTTACTATTTTAGTTGATAGTCTGTATTCAGTTCATTCTGCTACTATTGTCTTGACAGGTAAGAAATACCTAGAAGCTAATTATTGTATACGCAAAAAACTATTTTCCAAAAAATTTTTTTGTAATCTGAGCAACAGTAAAATAATAAGCCTGATAGATACTCATCACACAGTTTGAAAAATGAGTCTACATGGAACAATGTAAGTCTACTCTGTACCCCAAATAGAAGCAGGGTAACTCTGAACATGGCCTTTTTGATTTCCTAGTTACTTTTCAAACCCCTAATTATTTTTTCCAGAATATAAAATGAGAATTCAACTATGAGTAACCAAAAAAATTTATACATCGATTTATAATAGTAGCAGATTTATATCGATATACCTCTGCCTGGTTTCCTTTTGACCAGTTGTGCATATTTTGTTCACATTTAAGAGTTCTCTACACACATTTTACATATCATTTAGCTCTTCTTAACTCAAAGCCATTTGAACTGCAAAAAGGACCTATTAAGTTTTCTTAAGATAGTTCAATCATTATGTTGATAGTCATTAAATAAATAAATAACCAAACCCTGAAACCCCAAAACAAAATATATTCTGAAGCCATGGGGAAGAAAACCTCTGGTTTTCGAAATTCCTCTCTCTTAAATAAACCTATTTAACTTTTACTATTTGTGACAGAAAACTAAACCATAATTTTGGAGAAAGTTTGTTCTACATTTAATATATAAATACTTTTTCTCATCATTTCTTCATTATCAGAGATGTCTTGTGACTCAAACCTTTTTAATACTATGTGTGAATAAACAAAAGCACAGTATATCAGTTTATATCAAATAACACAAGCATTTTTCTTGTTTAATTTATAGGGAATTTAATAGCTAGCCTGGCTCATTCTAGAGCTGGTATTCCAGAAGCATTTGCCACATTGGGAACAATCCAACGGCTCTGCTATCATTTGTACTCAGGAAAAGAAGAGGTAAAAACAAAATTCTAAAAATTTAATATTCTAAAAATATAGTTTGCTTCTCTCTCATGTCTGGGGGCTAATTTCTCCACAGGTTGACTGTGTTACATAATAGTTCATGGTACTAACTCAAAATGAGATGATTTTTGTAGGACTGCATCTGCTATCTACAATTCTGGTTCCCACAAAATGTGTACGTTTGTTTTAACTTTGATATTTAAGATTCAATCTATAAATAAGTACACTGATGATATAAAAATTTATAATTAACATGTTTAATTAGTTTTAGGTTAGTTTTTGTGATCTCATTAAGTCATTTCTATGATTATCTGAAATGAATGAAAGTAATACTCCTGGTGATTCTAAAATGCAGTCAGGACTGAGAACAATGACTAGAAATCAATGGCAATTGGCACTTCTCTCTAAAAATATGGCTGTGATTGCCCTTGGTTGACATACATATTTCCTATGAAATACCTAATGAGAGAAGTGGGTTAGATATTTTAAGAACAAAGCTCAGTGGTTAAGGAGGAATTGTTTCTTCACTGAGGAATTGTTTCTTTGTTTAGGTTCGTGCAGCTTGCTCCTGTGCTCTTGGCTACTTAACTTACAATGCAAATGCTTTCCGCATCCTATTAAAGGAATGCAGGAATAAGCCTAATCAGTTCCTTCGTATAACAAATAATATCAGCAGAGATGCAAGTATTAACCCAGCATTTTTAAAGGAATTTCAACTACAACGAAAAGTGGGGCTTCCTTCCTTAAGGTATGGTGCTCATATTTGAAGTTGAAGTAGTGAAATTGTTGATAGAAGAACTTTTAAAGAAGTTTAAGGAAGATCAAACAAGGGGAACTACCTGTGCTATGAATATATGCCTTTTACACTTAAGTATAAACCTCATTTTAAATGTTCATTGCCAAAGCCTGTTTTAATTCCAACTTAGCAACAGAACTGTGAGAGTAGACAAGATACAACCAAATCCTGGGGATCTTGTCTGGCCAGGATTATTCACATTTCAGAAAAGTTGTTGAGAGACTGGCTGCCTCCACATCTGATCTAGGAAGCCATTTTTTGGTAGACTGGGGTATATCTGAGAGCTCTGAGCCAACCAGGAACATCACCATGACCTTGGCATCAAATGGGAGTTTTGGACTTGATCCAAAGACAGGTCAAATTTCCAGGGTGGAGACAGAGCTAAATAAGAACCAGTGGCTGGAGTTATGCCAAAGTTTGCCAGGAATTTATTCAAAAGATTTTGCATCAATGTTGCAGTTTCATCATGAACTTAAGTTTCTGAAAAAAGAGAGGAGAATCCCTTTACAATGGGCATATTTCCTTCCATACATGTAGCTGAATTACAAGTCTTCTCTGCAAATAGCACTATTTATATATAGGAAACAGAACTACTCAAGCTATATTATTAACTTTACAACAGTAGAAGAGAATAGGATCCAACAGTGTACCATGGTTCTAAAAATCAATTTTAAGTATAGAGAAAATAAGTACATCTTTAAGTTGAATTCTTTGAAAACGGAAAACCTAAAACTTATTACCCAATTTTATATAAAAAGCCAGAGAAATCTAAACTGTAATTGCTATAATTAACAATGTTAAAAAATAATATTTACCATTTAAAAAAATAACAAGATAAATAATTGAAGTATTTTATAGTCACTCCCACAGCTAGCCCATTTGGCAACGTTTTGGGAAATAGAAAAGGGTACCCCTTCTTCAGAACACTTTACTGCCATCTGCTGGAAAATGGTTGGAGTAACTATGCAAATCTACAATGACTGAAGTGAATAGCATCCCTTAGAGTTGAGAACATTCAACTTTCACGATTACAAATAAGCAGTGACCAGTGGTCAGTAAACTTACAAGAATGGTTACCAAGTGAGGTAGAATTTGTAAGCAAATAATTAATCCCACAACAAATAGTGCACAAATAGTGCTATACACACTCCTTAGGGCATTTATATGGACTATTCCCTTTAATTTTCATACCAATCCAGAGTTTGGTTTCAAATAAACCATGGGAAATGCATTAAAACATTACTAAAACAAGTGTGGAAGCTTTAAAAAATATATATAATATATAAAGGATAAAATATATCCTTCCACAAATTGTTCCTTGACACCACTACTGGAAACAAAGTAGATTGATTGTCGTTGGGATCATAATAGCATTTTTTTGGAGGATATACCACTTCTCTATCCCCATGTCCCCATCTAGCATCCTGTATAGGAGAGTAGAAGTATGTAGAGACATATTTTACTGGTCTTAACTGAACCTGCATGAAAATAATCTGAGACTAACACTAGCTAGTTTCACGTTACCCTTATAGGCATGAAGTTGGCATATGAACTGATAGAGGCCTGTGCCTCATTAAGGTTCACAACAGCAAATGTTCCTCATCAAATTAACCAGGAATATATTTGTGATAACTAACTTTAATATATTAACTTTAATCAAGATTTTTATCACCAGGGAATTTTTGCAATACCATATTTATATGTTATATGTACAGGATGATGATTAAAACTTATTTTAAAGCCACACACACACACACACACACACGCACGCACGCACGCACACACACACGCACCTAGGAACTCCTTGTTATTCTTTGACTTGAAACATTTCATTGGTATCCCATTACTTTGAAAATAAATTTTAAATTTTCTTGTATTCTTGATACATAAAATGACCTGATCTTTATCTGTCACATCTCTAGATACCTTTAATTCCAACCGCACCAGACTCCTTAGGGTGCTCTGAACATGCCATCCTATTATAAAAAACTATAATCTTTCATACCTTATTCCCTCTGTCTAGAATACCCTCCTCCTCCTCATCATCCATTTGAAGACCTATTTTCTTCAAAACCCAGATGAAGCGCTTTTATTTCCATGAAGCTTTCCCTGATCACTTCAAGTAGATTTAATGTTCCAAATATTTTGAATGATAAGTGAGTAAATGAGTGCCTAAAAATGAATACCTACAGGTAACATGTATAGTTAGTATAGGTAACATGTATAAATTAGACCATTAGGCACTGAACATGGTACCTGGATGTACAAGGTCTTCATATATTTCTAGTTTCTTTTTTTTTTTCTTTTTTTGATAAAAATGTTTTCCTTTTAGCCTAGAGAAAAATGGAGGACCATCTATAATTCCTGTCTTTAAAAAAGGTAATTAATTTTTCTTTTTCCTCTGAGGTAACTTCTAGCCTTGACGCTTTATAATTCTGTGTCTCATTCTAAAAATTCAAAATGTAGAGGCTACCAAAAAAATTTACCTGTAAACTTCTGTTTTTGTAATTCTGTATGCCTAAAATAACTTCCCATTTACAAGCTAATGTTAATAATTTCTTTTAAGGCCTTCTCTACTAACACCACCTGAGAGAAATCCCTCTCTTAACTTTGCTTTTTCTCACAAGCCATGCACAAAAATAAGTCATTACTGAAACAACATGTAAGTATAACTTAAATTATGACCTTGCTATTGTTCTGTTCCATGTGCAACTTATCTAATAAATTCTTAGGGTAGAGACCACATTTTTTCCATTGATATTCTGTACACTTTTATACATAGTTGGTAGATGATGGCCTAGACCTGCAAGATCAGATCTTATAATGATACTCATCAATTCCTACTCAGACACGTGGTAGGAAAATAAGTTACTTACCGATTTCATATATATGCTTAGTGCTTGTTCATGTTTGCTTAGTGTAGGACCAAAATAAGTCTTATTTGACATGCTGTCCTATGACTGACTTTACATTAAATGAAATTCACTTTATCAGAAACTTACTACATTGTCCCTATTTTTTCTTAAGTTAGCACAAACTTGTGAAAACATACGATTACTGGCACACAGATTATTGTTTAGAAATCATTGTTAAAGTGAAGAAAGAATGAGACTGACTTTCTTCTTGTGTGTAAATACTCCTGCACTAAAAAAGCTATTTGAAAAAAAACCCGTTCTTCTACGCATTATATTCAGAAATGCAGCCTCCCATATATACCTAGCTTCCCTCAAATACTTGCTGAATAAAGTTCTTTCCTCTCTTTTTGTTCTCACTCCCTATTCTCTCCCTTTCCATTTGTGACTGCAAAAAACTGATCTTGACTTCTAAATGGTTCTATCTTTGCTTTTGACTATTGGTGTTAAAATATTTCTTTTACAAAATGCTATTTAAAATAGTTGGCATTTATTCTTTATTAGTGCCAATTTCACATAATAAAAAGTTGGCAACCATATATTGGTCCACAAAGATTTCTGCACTCTTACATCTAAAAGTCTGGAAGCTACTAATCTCTTAGTATGTTTTGGTGATGTATAGAAAATAGAACTATGTAGAACTGAAGGCAATGAAACTATATCTAGGGTTCTTAGGCTGAAAAGAGACATTTAATTGTGGCTCTCTTATTTTTAGGGAAAGAACACCGAAGAAAATTAAAACCTAAAATTCAACCAAGAGATTCTTTGACTTTAATGCCTCCTGTAACTAACTTCATGGGACTCTTCAAAACAACCCAAAAGACTACTGCTTCTCATAATGTTTTTTCCTTTTCATCTGCAACTTCATCAGATATCATAAAAGTATCAAGACCAAGAATAGTGTTTTTGAATGAACTTGGGAAACATGAACAGAAAGCTAATTCGGAGCCTGCAGAAGGCTAATAAAAGCATTTTAGTATGAGAAGATTCCTGAGCAATTGTTTTAAATTTTTTATTTTTAATTGTGGTAAAATAACTGAGTAATCTTTTTTAATAGAAGTTCTTGATATTTATATTTAACAGATTCCCTTAGCATGTCTACTGAAATTAAAACCAGGTCAGTTATGGTGTCAAAAAATAAGTAGAATTTTCTGAAATAGAATGTCTGCACTTAAAACTTCTAAAATATAGCGACTGACACAAGTGCCATAATTAGTATATACATCAAATGTTAGAAATATTTTTCAATTCGTATACTGGGCTAAAGAGGCCTGATTCAAAGTAGCCCACATGTTAATACTCTGTAATGCCTTGATATATTTAATGATAAATAGCATAAAATGCATGAATGGTCTAAAACCTTAAATGTATACTTTTAAAACCTTTATTTTTAAAAAAATCTGAACTCATTGCCCATCAAGCACAAAGATATGGCTGAAAAATGTGGCAACCAGTGTTGACCATTCTCCACACTTACTGGTTTGCAGCTGGAAAGAGTGATACTCTTTTGTAGCTTAGAATCACATGAGTACTGTTTCCAGTAGGTTGGTCTTGGTGTATGTCTGCTTTTCCTATTTTACAGCAACAGATAGATTTGATACAAAAGCAAGCTAGGCTTCACTATGTCCTTTAAAGCTCCGCCCCACTTTTTCTCTATCCACTTTGCTCAGTGTCTTCATATGGTCTACCTGGGCTGCACTGAACATATATATTAATTAGCAGTCATTTACCCCAACATGCCTTAACACAACAATAAAGATTGTGATGATGGTAGCTACATGTACTTAGGACTTTCTATATGCCAGAGTCCAAACCCTGTTCTCTTAACCACTGTACAATAGAGATCTCCTTAATCTTCAGACTGAATTCTAAATTCTCTTAATTGCTCAGAGTCACAATTTTCTGGTGGATGGACTAAAATATAGGAATTGTATGCGGGAAGGGGAAGAATGACATATTTTATATAAGAAAGGGAGAAATAATTCAAATGATAAAAAAACTGTGTCATTTATTCAGTACCATTAAGGGATAAGAATTCACATTAATGGAAATGTTAAGCCTCTGTACCCTTAAAATAAAGCCTTTAGACAGTAAACTGAGCTTTGCAACTAGCTTCGGGTGGGCTAAAGACTGTATTTTGAGTATTTTCAAGGTTGAGGATCAGGGTTTTTTTGCATTCAATAGCAGGCATTTCCTGAGTATCTTGTCCTATCTATCCTACTACTCCTATCCTACTACTCCTAATACTTATAGTAGTTCTCCTACTATAGCACAGCACTGCCCCCATAAGGATTATTTTTATTACCTCACATTTTCTTATTTTTTAAAATCATGTATAAGATAAGAAAGACCTCAATATATAAAAAGTTTCAGCAAATTACTTGCCTCTTACCTGTACTGTAAGCTAACTTTGGCACACATGCTTACCAATATAGAGTATATCTCCTTCCTTTTCTTTCTTTTCCTTTCCATCTTTCTCTTCTTTCCCTCCTTCCCTCCCTCCCTCCCTCCCTCCCTCCTTCCTTCCTTCCTATCTGTAGTTTCCCTTATTTATATCATGAACTCAATTTTGTTATGTGTGCTTATAGTTCCTGGAACAATTTTGATACTTAGAAATTTTAAGAATTAGATTATAAATATCCCTATTTTATAATATTTGATATAGTGGGAAGAAATTTTGGTCGATTTTTTCCCCATAGTTTATATGTACTCTGATTGTAATAGTCACAGGAAATAATTGCACTTCTTCTCTTTAAATTCAGATCCACATAATACAGAACACAAATCCAAATGTAAAATGTGAATTCACAAACTTATTGTTTCTTTTAAATTATATTTACGAACCAGTTCCCTCATACTTATTCCTCAATATTAAAGAACGCAAAGCTTTATAAATATTGGCTGTTCCTATATGTTCCCTCGTATAAATTATATTTCTATTTGAGGTTAAAAATGGATGATCTTAAAGCAATACTCTATGATCCCCCCAAAAGGGAGGTTACCTTAAAGCAAGATTAAAATAAGAAATCTTTTCGTTCTAGATTTTTATCTTTACCTCCTAGTTTCTCAGTAAAATAAGTCACTGACTAAAAAGTTAACAACTTGCTCCTGTATGGATGACATAAAATATAAATCTCTATTGTTCAAATCTCTCAAAGGACATAAATAGTCCGTAGCATTGTCCTTACATTCAGTTACTTTAATCTAGGCAGAAAAAAAAAACTATTATAAAATCTGCAGTACAAAGTTTCAGATACCAAGGAAATTATCCAAAACCAAAACAAAACCCTTTTCATTTCATATACTGTAATCTTTAAATATAATTTCTAAAATAATAGATGTAAATATATGTGGTCAACTAAAAAGTACAATACACAATGAGAGATTACCTGTATGTCATACTTCTTAAAATCTCAGATGGGTTTTAAGAAATGTATGTATATTCCATTTGCTCCAGAGAAGATACCTATATATTTTTATAATTAATAATATACATTATGTTAGAGAAAGTCACCCTTTGTCTTGTCTTGACTTAGAATTCTATGATTTGACATGACTTTTACCTGGTTCCCTTTCTAAAATTGTCCTTTCATTAGAAAAGTCAGGCTAATGTTTCAGCAAAAGCAAAAAAAGAAAAAAAAAGAAAAGAAAAGAAAAGAAAATCTTCTACTACCCTGATATGAGAAAGGGGGAAAAGATCAAGGCCTGTATAATACAGGACCAGGATTTAGCAGAATTGCTCTATTTCTTTCTGCAGGTTTGTTTTTCTACCTCCCAGTATCAGTATATTCTTTACCCCATTAGATGTTTTATTTTTTTTTTGATTAAAAAAAACTTATAATACTATAATATTGTATTACAGTCTTTCAGAAGAGAAGATTAAACATCAATCATAAGAGAAGGAATAACAAAAGAAAGCTTTGATGAACAATTAATAGTGTGTATCCCCTACAATTTGATATACAAAAAAATCAAAATTGAATGTTGAAATACTACCTTTAGGGATTTTTTGAAAAGCAAAAATCAAATCTTCATTTTTAATCGTGGTACTCTTATGGCAGCTTCTCCAACTTCTTTTGATATATCTACTCCAAGAGGACATCTGCATCATAATCAAACGAATCCCATTATTTCAAATATTTGCAGACCATTTGTTTAGAACTCTAACAATTTATGTATCTAATGTATTAAATATATGTAGAGATAGTTCTTGAATACATACAAATACAGTAGGACCTCAAATGAGAATAATGGGTGAAGAAATGCCAGTTCCAATAATAAGAAATCTAAACTTGGAGGTTTTTTTAAAACCACTTTGAGGTATATTTGACATGTAAAACGCTATACATATTTAATATATACAATTCAATGACTTTGGAGATTCAAATGTTTTAAAAGAAATAATCCTACTCTCAAATACTATAAATAAATAAAAACTTAAAATGAAATAGAAAAATAACAAAAAATACCTTTTAATTCTCTACAAAGCTAAAAGGGTGAAAATAGTTTACCATATAGCTAAAGTCAAACCTGCTTTAGAAATCCATTCCTACTTTAGAAATTCCTCAGGTTTCTATTGATTTTGATCTGAGGTTTCAGAATCTGGTTTGTTCCTTTGCTATATTCCTTTGTCACTACTGGCAGAAGAGGTCTTAGATTCTACCTTCTTTCTTTGTTCTTCAGTAAATAATTTTGGCCTAAGATTTCTGCTTTTTGCTATGTTGCCCAGTATAATGCTTCAATTATACCCTAACCTGGAGAAGCCACCATCGCCAGCCTCAACACTGCCAAAAGAAAGTGTCACCACTGGATCAGACAATATATTCTACCAAAGGCTAGGCCATCAACATAGGGGTTTTTTTCTGTCACTACTAACTAAACTCTGTTCATTTATAATCAGCCATAAGGGTCTATAGTTCATGTAGCTACAGTTATGGACTACAATGCTGAAAAGTTTTAAAACATCAGATGAAACAATGTTGAAAATAGGATTATGTTAGATTATGAAACATAATCATCCTTGACTATTTATACTATTCCAGAATTAACTTAGACCAGAACTTGATAACAAACTGAAAAATCGAGCTATTCTTTGGAACTTTGATTTGGGAGCTAAAACAGGTTTACAGAAAACAGCTATCCTTTGGTCATTTTTCAGCTGCATGTAAAATATATTCACAAACCCGTCTCACACCTGAATGCTTTTTGCACATTTTCCTTAAGCATACTAGTTGGTCCTGAGATGGTCTTGACACTGCAAAAAGTCTAGGCCATGGACATTGTTTCCATTCTGGTCCCAATGAAGGAATTTATCACCCTTACCCACTATCTGTTTCTAATCTATGATTTGTCAAATTTTTGATACTGTAGCAAAAAAAGATTTTGATACTGTAGCAAAAATATTTCTTATAAGCGATCTGCCTCCTAGGTTCATGAAAGAAAATGTAACCTTTCTTCAAGTACCACCAGAATGTCAATGAAAACCTCATATATAAAAGCAAAATCCAGGCTTTGACTTCTATAATGCAACTTGCATACAGATTATGAATGGTACTACGTACTTTGGTTCATAGCGGATGCCTTCTGTGTCGTATAAAATGCCCAAGCCAGCATGCAATCTTTCAACACCATTCCTAAATAAGAATCATTAAAATAAAATAAGTAGCCTAAGATTTAAAGATTTAGTATGATGAAATGGCAATTAATATTTATATAATTATACACGAAGCACATACATCCCATGGCTTACCATGCAACCATAATGCCGTTGTCAGTGCACAGTCTAGGAGGAGGACACAACAAAGTGCATTGTGTTGCATCTGTTATAATTTCCAGAGCTTTTCGGATATATAAGTTACTTGCAACTCCTCCAGATACAACCTGAAGGAATTGAGACCAGAATTAACAAATATCACATATGGATTATAAGCCAACCTGTTAGTTAAACTTGGAGAAAACGGCAGCATTATACAATAAGAAAATATCACATTTTGATAAATGGATAATGGGCAAGTGACATACCTACATAATAAAAAAACTGCAGAAGAAAAAAAAATAAAGAATTTCAATATCAGTATATATAATTAGTACTATTATTTTTGTATATTTTCTAACTTTTTAAAAATGACAAATATAGCATATTTTAGACTGAAGTTTTCACTTATAAGCATTTTTTCCTAAAAAAACTACATAATTCTTAAAAAATTATTATCTTTGATATTCATTTAATATTCCATTTTGTGACTCTAACATCATTTAAATATTTTCTCACTTTATAATTTTCAAAAGAATTAAGTTAAATTAGAAGTTTACAAGACTTTTAAACACATTAAAGGGATTTCATCAAAGAAATATAAATCTGAAGGAAATCAGTGTTTTTCTAAAAATAATACCAGTTAACTGCATTTCATTTCTTATTGTAAACCCTCTTTTAAATTCAATGAGAAGATGCAGCCTTAGACTTTTTTGCCACACAGATGTTCCATTAAGCTGCCATACTTGTACAAGAAATGGCTGTTAGTTTTTATTCTGCCTATTTCATACTGTCAGGGCTGGAATAGGGTATAAAGACCTTTTTTACCCTATGCGTAGGATCAAGTAAGGTCTTGGAACTAACATACTATAAAGTGTTACTACTATTCCAAGATGAGATGAGAAAACTTACCAGTACTGCATTACTTTGAGATAATAAGTTTCTTTGCTTGCAGAACAGAATAGCACGATGTGTTCTTTTTGCAATGTGGCATGCTATTGTGTGTTGTACTGCAGCAGCAATGTCGGCAGCTGAAGACAGGATTTGTCCCTTCTCAATACCTGCAGAAATGAGCATGTATTTTTAGGCACAATCCAAGATTATTTATTTGTCCAACATTACTAATTAGAAATATACCTTCCTCTATTTCCTTTTGCATTATTGTCTTATCAATAACGTGTTGAAGTCCAGAAAAAGAAAAATCACAATTTTTAGCACGTTGCATGGGAGGTTTGAAATCAAAATGCAATTTATTTCCTTGTTTAGCCAAATGCTCTATAGCCTTCCCACCACTCATGGTAGAACACTCTGGATGTTTTATTAAGGACAGTCTTCTTGCTACCTATCAAAAACAAAAATTTGTATAATAGTCATAAAATTGCACATTCTGAAACCAAGATACAAAGGAAATGAATTTTACTAAAAAACAAACAAAAACCTGGATAAATAAGACATGCTATACTTTTACAAATATGGACTATAGCTGGTGGTTAATAAAGACAATCTTGCTCTTTCTGACAATCTGATCAATAGTGTCCAATCACTGCCTCCCTATATACTTTTGCTCTTCTATCGGGAATGGAAAATAGGTTTGAAATGAACAATGAATGATTGCTTAATGATGAATTTCAAACATAAGAAACTGCTCTATTTCTTTCAATCATTTCAGCTGTTAGCAGCAGGATTTTTGTATATGGCAGTGGGCTCTTAGGACTCTAGAACAAGGGAAAAAGAAATCTGCATGTTGGTGGTGTTAGCAATTGTGACATCTTTACTATCCTTGTTACCTTTATATATCCTCTTATTTCACATTTTTATAGTGCTTTATACTTTACGAAACTCTTTCACAGATATCACCCTATTTGATTAAAAACATAACTGCAAACCATTTGAGTCTTTATGTGCTGATGTAAACCTCCTATCATTTTATTTGGAATGGGTAAGAAAAAATCTTTTATAAACCAGGTACTACTCTTTTTGTCTTACTGTACATACATTTTTCAATCTAATATATCACTCAGTAATATTTAGATGAATGGTAGTAGTGCATTTATTACTATTTAATTGAATGAAATTGATACCTTAACAAAAAAGAATGGAGAAATTAATTCTTAAATAATTACCTTGTCAAGCATGTCACCCGGCGCTATGTCCAAAGACTTTCCAAGAAGCAGAAAATCTGAAACTCCTCTAACTAATGCTAATAGACAATGACCTCCAGAAATCAAAAGAACTAAAAAAGGAAATTCTACTTTATTTGTCAATCTAATAGTAAGTGCATGAGCCTCCATATGATGAATGGGAATGAAGGGCTTTTTAAACTGGTTAACCAGCTGTAGGCTAAATGATAAGCCTACTCCCAAGCTTAACGCAAGTCCTGGTTTAATAGTAGTTGCAATTGCTGACAGTTCACTTGGAGAGACTTTACTGAGAGAGAGAGCTTCCCGTACTATTCGTTGAATATTTTCTCTGTGAAGCTGTTGAGCTACTGGAGGAATAATCCCACCTGTTCTGAAAGAAATGTAAAAAATAAAGGTTTTAATAATTTTAAGATTGTAAAAATAGAGAAAGAAAATGATATAATTTTATAGCTAAAGACATGCTTTAAAATTATTCATTATATAGCTAAACTGTTAGTAAAAAAGTCAAGTATTTCCAAATATGTATGTATTATAATGTGGCCTACTATACAAACTCAATATGTAGTGATTAAGGGTGTAATATTTCTATTCAAAATTGTGCACAATAAATTCCTATGGATTTGTTTGATGAAGGAAGTCACCAAAATAATCTTAAGAAGTATCCTAAGGAAGAAATCTTGAATAAGGAAAGGATAGGATAAAACCAGATTTTAAGAAAATTAATCTCTCTGCAGATAGGAAGATTTTTTTAAAGAGGATATTGCAAAAGTATTTGTGTAAATGATTCCATCTTAAACTGGGTGATTATGGGAATGAAAAGAAAGGGACAGAGATCCTGGAAAATTTTTAATAACTACTTGGAAAGGAGACCAAGGCATCAAAGATGATTCTGATACTGAACTGGAATGACTGGGAGAAAAGAAATACTAACAGAAACATGAAGACAGTTTTGTGAAGATGAGTTTATTTTTAAATACTCTGCACTTGAGGTCACAGCAGGACAGTAGACAGCTTGCAATCCTGAAATAAAGTTTGGGAATCCAGTGCTCTGAGTTGGTAATTTTGTTTTTTGTTCCACATAGGACAAGCAGAGGATGATCACTCTGAATGTCAAGAGTAAAGAATTAGGAGGCAAAGTTACTAGCAAAAAATTTGCCAGCATGTGACTGATTTACAATAAAAAAAAGCAGAGCAATAAAATATAGGGTCTGCAAGATGCACCTCTAACCTCAAAAAAAAAAAAAAAAAAACTTCAAGTACTGATATTATAAGATATGCTAGTTCTATACACAGAAATGAAAATCTTCAGTAGGAGCATTCAATAAGTATTTAATACAGTTGACCCTTAAACAACACGGGGGCTTAGGGGTACCAACCCCCCGCACACACACACAGCCAAAAATCCATGTATAACTTTGACACCTCCAAAACTTAACTACTAATAGCCTCCTCTTGACTAGAAGCCTTACCGATAACATAAACAGTCGATTAACACACATTTTGTATACGTATTTATATACTGTATTCTTACAATAAAGTATGCTAGAGAAAAAAATGTTATTAAGAAAATCATAATGAAGAGAAAGTAGTACTGCACTGTATTTAATGATACCATAAGTTTGTCACCTGTTTACAAGATGAATCATCTATCAATACCTATATCAATATTGTCTTATATAATACAATATACTGTAGATTTATATGTATTACTAACACTAGACATCAAAAATGAAAAGATAACCTGAAAAATAAATCCGTATTTATTTCATGCATTGAAAACAAAAGAGCAATATGATTGCTTTATGGTCTAGTGTAATCAATATGATTGCTTCATGGTAGCCTAACCTATACAATAATAAATGAATTGTTATAAAATATTTCTGGTATACAGTATTATGGTCATATTCATCATACCGTATTAGAAACACTATCACATTAAAAAAACCACTTACCTGTGATGTTAGGCTGATACACAGTTTCTTCAACTGGGGAAGAGAGAGAAAGAGAGAGGAAGAGAAAGAGAGAGAGGCATACACTGTACAGTAATGTAATTCTTTGAAAACAAAGTTATAAAACAGTATGAAAACTAATACATTATTAATTTTATATTAAATATCACTCACCTTATGCCTATGTAAGGAAAGGCTATCCACTTCAATACAAGTCTTGTACATGATGTTCTACACAGTGAATACTTAGGTGATGATGATGATGACATATGAAAAGTCTCATACAGTTCTTGCCATAGTTAATAGATTTTCACAGGAAGACACTCAAACACACACACAACAGATGAGTTTACGGCATATGATTATTTACTACTCATTAAGTGGATCATCGTAAAGGTCTTCACGCTTGTCTTCATTGAATGTTGAGGAGAAGGTATAGGAGGGATTAGTCTTGCTGACTCAGGGGTGGCAGAGGCAGAAGAGGGAGGAGAGGTGGAAGGGGAGGCAGGAGAGGCAGGGACACTCAGTGTAACTTTATGGAAATACATCGTCATTTGTCTGACTTCTTTGCTTTTTCATTTCTCTAAAGATGTTTCCATACAGTACCAATCCTTCTTCCACCATTTGCCTTAGTTTCAGTGCCCATATCATAGAAAGGTCCATGTCATAAAAGAAATCAAAAGCAGTCTTGAATAATCGGAACCCCTCTATCAGATTGTATGTCTGTCTGTTTTCTGGCACTGCTGCTTCTACATCCTGCTGTTTCTATGTCCTGCTGCTTCTATGTCTTCCTCACTGTCTGGCACTGGTTGGTTCTCCATCAAGTCATCTTCTGTTAATTCCTCTGCTGTGGTGTCTATTAGCTCTTAACTCTCCAAGATCCATGTTTTGAAACCCTTCACCCCCTTACACACACAACATTTATTTATTATTTATTGCCATATCCACAATCTCTTTCATGACTTCCTCGATTGGCTCTGTTATAAATCCTGTGCAGTCATGCACAACATCTAGACAGTTTTCTCCAGCAGAAATGTATTATTTTGGGCTTGATGACTTTCGTGGCTTTTTCTATAGCAACAATGGCACCTTCAGTGGTGCCATCCTTTCATGATGTTCTCTTTAGCCGGGTTACATCCTTTCCATAGAGTACTGTGGTATGTGTTATGATCCTTAAAGGTCCTGATGACCCACTGATTTAGAGGCTGAATAAGAAATGTTGTTTTGGAGGCAAGTAGACCACTTCAATGCCATTGTTGTTGAACTCATGGGTTTTTGGGTGGCCAGAGACATTGTCCAATATCAAAAGAACTTTAAAAGGCAGTCTCATACTAGGAAGGTACTTTCTGACTTCAGGGACAAAGGCGATGGAACCAATCCAGAAAAAAGGTTCTACATGTCCAGGCCTTCTAACTGTGGTACAATCAAAAGACTGATAGCTAGTGTTTATCTTTTCTCTTCAATTAGCAGCTTTATAGATAAGGGCAGTGCTGATCATTATCATTTGCATAAAATAGAGTCAGTCTATCCCTTCCTGCCCTAAATCCTGGTGCTTGCTTCTCTTCCTTACTAATAAATGTTGTTCGTGGCATTCGTTCGTGGCATTTCCCCCACCCCTAGCCCCCACATTAGGACACTTTTGTCTGTATTAAAAACCTGTTCAGGCAGATATCCTTTCTCTTCAGTGATTTTCTTAATAACTGGGAACTCATCTGCTGCTTCCTCTGCTATCTTGACATTTTTAAAGCCAACCCTGTTCTAATATTATCAAACTATCCTTTGTTGGCTTTAGATCCTTCACCTTCCTTTTTCTTTTAAGTTGTCATATAATGGCTTTGCTTTTTCTCAAATCATATTAGTCTCTAGGTATACCTTTCTTATAGCAATCCTGCACCTATACAAAAGCTGTATTTTCAAAATGAGATAAAAAGGTATTTCTTAAAAAGTGCAAGGTTTTCATGCCTGCTGGTGTAGCTGCAGCAAAGCTCATGAATTCCCTTTTCTTTTTTTATAATGGTCCTTACACTGGATTCATTTACTGTGAAATAGTGGGCATATCTAGATACATATCAAGCAATTCAGTTTTTCTTGTAATGTCATGACTTTTCTCTGCTTTTTGGGAGCACTTTCAGCATCACTGGTAACACTTCGTATGGATCTCATGGTGTTATCCAAGGTTTTTGGGTTTATGGCATTGCACTAAACACGATGAAAAATACACAAGAACTACAAGAGATCACTTTTTACTGTGATACACAATTTACTGGAGAGATGAACTGCTTATATGGAGGTGATTAGCATCACAAGGCATTTTAAGTAGATACCCACAACACTTAGCCTCACCACAGTAGCAACAGGAGGCAGCTACGAAATTATTATAGTAGTGCAGTATGTACAGCAGTTAATTTTATGCAGTTATGACTTAATATTGCATTTTATATTGGTTTACATTTCTCTTGACTGCAAGAGGTGCCATGTATAGTCTTAAGTATATAAATTCTGATAAAGTTAAACTTTTTATAATAGATTTGTGTATATTTTATGGTAGTAAATGATAAAATAGACTAGTATCTACATATATTCTATGCATTCATGACATATCTTTGTCTTAATTTTTTCAATATTTCTAGGCTACATAGTTCATCTGCTAGTTTTTTCAAATTATTGCAGATCTCCAAAAATTTTTCCAATATATTGAAAAAAATCCACCCATAAGTGGACCTGCATAGTTCATACTCGTGTTGTTCAAGGGTCAACTATATATCATGTTTCAGAAATTAGATTAAGCTTCTTGAAGGCAAATACTTTTTAATACTTCACTGTGCTTCACTGACATCCACCACAGTCCCTTTCACATAGGATGTAACCCTTGGAGGCCTACTCTGCCTCTCTGCATATATTATAACATTCTATATTATTTCTATTATACTGCTCACAATCCTATAAAGAAGGTATCTTTCCCATTTTATGGATGTAAAAACAGAATCAGAGAGGATATGGAACTTGCCTATACCAAGCCAATACCAAGTGCCCAATTCATGATTCAAATACAGGTCTGTTATCTCAAAATACCAACCTTTCTCACTAGTCAGTTATTGTAAATTGATCACTTCAAAGCATATTTGATCTGTACAGTATTTTAATATATTTTGAATTTGCTAGAATCTGGAGATATTACAGTAATATTCTGGTTTCTACTTCTCTTGAAAACTCTGATGATCAAACAATATAGGGCTTATATTCCTGCATAGCAATAATTGGCTAGAGCTGACTAGTGACCTCCTCCAGGTATTTTTCATTTTATATCTAGTCCACTTACTTATGCAACCCACCTGATGATCCTCTGAAAACATCTGAATTTATAAACCTTGCACCATTCTGTGCTTTATTACAACAGGATATTATTATTGAAGTACCAACATGAGTTATGTGTATAATGTGAATAAGATTTTTTTTTTTTTTTTCGGTGATTAACACAGGCTAAAAGTCAAGTCAGGCTTTCTTTCCTAGGACTTCAGTTGAGATTATGAAACACACAGGTGGACAAAAGAAGAAAAGGCATTACTGAGGGAAAATCATGGATAAATATTTGAGTTGAGAATGAGCTTACTTTCTTTTTGGCGACCAGGTTAGTTAAGGTTGGGACCTTATTCTGGAGAGCCTTAAAAACCAAGTGAGAACCTTAAATAAGCCAGGTTAATGTTTTTTACAGTAGTTAGCAGGTTTTGCACATACAAAGAAAGAAATTAGCTCCTAAAATTTAACTTCCATGCATGATAAATACAAAAGAATTACTTCGTTTTACTTTTTCCAAAAAAAAGTGGAAACTACCAAGATACTGTCTACTTACTTTAAATGAACTTCAGTTTGGGAATGTATTGCTTCTCCCAGAACATTTCCAGTTTCATCCACCACAGCAGCTGCTGTATCATCACAACTGGTTTCAATTCCCAATACTAGTTTATGAAGAAATACTTTTCCAGGATGAAAATTAAAACTTCTTAAATATTCATACAATTTCCTTTTTGATGGTTTAGAAAAAACTCCTGCTGTCTTATTCAATATCAGCATACTTACTCTATAGATAATTCCTGGAAAAGAATTAGAAAAAACACACGTATTTGGAACTGACATCAGCCACTCACTCATTTGGTCTAGCAAATTCTTAAAGCTTGGTTTATTTTTCAATACACAGTTTTATAAAATTACAGGAATATTTCGTTAAAGTTAGCAAAAATTTCTAAAGGCGGTAGCAAACTGTTATACAATTATGTAACAACTTACACAATATACATAACAGTATGAATGAATATAATGCTCTTTAAAGAAGAAAACAAGGAAATCAGATATAAAAATATTTAGTATTACAATTACTTTCATGCTGTTCTTACCAAACCATTATTCTTTATAAAACAGCTAACATCACAGTACAATAGTTACTTGAAAGTGCTATTTATTTTTTGACAGCTAAAATTAAGACAAACTGTGGTTTTAAAAATCAAACAACGGGAATACAGAACATAAAAATAAATGCAGTCCATTTCCTGGAAACATCTTTCAAAACAAAATTTAATCATTTGGTTGGAAAACAAGAGTTCACATAAAACATACACAAAACAAGATTTAGTAGTCTAGAAAAAAGTGTTCTCATAAAGCTCTTTTTAAAAGAACCATATCTCAATTAAAACGACTGCAGTTTAATACCTATTTTACCCATGAATTACAATTTTTCGAATTTAATCCACCCTTTTGCCATAGGTTTATAACCGGGATCTCCGCAAATCCTATTTTCCCAAATAACAGCAGTCTATCCATAAAACACCCTTACATTTCCACACTACCATGTATCTAGTTTCAGCTTTCATATCACCCGTTCTAAAACTTTCTGAATGTTTAAGTAGGCCCTTTCTCTACCATGCTAATAGACAAAATGGAAAAAGAGCAAATAAATTTTTATTGTTCCACTGGGGCGAAGGACATCCAGGGATTAGACATGATCGCCCTATTCGCACAGAACAGCTGTGAGAAGTGCAGCCCGGACGGGATCAGTGGGGAGGAGTGGGCAATTCACCCACCTGCCTCGTGAACACTAATAGCGAGTACTCGCCTCCTCCCTTGCAAAGACGGTGCACGGCCCTTTCTCAGACTCAAGAAACCCCGAACCTGGCGCCCCGGAAGTGATGTCATCAACACGGTGCCAGCGTCCCGTCGTCAGGGTCGGCTGCTATTGCCCTAGAGGGCGTCACTCTTTAACTCAGGAATAAATATTAGCGTAAAGGGCGTTTTTTCCCAAGAAGCTTTGTGCGCGCTGATACATTTTGTAGTTAACAAGACTTCTCGAAGGTTACAGGGCTAGTGACTGATCTAGAGGAGACTGAACACAGATTTGTCTGACTACACACCAATAAATTCTAAACACTAGGCTACATTAAAAATATGTAGATATAGCTATAGATGTATGTATGTATGAATGTATGTATGTATGTATGTATGTATGTATGTATGTATGTATGTATGTATATTATGCGTGTGTACATATATATTTGCCTTTGGCTGTATATCGGAAGCCACTGTAGGAAAAGGATTGGGTAGATTATCATTCCATTTTCGAGGAACTAAAACCAAATCTAAATAAGTGGCCTGCAATATCTAATATTTTCAGAAACTGTGGAAACTAGGGACGCCCGCAAGGACTTGTACAGGGTTCCCAGAGAACGGAAGCATTTCTGGTCGGACGGTTTAAACCGTTACTCCCACTTCTTCAAATGTAAAAGGTATGGGTCTGGTTCGTTTTTGTGATAATAAAGAAGAGGTGTGTGGTAAATATTCACTTACCTTCAAAATTATAATATCCTATTTTCGTAATACATGTGATCTTTTGCCTACTATATACGCAACTTCAGCATTGTATGTCCTCGTATTGTTGCGCTTCCACTTTTTATCTTTTTTGCTTTTATTGGTATGTGAACTTATTATCATTTGTTTAATATTTATCCCAAGAGGCTTTCTTCTTCCTTGCTAGGCTTTATGTTTTACTAGCAAGGACCTTATAAATGTGAGTTTGGACAGGGCTGGCACATATACCTGTGCCTTGTACAGTGTGAAACTCTTGGTATAAAAGATGAATAAATCACAGTCGAAAAGTCAGCAGTTATAGTCTAGTGGTAGATAGAGATATATAAATTCAGAATTACCAGGATATTTTGGAATTTTTTAAGTGGAACTTATATTTTTCAAAAATTTCATTTGTGTGATGATAATAATTGTAATGAACAATAAAGCGGCACTTATTATGTGCCAGCCACTGTTACAGATTAATTTATTTAATCCTCCCTACAATTCCATGATGTAGTTATTGTCCTCATGTTACAGAAGAGGCAACTAGTCCATAGAGCTTGGGTGACTTGCAGATCATACACTAGTAAGTGTAGAGCTAGAAATCAGGCCATTTGGCTCTGGAATGTCTTCTTAAGTGCCAGAAGATAAAATAACTCATATTTTTTCCCTGGGCTTCATTTTTCCACAAGAGGAAAAAAGAAAAATTAAGACCTAAAAGTTAAGAAAAATTAGTCATCCTGTCTGATTGGATATGATAGGTCAAAGGATATTTTCTACTATGCACTAGAATCTAGCCTGAACATAAAACCTTTCACATATGGAACTGTTTTCTTGCAATTCGGGTTATTATGTTCGACAGATGTGTCTCAATGCTTTTCTGTGCTGTCAAGTTATCCCTGTTGTGTGTGCTAGTTATCACTGGTAGATTCTTCATCTAGGCACCATTGGCTAGTGTCTGAATGCTGCATTATGTGGAAACAGCAGAATTCTAGTAGGACACATTAGGAAAGAACTTTATTCCTCCTTTGATTGAGTGTGAGTAGTAGAAAGAAATGGCACTATACCAGTCCCACATATTTGACAAGTGAAGGTATACATTTTCCATGTTATTTATTGTACTAGAGAAGTTTTTTGGGGAAAGGCATGTGTACTCTCTGGGGCCTGACTGGGCTTTCATCAGTTCACATCATATGGTTTGTGTGGCACTCATGGGCATTCTCAATGAAATATGACCTATCCACTGTAACTTCAACTTGAATTGAATCCAGAATGAATCTAAATATGCTTATTTTGTTTCTGCTGTTGTTTTTCCACTTGTAAGCTTTACAGGAAAATTATATATAAAAGAATCTTCACAGTATTCATTTCCTAATTACGTCTTACTAAATTGGATTTATTTTATCACATATTTATTGGGTTTTCCCTTTGTGGTAGGAACTTTATTAGTAGTTAGAGATAAAATATTCATTCCCTATCTTCAAGAAACCGAGTTTAATAACAAGGAACTGCAACACAGCGTTATGAAAAGTGTGCACTGAGAAAAGGAAGTTGCTTGGAGAAGGTGGTGTAGCTTGCCACAGATGTATCCATAACCTAGCAGGACCTTGTTGTGATTGCTGGGTTTCAACATCTGATATCTAGGCTTGAAATTGCTTTATCAGATTTGGAAAAGACTGGGCTCTGGGGTGGTTAGTCACACATTCAATTCGCTAATAAACTGCTATGTAAAAACTGTAATACTAATTTATTAATGAGAAATGCTACAATCAAGGAGCTAGGATAGTTGAGCTTGCTGGTCCTCACCTTCTCTGTGTTGACTAACTTATAATGAAAGCCAGATCCAAATTATGAAAAGAAGATTGTTTGGTAAATATGAAATAGAAGCAATAGAAATGAGTTTGGTGCTCTTAATGGCTAATATCTGAAGCCTGATGCACTCCTTCCCACCTGAGTCACATACTTCTCTTAACATTCTTCACAGGTTGGATTGTGCTAAAGATACAACCATTTGCCTATCTCCTCTTTAAGTTCCTTTGCTGACAAATACTTGTTTTGATTGAACCATTCTTTCATTAATGGTAATACTGGCAATCAGGTCTCATCTTTGTAAGATATTTTGCTTTTTGTTTGCTGAGACGTTTGTTTTACAAATTTATCCTAATTTTTTTCATTGTAAGGTATATGTAACAAAATTTACTATTTAAATCATTTATAGGTGTACAGTTCAATGGCATTAAGTACATTTGTGTTGTTGTGTGACCATCACTACCATCCATCTCCAAACTTTTTAATCTTCCCTAACTGAAATTCTGTATCATTAGACACTAATTCCCTACTTCATCTTCTCCCTAGCCCCTGGCAACCACCATTCTTACTGTCTTTATGACTTGGACTACTTCTAGGTACTTCATATACGTGGGATTATACAATATTTGTCCTTTTGTGACTAGCCTATTTCACTTAGCATTAACATCAAGGTTCACCCAATGTCGTAGCATGTGTCAGAATTTCCTTCCTTTTAAAGCTAAGTAACATTCCATTGTGTGTATATGCCTCATTTTGTTTAGCCATTCATCCTTCAATGGACACTTGGGTTGCTTCCACCTTCTTCTGACTATTGTGAATAATGCTGCTATAAACATGGGTTGCACAAACATCTTTTCAAGTCTCTACTTTCACTTCTTTTGGGTATATGCCCAGAAATGAAATTGCTAGATCATATGGTAATTGTTTAATTTGAGAAATTGCCATACTCAGATGATCTAATTTTTCAAGTGTGTGAGGTCTATGTTTTTGGCATGGAACCGAGAGGGTGAATCTCTTTGTTGCCCCTGTACACTCCATATGACTGTTAAGTGTCATGATAAAAATTCAAAAGAGGGCCAAATGTTTCAAAGCAGGATCACTGTTTCAGGTCTTCATATAGGGGTGGTATAATGGGCAAAAGCCAATAAATGATCTAGCTTCTCTGTTCCCATTAGAAAAAATTATAAAATGAATAATGCATGCTTATCTTCTTGATAATATTGTAAACCTAATTTTTGCAAAATTTGAAAGGTTTTCAAAAAAGGGTTAATAAAAATTTATGACTACATATTTGGAAAGTCGGAAAAGTTATATACTATAAAATTCCTTAGTTTATATTTTCAAGAGTTCATTCTACAGTATTAATGATGTAGTTTCTTTACTATAATTCTTGTATTTGAGAAGAATTATCAACATAATTATGTAGTTAGTGAAAGGACATAGTGATAAACTTGGCTTATCTGCTAAACTTAAACTTATATAAAACTTTAGAGCTACAAGTTGAATCACTTGTATAACCATTAGTTGTTTATCGGGGCTTGAATTAATCAAAAAATAGAATTACACTGCTATGCCAAACATAAAATTCAAATACATTTTTACTAAACTACTTTTAAATTATAAAATATTTCAGATAATGAAAAAATGTCAACAATAATAAATTTCTTTGAACCCAACACCCAATTTAAGAAATAAAACATCACCAAATACAGTTGAATTGTGTGCTATATATCTAAGATAGTCAATGTTCTACACTGGATATTTATATTTCTCATGCTTTCATTTGTAGCTAAGTGAAAAAAAATTTAAACTTCATATAACTATCTGCTGAATTATTTTTAACTGGAACTAAAATTAGCAAAAAAAAATCTCACTACTTTTCTTTTTGACATCAAGCAAAATGGAGTTTATCTGCGCTCTCTGCCTACTTCCTGCTCTGCACAATGCTACTTCAAACTTCCTTTTAGAGTATTTTACCTAGACCTGTCTTCCCAGTACAGAACCTGCTTACATTTCCCACATCCACATGTAATAGCCATGTAACTGTTTGGGGAATTACTCTTGTCTATGTCCTGTAGGAAAGATTATCAAATTGTTCTGGCCTTTACCAGGCTCCTGCATTTGTCTTCTTCAGGATCAGCATGATGGTATTTTGGGGTCATATTTACTGGCGATATATATTTATGGGAGACCTAGGGTAGGAGAAATATATTGCATGACAATCGAAACTTAACTTGAGCTAGACAGAATGAATCAATAGGCTAAAATCTAACAAGATGAGGTCCTATAGGAAAAATAAGAAATCTTAGACTTTGGTTTAATAAACCCATTAAATAAGTACATGCAGGGAAAATTATCAGTTAACAGCATTACATGTTGAAGACTTGAGATTTCAGTGATCATAAAATGAACCAGTGGTATATGGCTTTCAAAATAGCTAAAAGGATATTAGGCTGTATTAAAAAAAGTATCCAGAACAAGGAAAGTGGTGCTATTGTAGTGACATCACATCTTTTCCAGAGCTTACTACAAGACCTCTTGTAGTAAGCTCTGGTGCTATATTATAAACTGGGAGCAGAATTACCAGGATAGTGGGAGAAATTTGAAACCATATCATGGAAAATGGTGAAGGCTCTGGTAATGTTTATTCAGTGCTGTTGGTAAGAGTTTAAAAGTTATAGTTGTTACACAGAATAAGGATTAGATTATGGCTCAGAGTAAAACAAGTTATAAATTCCATTATAAAAATGCAGTCTTGTAAGTTGTAAGTCCTCTTTTATTAGCATATCACAGATCTGAATGGAAGCATGGTGGTTAATGAAAATTCAAGGTAAGGTAGGGGGTTGAATTATATAGCCTCTGATGTCTTTTCCAATTTTTAGCATCGTGTAACTCTATAAAGCTAATTCACACAGATATTAGGTAAGGAGATACTGTTATGCCCCTCAAGATCTTTATAGTTTAAAAGACAATAGTGCCGTAAACCTAAAAAAAAATAGTTCTATGTTTAAAAAAAACCAGGCAGGTCAAAAGGACACATAAGCCAACTTGGAAAGTTACATTGGGAATTTTGGCTTCCAATGGCCAAAGCTGGAAGACAATATGAACAACAAATAATGATAATAATGGATTATAAACCAAAGAATAAAATATCCATGAGTCTATAATAATATAAATGACTGAATAAATGGAGAAGGAAAAAATCGTCCTTTTACAGAAGGATTCCAATAAATAAATGTAGAAGGAATGAGGGAAATAGAAACCTACCATTGGAACGCCACAGTAATAACTGCTACAGGAAAGATTCACCAATAAATGGCATTTCTGAGCTCATGCCTAATTAGAAATTGCCATTAAATCTCCTGACCTGAAATTAGGAGCTATTATAACATAACAATTTATTTTGTTACAAATAACAGTCATTATAGATTATTTTAAAAACGTTTTTTAGTTTGTTTACATTAAACTGAACAAATCTGTGAAATTGGCAACAGTTTCCACATTTAATACAACCATTCGCCCAGGTGTTAAGGCCAAAAAACTAGGTTATTTTAATCCCCTTCCCCTCCCCACATTCAATACATCAGTGTCTCATGAGCTGTACTTGCTAAATATAGCCCAAATCTGACCACTTCTCACCACTTCATCAGCCCTTTCCCTAATCTACCTTTTGCTTATAGTAGCTTCCTATTTTTCCTGTTTCTGATTCCCTTACAGTTTATTCTCAGCATGAGCCCTAACTTTAAAAAAAAAAGGAAATCCCTTTAATCTGTGTGAAACTCTCCAATGGCTTTGTCAAGCCTAGCATAAAATTTGCTCATTACTTTGGTCTAAAAAGCGCTATATGATCTGACCCTTACCTACTTCTCTGACCTCGTTTGCTACCATTCTCATGCTCCCTATTACTCCTACCCCTAGTGGCTCTCTTGCTTTTCCTTACACACAACATGCTCATTCCTGCCTTAATATTTGTCATTACCTATACATCAGTAAAGCCTGTGTTCATCAGTAGGGTCACTTTAGTTAGAATCTACAGGGAAGTCCTTTCTGAGGTGGGTTCCCCTGCCTTTCATTCACCTGCTTTATTCCTCTCCTCAATGGCATTTATCAATAATATATTATTTATTTACTTATTATATGTTCTCCAACTTGAATGTTAGTTAGCACACAAGGAAGAGGACTTAGTTTGTCTTGTTTACAAATTATATCCACAATACCTAAAATAATACCTACAACAAAGTGGGCCCTCAAATATCTATTGAATAAATATTTTTAAAACATTGAAGGGTGAAAGCAGGAAAATAGCAGAAGGCCTGGATTAGAGCCAGATTTCTATCTCTAAAGTCTGTGCAAAAAATGTAAGACTTTTGAGATAAACTTTAAAATAAAGAAAAAGAAAAATATTTTTAACTACCTCAATTTTACAAATTCACTTGGTTATAAAAACTTTTGAAAAATACGAGTATAACAGTGATGACTGAATTTGGAGACAGTGCAATAATTCTACACCAAAAAAAAAAATTTTATTGAAGTGTAGATTACTGATTATTTAAAAATACATGGGAAAAGACAAACATACAAAGGTGTTATCACACAAGTGATTTCTAAAGTCAATACTTTTGAAATACAAAACAATGATCACTACCCCCAAAAGTCAGTTTATTGAAACAAATTGATTTTTAAATTGGCTTATAACTCTTTTCACTCAATTTTGTTTATAAGCATTACTAAGATTTGAGTTTCATCACTTATCAGAACTTTGGTTTTTGGACATACTTACTTCTCAAAGTAGTATATAGTCATTTCTTGCAATAACGTTAGCAACTATAGGAAGCTTCTGTAAGTCATAAGAATTCAGTACGGTTGCTGCTTTGGAAATAGTTACCATATTGGGTTATCTATACTAAAACTAATGTATTGAAAGGCAAAATATTAATGGGCAAAATATG
Source organism: Pteropus vampyrus (assembly GCF_000151845.1). Classification (NCBI taxonomy): domain Eukaryota; kingdom Metazoa; phylum Chordata; class Mammalia; order Chiroptera; family Pteropodidae; genus Pteropus; species Pteropus vampyrus. The sequence goes on along the minus strand of NW_011888783.1, from coordinate 4,370,739 downwards.
GGGACTGAGAACTGGAGGACTAAGAAAAGATGATGTTATCTTTTGCTCCTGGCCTGCTAAAAGACTCCAGTATTTGTTTTGGTACTATTGCCAGAGAAGTAGTTTCTGCCATATCACAGGTTGGCTATATAGTTGCCCATTTTATATATCCTTTTTTAAAGAGTGACTGACTTTAACAATTAGATTGCGCAATCAAATAAGCAGAGACTTTTAAATTACCATATACTTTAACCATGTGAAATAAATTATTTTCTTAATTGGTTTGGCAGCCTTGTGTCTGTAAAGGCAACAAAACCCACTTTGCTCCAAAATTAGATGGCTGACTCAGAGGCTGTTTGTAAAATTCCGGCTATCTTCTATCACCAATCAGTCATGAAATTAAACCTTTGAGAACTCAGTAACTTCATAAATGTAAAAAATGACTTCATCTATCAACATATAATGTTGAGCCAGCAAAACAAAAAAAGCACACTCAGGGTAGGAAACAAAAGGGTATGTATCCTCTTATATAACACAAGAGGAATATGGACGGTATTAAAAAACAAATAAACTTGTAAAGAGATGATTATGGTTTCCATGAAAGTCAACTTAAACTGACCATGACTGAATGATTGGAAATTTTCTTTTCCTAACACAATGCTCATTCTTCATAAGCAAAATTGGTCTTAGTTTCTTACAAATCTCTCATTTCCTTGGATTTATCTGCTACATCCTCACTTTATAGCCATTTAACTTATAAGCTGGGCCTGCCCAGCCTGCCTATAAAGCCTCTCTTCAGAAATATACCAGATGCATTAAACACAGGCATCCTCTAGTAAAAATCTGCACTTCAAAACAGCATATGAAGAACCAGCAATTGGCTCTCCAATGTAAATATCCCTCAATTCACACAAGAAGCAGTGCAGTTTACTAACCACTCTTTCCTTACAGGCAACTCAGTAGCTGTAAAAATTTTTCTTCAGTTTCAAAACTTTTCAATACTTATTAATTCCAAAGATCCGAACACCATGTAGCTGTGGCATTTTGGGAATTAGCACACTCAAGAGAGAAGCTGTATTTAGGATGAAGTGAGTTGGATCATACTTCGTATAGAAACTTGCCAGGAAATATCTGTAGAAATAAAAGAATATATATAACATCTAAAAATAAAATTACTTTTTTTTTTAAATTTAAAGGTAGAAAAAAAGCTACTGAAATATAAATACCTAAAAGCAGAACCATTTTGAGCACTAAGACAAGAAGAAACAGTTTAGTTTGGGGACCTAAATTAACTTTATTTGGGATTTAAATATTTGTTTAATGGAGGCATATATGCATCTTGCATTTCTGCAATTATGTTAAAAGCATTTAATAGAGTATGTTTGCTACTTTGTGTCCTTTAAAGTAGGCTTTCAAACTAGGGTTCATATGTTCCCTGAAATTTCAGGTGTAGTTTTATAGTTCTGTATATGTTTCTGAAGATAAGATCCATTAAACACAGGCATCCTCTAAGGGATCTATCATATTCTCAAAGGGTTTTGTGACCCACCAAAAGGTTAAGAACCACTGCTGTAAAGTTGTGGAACATGGGGTGTTAGTACATTAGTACAATTAGTATCTTTGAAAGAAAACAAATATTAGATTGCCCTTTTGATGGTCTCATTTCCATACTATAGGTTAACAGGTCTATAATCAGTCTTACTGGAAACCTGAAAGACACTGATATAAAATTCCAGCTGTTTTGCTATAAAATGTATATGAGTACACGTACATATTCAAAGACACCCAACATCTGAGAATTTGTTTTAACAAGCCTAAGCCACCTGTAAGAACATAAACCAAGTCAGAACGTCTAGTTTTATCCAAGTGTACATCAGAGTACAGACACATCATCTAGACCCTAACAGAGTATCCTAATATAGATAGGATGTAAAGAATAAAATATCATACCTTAATCATAACTAAGAAGTTAGTTTGCATATGGGTGTTTGTCTAATTAGTGCTTTTAGAGTACACAAGAAAATTCTTATAGCTTTTCACTAAGTACAGCCATTAGTTTCTCATAAGGGGAGATGAGTGGTTAGATATGGTTAGGGAAAAAAAGCTATCTTTAAGTATAACTAAAAACACCACAGAGAGGTGTATACATCATTTTTAGAATCATCTAAATTGAAAAATTCTATAATCTTCTACCTACTTCCTACAGCTAAAATCCAAATTTAGGGATGTTTTAATAATTATTCTTGTTACTACATTTATCTGTTAGATCATTCAAATCATTTTTCTTTTGACATTAATTTTATATGGGGTTAAAACAACTTAAAAATGTCTTCAAAATGCTATAAATATATGGAAAAAGAAAACTACTTCTTTATGATCAGCTTATTGCTTTTGTTTGAAAATGCCTTTTATTACTTGAACATCTATCTAAAACCTACCCTCCCTTAAGTCCTAGTTTAAGGAATTTCAATGCCTCTAAGAAATCTTCTAGATACTCCACAGTGCAATGATTCTATTGTGGATATGTTATTATGTATAAGCTATGTGGTAGAAAAATGTTTAATATATATGTGAAATATTTATCATACGTAAGCAAATGTATTGAGTGTGGAATTCAAATCAATCTATGCATTCACAAATTCTTTGCAGAAATAAAATAAAACATAAGAACAGAAAAATAATATAAAGTGGCATAAAGAAGGGATAAATATCAACTACTATGGGAGTTCTAAGCAGAGCATTATCAATGAAGGTTGGGTGCTCAAGAAAAGACATCACTGAAGAGGTGGAATTTAAATCTTGAAAGAGTAAGACATGAGTTAAGAAAGGAGAAGGCATTTCAGGTAGGAGACGTGATTTGAACAAAAGAACTTAAATAGAACTATACATGAAGTATTCAAGAAATGCTGCTTAGAAGAGTTTGACAAGGTAGGAATTGGATGAGGGTAAAATATGAACATCAAGACAAATGAGTAGAAACCATTTTGTGGAGGGCCCTGAATATCAGGTAATAGGAGGACAATAGATACCATATACAAGGTTAGATGCTTTACAGATAGATGTCATCTCATTTCTTTCTTACAGCATTGGACTGAGTTAGGTGTCACTGGCTAAAATTTCATTTTATGAGCAAACTAAGCTGGTTAAGTGATAAAGGATTCAACCCAGGTCTGTCCTATAATGAAAGCCTAACTTCTTTTTTCTCTAAATCATACTGTTATCTCTCAAGGAGTTTGAACATCCAAATGAGGCAGGTGGTTAGTGAAATTTGTGTGATATCGTCCAAATCCTTCTTTAGGGAGATTTCTCTGATAGTGGAATATAAATAAGATTGTGTTTATTTTTCCTGTAAGCAACTTATAGATACAAACTACAATATATTTGACCTGTATATCCTAGATTGTCTAAGCATACTGATGAGCATGTAATAGTCTCCATATGTTATTGACTAAAGTGAAAACTCATTTATTACCAAATTGTGAAAGATTTTGCCTGCATTTTATACTCTGAGGTAAGTATTTATGAATATGTTTTTAACAAAATACTGTTTCTAATTCAAATACAATCTAATAAAGGATAGCTTCCTCTTATACAATCCTTATACCTAAAAATTTCCAACACTTACAGAATTATTGGAGAAATTGTGAAAAACTTCCGTGAAGATGTAAACTGCACTCCATAGTCCAGTTGTTCCCAATGAGTTAGGAGCCTTGCTTTACCTTGGTCAGGGGTTTCAAAAGGTGTTCCTTTTACTGCATGTAAAAATACATACATCCCCTGGAAAACAAGCAAGGGGGCATATAATCACTATCAAAAAACAAAACTGATTTTTGTCAGTAAGCATTAAGATAATTCCAGACTATTTGTGACGGAGCATACGACTTAACAGCTCAAGTTTTAAGCTTTCATAATATTGTGAAAGGCTGTGGTCAATTTCTTCATAGTAAAATAAAACTTGCGAGAGCATATAAGTATTATTTGGAGAAAACTAGTAACAGGTCAACCAAGAGTAACCTGTTTTCATCTCTTATTAAATTGAAAATAAACAAAAAGGAACATCAGGGTAGCTTTGTATCATTACATTTAGATTTTCTAACACCTTTCTGATTAGGAAATAGGTAAGTTATCTTTTCCCTAATGTGTAGGAAATTGTAGAGTGTCATATTAGTAAATCTGATGATATTTTAAAATGATAAAACATATATATTGGTAAATAATAAAATCTCTATATCAAGGAAAATGGTTTTGAAAGTATTTAATATTAGGACTTTGTTCCAATAGATCTCTTCCAAAGCAATAAAGATGGTTTGATGTAATATGTATAATAATCAACTCAATTTGCTTTTAAAATCACAACTGTGCCTCAATAGTGTTTCTTTTGAAGTTAGTTTAAAAAAAAAATTACTAAAAGCCAATCTGTCAAGTGAGGTTTAAATAGCTCATTTTGTGGTTAATTAGGAAAAGAACAATGTACACTAGACTTGGTTTCCTTGAGATTATGATACTCATTTAGACTGATAGGTAGTACTTCATTGCAAGATCACAGTCTGAGGAACTGGTAACAGAATAAAGCCAAAACATATCGAAACAGTGTTCTCCACTAGAAATCATAATGTCACGTCATTTTTGCTACTTCTAATAAATATGTGGAAAAAAGAGAAAAATTAGTGATTTGAAATTTTATATTATACTAAGTTGAGAGAGGCCTTCTTTTCAAAGCTTAGTCTACTTCTTAATTATTTCATTAGGCAATTAAAAAGTTGTTTAGCTGCAATAACACCTAAACTAAAGAGGAATGGACTCATTTTCGATTGGATTTAACTCAACAAACATTAAAAAGTGGTTTAATGTACAAGACACAGGACATGTATGCATATATGACACACAGCCTTAAAAAGTCTGATCTTTAAAGAGATGGTAATGGAGAAAAATATGCATAAACAATTAGAATGTAGGGCAGAATTTGCTATCAAAAGTATAATCAGAATACTTAGGAAATGCAGAGGAGGAAAACGTTTCTTGTTGCTAGACAAAAAACTTGACAATAACCTTGTCAACTATCTTGTTTCTGAAGGTTCAGCTCAAATGACAACTCCTCAGCGAGCCTTCCTCATTAGTAATGACCTCCTGCCTACCTGGGTGTACAGAAGTTTATTGAAAATGGTTTTATTATAGCACATTATATTGTGCTGGAGTCATTTACGTAATGTTTGTCTTCCCACTGGCATGAATACTTCTGGAACAAAGGCTGGTATACAGCGAGTATTAGATATTAAGCCAAGATGACATTAAGCCAAGGAATGTTTATTCTTTAAGCACAAGGAAACCATTTTCGCATGGGCTTTAAAGGAGATTATGAAACAGAAATTGGATGTTTCCAAATTCTCAGCAGTACGTGACCCAAAAAAGTTAAGACTCTCTGCTCTAGACCATATATGTGTTAGAATTATCAAAGAGAACAATAATCCTCTTGGTATTTCCTTCAAACCACATGAACTCACCAGTATTTAGAATATTCCATTTATTTGATATATCATTTTCAATGAAAAAGATTAAAATCTCATCTGACCATGTGTCTTCTACTCCATTATTTTAATCTTTAATAGTTTTTCTATAAAATTTGTGATGGCTGATTTATACCCACATCCAAAGAATTAGGAAAAAGGTACATAGCTCATGGTTAGCCCTTAACAAATATTTATTGACTCAATACCAAGAGAATTCTCATTCACTTTAAAAGCTAGACAAAAAATTTGGCAAAGTATTAATACCTCTAAGAGTGAACTGTAGCAGTGAATAAAAACAACCACTGAAGATTTCTATGTATGATTCAGAAGAGTATTTTTTCTAACCAAGGATAATAATTAGGTCTATTTTCCCACATTTAAAAGCATTCAGCATGTATTCCACATTTTTAATTGGTTTAATATAGGCTACCTTCAAAAGAAACTTAATTTGGAGTCATATAATTGCTACAGCTACGGCTGGTTAGTTAGGTTTTTAGTGTGGTAAACTAAAAAGTCAGAAGTTTGCTTCCCTACATGTTGTAAGTTACCTATCCTTTATCCACTGTCATATACTGTGCCTCAATCTCAGTCAACCAAATTAAAAACATGGGCAGAGATGACTTCTAAAGCATATTTAATACATGTATCACTGGAGAAGGAAAAATTCCATGACAATACAAATTAATTTATTCAGCAAACATTTAAGTAGGTGTTTGAAGATATGGAAATTTAAAAAAAAAAAAACAACACATAAACTACTAACTATAAAACTATCATAAATACATGAAAAAAGAATGCATGAGAGTTTTGTAGCTTCTTGGAGGAGATGATACTTGAGTAGTTTTCAGGGACAAGTAGGAATGAGTCAAGCAGAGCAGGAATAAGGGAGGGGTATTAAAATAGTGGAAGAAGAGCCTAAGCCAAAGCAAAAAGGTGAGAGGAAGATGATTTTAATTATTGTTAGAACATAACTTGTGTTTGGAAATGGGCTAAGATAAGACTGAGTCCCTTTCTTGCCTCTGCAGTTATCAACTGGTCTTGTATACCACACAAGGAACTTGCATTTTACTATGAATGTAACAGAATCACTGAAGAACCTAAAGAGTGTGACTTGAGCAGACATGCATTTTAAAACTATCACTCTACCAAGCTAGAATGGAGGGGAGTAGAGGAGCAACAAGGAGACAATTTACCTATTAGAGTAATCCACCTGAGAAAAATAAGTGTATGAATTATAGCAATGACAGTGGGGATCAAGTTGAGAGACAGTAAAGCAGTAGAAAAGACAGGGCTTCACTAAATAAATATGGAATATAAAGGAAAAAGAGTTACCCTAAGAGTAGGATGACCACATATGCTAGTTTGCATGGACAGTCCTGATTTACACGTATTCTCTTGGAGTAGTTATTACCAGAGCTCCCTTTTACTCTCAACGCAGTCTGTTTGGATGATACATTATATTAACCACTTCTCCTTTGACATTCAGCTATCTGGCTTGGCTTACTGGACAGACAGTGATGCATTTAGATTAAATTAGGAACAGTCAGAGGAACAGATTGTGGGTTTAAGGAATAGATTGTGAATGAGTTCAATTTATACTTGTTTGGTTTAAGGTGCAAAGTGATCTGGCAATATTAATATGGGCATCATCATTCTACAGGTAGAAACTGAAAATATGGAAAGATGAAGTAACATAAGAAGACGTGAAGAAAACCTTAGGAAAAGAGAGGGAAGACTGTACAAGAGGAAATAGAAAAGGCAAGATCAGAATATGTCTAGGAAAAAGTAATCCCATGAAAACCAAAGGAAAATAATTCCAATAAAAGGTATATGATAAATGTAAAATAGTTCAGAGAAGTCACTACTTACAAAGTGTTTGCCCTACCAAAGGCTATCACTGAAAATGGACTAAATGCTCATTCTCTTATTTCTACCACGTCATCCTTATTCTCTTCCAGTCAACTTCAAATACTCTCCAGAAAAAATAAAACAATATTAATTTTAAATTTATTTCGCCTACTTTTTTGGTCTTAATTCTAAGATCTTAATTTTTTGGATATCTTTATAAACAAATATATAACTACTCTGGATTCAACTTAAAGTCAATTAACTTGATTTCTACCCATTTATTCTACTTTAATAGGTTGTTAAAGACAAGAAAAGTCACTGTCAGGTTTTTTTTTTTAAATATAATAGGCAATTTCCAAGGCTGCATGACATGGTCAGCAGAGTTGATCAAACTTCTGATACTTTGTAGAGCCACTGTATAATACAGAAGAATGATAGTCAACATGAAGAAGCTAAGGCACCATAAGATCCTGAAACATATATATAAATGAAGCTCAAATTTTCTAGACTGAAGCAGGAAAGTATATTTACACAATTTAGAAAGACTTAACAAGTATTGAAACCAAAGATATTCATAAGGCTCCAGTTAACCAAAAAAACGTAATTACTTCTTCTGAAGCATTCTAGTTAATCAATATATTATAGTGGTCTGAATAGTCTTGTAATTTTACAGAAATGACCTATTTTCTAGATTCTATAAAGATAATAGGAAAAAAAGTGTTCCTTAGAAAAATTGCCCAATGTTTAAAGTGTGACAAAAATATAACCTTATTCCAGATTAAGAATTTTTCAAAATTGTCATATATTCTAAAAATCACTAAACCATATACTTTAAATGAGTGAATTTATATTATGTGAATTATATTTCATAAAACTTTTTAAAAAACTGTGGCATGTTTTTCTTTATAACAAAACTTTAAGCTTTTTTAAAAAATTGTGTTTAAATACACTTATCATAAAATGTACCATATTAATCATTTTCAGTGCATAGTTGAATGTTATAAAGTACATTCACACTGTTATGCAACTATCGCCACTCTTCATCTCCAGAACTCTTAGCATCATACAAAACTGAAACTATACCCATTTAACAATAACTCCGATTCCTTTCTCCCCCAGTCCCTGACAACCATTAAACCTTAAGCTTTCAAGTGTTTAGTGTACAGCGAAATTCTTACCAGATTATGTATAACATTTGTTAAGGTCCAAGCAACAGGAACACTGAAGAAGGGAATACTAAGTAAGACAATATGAAGCAAGCCAACTCCCAATGCATATGTCAGCCACATACCCCGGCTGTTCATGACGCGGGTATTTGGATTCACTTCGCTGTGGGCAACTCCAACGTTCATGTTTACTCTGTAGGAAAGCAATGAAATGAATCAACAGTGACATAACTGGAAACCTAAATTCTCCTAATTCTGACATGACAAAATATGTTAACTAGGATTATCTTTTCCTAGTTGTTCTGACAGAGAACACACACACTCTCCAAAATAATGCCACTTGCAGATGCTGACAAAGACAGTAAACAATTCTTAGCATGTGACTATATGGTAAGACAAACGAGACTTATTTTTATAGTTCTCATTGAAAAACTAAGTTAAAATACCTTTCCCTAAAGCTTGTCCTCTAGCGTGTTGGTTCTGCTAAATGAAATAATGGGCAGGAATATTCAAACTGATTGAGAAAAACTATGTTTTATTTTATAATGAGAGCAAAGTGAAAACTCAGGAGCTAAAGTTACCAACAGGATAAATTAATATAAAGAAAGCAAAGCTGACCCGGCCAGTCTGTTGTGAGTAGCTAGACTCCTCTAGCTAATGTAATGTTGTATCCACAAACAGGGGTCGCAGTTCAAATCATTCCTTTTTGAATACTGTACTTGAGAGGTGCACAAAGTGGTGGAAGATTTACATGGTCAAGAGATAAGGTTTGTTTCTCATTCTCGTGATACAATTAGGATAAAACGATGAGGTTTTCTTCTGCATATTTAACTCTACTTAACTTCCCTAAAATTTTAGTTTTTTCTCCGTTCTTTTTAAAGTTTTCCCCTTTCCCTTTTGTTTTTAAAATGAACACTAAAGCAAATGATAATAGTTCCCGGTTATTTTAATGACGATGTTTCCTTGGATCTAATTATCGTTTAAAACAAAACTGCCCTGAAGAATACCACCTATCATTCCGTTAAAAACCGACTGGGATTGAAAAGAGGAAAGAGGGTCAGATTATATTTGGAACAGCTCTGATTGAAAAATATATAAACCCCTTTCTATTACAGAGTTGGCACTGAGAGAGAATTTCTCGTAACCACATCCAATAAATACAATGTCCCCTTCTCCCTCCAAAAATCCATGGAACACAGCAAGGCATCAAGACTTATGGTGACAAAAGTCAGTTACACCAAAACGAAGCGTCTCAAATTTTCACGTGTAAATATTTTTTCTAATCTAAACACCCATCGTGTATTCATACGTTACTTTTATATTCTAAGTTATACTCAGAACATATCATTACTCAAGATACTTTTCTCACTTTCCACAGGATGGGAGAAGAATGCTCGAAAGAGGCTAAAATTTACATCTGAGCTGGAAGGCAAAGGTAGTGTGGTACCAACCCTAACCCCGTTCAGAAAACTTTTCCAGGGAGTTTCCCGACTCACTGGCAAACAATGACTTCAAGCAGCGAAGAACCTCTCGGCTCAGACCCCGCGAGTGCCTTAAGGGTGGCGACTCACAGCCACCTCCTTAGGGAGTCCTTCGCCTGCCTGCTTGCCAGCCAGCCACCGACAGCCTTCCCCGATAACCGGAGCTCCCAGACAGTGGAAGCGTAGCTGCCCCTACCGCCGCAGCGCCTCTCTCACCCGTCCCTTCCTTCTTGGAGCTACACATCCGTCAGGGGCGGGATACGACAAGGATTTGGGGCGCAAGCCTCGGGGGCTGGTACCACCAAGCAGGGCACCGCGGACACAGCCATAACCCACTCTTCCCCCTTAGGCTGACTCGGGCCCGCCAGCAGCTCCCTACCGCCGCAAGCAGCAACACAACCCTTGCGGCCGTTCGCGTTCACTCATCCGCCGCCCCACTCCTGGCGGCCGGGTCAAGGTAGGACCAGCTTCGACACGATGGTGACTCCTCACTGCCGAACGCCAGTTCAGCCTCAGCGCAGCGCAGCGCAGCTTACGGAAGCCTTCAGAGCCGAACGCGCTGCCAACGGATTGGCTGCGTGTAGCGCCAATCCCACGTTTCCCTGGAGGGGCGGGACTAAGTGCCGCGAGCCGCGCGCGCGCATTCGGAGCGAGTCAGGTACGGTCATGGGCTGCGGGCGGGACCCTGGCTGGTCGGCTAGTGGATGGTAATTGCCCACCTCGCGCGAGCAGCAAGGTAGTGTGCGGCTAATGGGCATTCATTCTTATATTCTCTTAGGCTCGGAGACCCCGCCCCTCAACTCGTCCGGGTCTGTACCCGAGCGCCGCTGCATCCGTCGGCGCCCCTCCTCCCCACCCCAACCTCATATATCCCTTCCCCGACCGCCCCCCTCGCCCCACTTATCTCCTACCTCCCTCCCCTCTCCCGCCATCACTGGGGCGGGAAGCGGACGAACGGCGCCCGCGGCTATGCTTACGTGGAGGGCGGTCTCCGAGCTCATCGGGGCTCGTTAAGCGTCTGGTTTGGCCTTTCTGGACTAAATCACGTTGAGGCCTTTGTTGCAGCCAATTCCCCAGATCCTTTTGGGTGCAAGACTTAAAGTTGTTTGCCAGTTATAAATTCCAGCACATGCGGAAGAAATGTGGATGCCAAAAATTGATTTTATTTAAAAACCAAGAGGAAGTGTCAGATTGTTTGGAGTCATTTTAAGTCGAATTACATTACTTGGCAGTACACAGAGTTTGTGATTGATATTGCTAAAATAACTTTCAACATTTCAAAATTAGTGTAAGAGAATGTTGACTGTTTATCCTGCATTTCTATTGGCTCTATAAAACAGTTGTGTTAGATTTATTATGTTCTTTAAATAAATTATTTCATTATATTCTCCCTAAAGTCTTTGAGTTCTCTGATCTCTCTCTACTTCTTTTTTAGGTGCACTTGTCCTTAACTGACTTTCCTGGTCATCAGCATTCTTTCAGGAGTATTTAATTACTCGCTCAGCAAATATGGAAGACTGATTCCTGACATTCTCAAATATTCTGTGCTGTAATTTGTAAGCCTGTTATCAATCCTTCTTCTTTTTAAAAGATGCCATTTGCTACATATATATAGAATGCTTACTGTGTTCCAGAGGTTATGCTAGCGATAAGAGATTAAATATAAAATCTCTGTCCTCAAAGAACTCTGAACCAGAAGGAAGGGACAGAAAAACAATAGAATAACCTGTGATGAGTTTGGATAAGAAATAAGGGGAAAGTGCTATGGGAGTACAGAGAAAGGAATGCTTAATTTATTCGGGGTGGGGATGGAGCCCATAAACACTTCCTTGAGGAGAGGATGCTTGAACTAAATCTGGAAGGATAGTTAGAAATCATCTGTAAAGAAAGGGAACCTTGTGAACTGAGGAAGAGTGAGTGCTACCACACTGTGAGAGACAAGATGTTTAGTATGCATGGTTAGTACGCATTTGGAGAATAGTGGAATGAGATTAGAAAGATAGAGGTCCAGTTAAGGAGTTTGAACTTTACCTGGTTAGTATTTGGAAATCTTCATAAAATTTTTAAGTAGTGTAACAACATGATGAAATTTAAATTATAGAAAGAACCGTATAGGTGGTTGAAATTCGAGACAAAATATCTATTAGTTAATGCAAAGTTCAGGGGAGAGATGTTGAGGGGCTGAACAGAGGCAGTAGTTATAGGTATAGAAGAGAGGACTAGTTTGAGAAATATTTAGATAGTAGAATAGGATTGAGTGGCAGGATGTAGAGAGTGAGGAGAGTTTCTAGGATGACTTGAAGGTTTCTAATTTTGCCTTGTGTCACTGGATGAGCGTGGCCTTTGGAGTCAAATATGCCAAGGTGTGTATCTGTACATTTGTCACTTACTAGTTGTATGATCTTAAGTTATTAGTGTTTAAATCCCATTTGTGGTAGAGAAATGATAATATACATAGGGTTGTTGTGAGGAGTAAATAGCATAGTATATATAAAGTTATTTATGTGAGCTATTATTTTTATTTTCAGAAAGAAATACAGGAAGAAAGACAATTAGAGGACGATTCTGAGATCAGTTTGAGACATGTTAAATTTAGGGTGCCTCCAAGTCATCTAAGTGACGATATTTAGAAGGTAGTTGGAAGTAAGACCCTACCCTGGAGTTCAGAAAACAGTCTTGTTAGCAGACAGAGGTAAGGTAAGAGATGATATGGAGGCTAGTTAAAATAGAGTATATAAAGTAGTAACTTGCTGAGAATGAGGGTTCTCTTCCTAATGTTTACTTTGGCATGAGGAAGGTGCCGATAAAATTCTTTTCATGCCCTTCATTAATATTCATGAAGTGCTGGTCATGAGTGAAGTACTCTGATTATTCTGTGTTACATGCAGAAATTTATAGTTCCCTGCATTCAAAATTGTATAGGTCAGGACGGGTATGATAAACATCCAGTGAGCGATGCAAGCCAAGTTTTTTAGGAAAGTGGGGAAGGAAGGATCATTCCCGGTTGGGTGATCAGAAAGGACCATGTTACAGATGTTACTGGAACTGGGTCTAAATAACATTGCATTGGGAGGAAGAGGAGGTGCAAGTAGGGTGGGATTGCTGGTAAAAGAAGGTTGAGGCTTTTGACCTTGGTCACTGAAAACTTATTAAAGAGAGATAGCAAATTTAAGTGGAAGGCATAGAAAGGGAATCAGGGAAATAAGTTTTGTTTTAGAAATATTTTGAGGTGGCAGTGACACTGGTTGTTAGACATACTTGTCTTGAGGAGAGATCACCATTGGAGATATAGATTTAGATATTCTGTAACTGAAGCTTTAGGTTTTAAGATATCTAAGAAGAGAGAGGAAATGGGGAACGTCCACATTTCTAGGAGGAGAGTGAAAAAAACATGAAGAAACTGAAGAGGTATAGATGGAAAGATCCTTGAGAATTAGGGAGAATCATCAAGGTTACATTCTTTAGGGATGTCAAAGAACATGAGTCCTCAGAGAATGGTTTGATGATTTAAGAAATCGTTGATGAACTCGAAGAGAACAGAATCCTGGTAATGATTGTGGTATAAGCCATTTTGCAAGAGTTTTAAAAGAGACTTGGTGATAGGGAATTGGTGACAGTGAATATAGGTTACTTATTCAAGTTTGGCTTCATAAAGAAAGAAGGTAATTATTGGGGTAAAAGGGTTGAGGGAAGAATTTTTGTTTGTTTTTGCTTTCAAGGCCAAGATGCCAGAGGGGAGACCGGATAAAGAAACGAGGTGTTAGTATTAGTTTAGGAGGAAGAGACGTTCGTTGAGCTGAGACTGAGGGAAAAAGAATATGAGTAGAGGTGCAGACATTTTAAGAAGCCAGAGGACATAGTGGGGTGAAGGAGGTAAGGTGTATATGTAGATAGAGTTCAGGCTATGGCTGCATTTTTCAGTAAACTAGAAGAATGAGGAAGATTGGGGTGAAACTAGGGTCTTGGGGCAGCGGGTAGGGAATAGATTTTGAAGAGGGACTATAGAGAATGAAACAGGTGGCGAGATTAGTGAGGCAATTGCTCAGAAAGAGTGATGGTTCAGGTGAAGCTACGTTTATACATCAAATGTTGATTGATCAGTATTTTTCTTAGATCCTTGGGATTCTCGAACTAAGGTAGACGTCTTGAACACAAGCTTAACTTGATGCCAGGCCCCCTTTGGGAGTAGGGTAGAACGATGGAGAGATTATTCATTTAGGAGTTTGGAGGAACTCAATTTAGTTCAAGTATCCCAGGATCTTTTAGCATATATATGCCAAACACTATAAGTATCATATTTACTTCTTACCACAACCATATGATACCATTATTATCTCCATTTTGTAAATGAGATGAGTTTTTTAGAGTTTAATTTCCTCAGCATTGCATAGCTATTAGTATAGGGGCTAGGACAGAACCAAAAGTAATGTGTTTTCAGAGTTTGCTTTTTTAATGACTTCTCTCTCCAGCACTGTCCAATAGAACTGTAATGTAAGCCACACATATAATTTTAAACTTTATAGTAGTCACATTAAAAAGTTAAAAAAATAAAGTGAAATTAATTTTAATAATGTTTTATATAACCCAGTATATCCAGAATACAATTTTATCCTATAATCAATGTAAAAAAATAATGATTTTATATTTTTTTCCATACCAAGTTTGAAATCCAGAGTGTGTTAACAAGTCTCAATTTAGCATAGCTACATTTCAGGTGCTTCTGGGGCTAGTGGCTACGGTACTAGACAGTGAAGCTCTTTAGCCTTAGACCTGAGGCCAGTCTGAATCTTAGGGAAAGTGAAGAGGGTGCCTTTTGCTTGTGACAGCACTAATTTGTATGAATGTTGAGGTAATGAAGTAGCCTGTCTGTCCACCGTTTTCCTGACTTACTGGGACTGCCTCCCAACCCTTGAGTGCCACAAGAAAGCTTTTGTTCACAGCTACTCTCCTTAAAACTGGGTACCCATCAAACTAAATCAAATATATAATTAGAAGGTAACTGTTAGAATTACAAAAGAATTCTCCATCTTTCCTTTCTTTTTTTTTTTTTTTTTTTAGTGCTGAGACATTTTGGCTTTTATTTCTCTCTTCTGGTGGTATAGCAACAGATTTCTAAGAACATGAAATATTAGTTAAACTTCTTGTCAATCTAGTTTGAACATTTTCAAAGGCCTCTAATTAGATCCTGAGTATTACATGCATCGACAGCTTTCCAATATGTTTCTTTAATTTATAAATTTGATAACACCTGTAGAGCGACTTTATTTACATGAAATTACCTGACCTTGTGTAAGAACATTTGAGTTATTACAAAAAGGAACTGGCTTTGGGTTGGTTTTCAGTGAACCGTATATTCCATCATCTCTTGATTTGAACTCACAACTTTTTGAATTATAAGCATTCCTTTAAAATTTTGCTTTCAGACTTTTGTATGTATGATCAAACATAATTATTCATACATAGTTTCATTTTTTGAGAGTCCATAATTTGTGATACAACTCAATATCCTTGATTATTACTATTTTTTGCTGGTAACTTTTTAAAAAACGATTTTTATTAAAATACAGCTAACATGCAATATCATATTAGTAACAGGTATATAGCATAGTTATTCAACATTTATATACCTAAAGAAGTGCTCACCCTGGATAGTCCAGCAACCATCTGACACTACAATGCAATCAAAATATTATTGACTATATTCCCTATGCTAGACACTACATCCCCATGACTTTTTTTATGTTTGGGAGTTTGAACCTCTTATTCCCCCTTCACCTTTCCCCGCCTTTTTAAGATTTTTAAATAACAGTTGTCACTCAATATTATATTAGTTTCAGGTATATAGCATAGTGGTTAGACTTTTATATAATTTATAAAGTGACTCCCCCTTGACTAGTCTAGTACCCACCTAGCACCATACATAGTTATTACCATGTTATTGACTGTATTCCCTATGCTTTACATCCCTGTGACTATTTTGTAACTACCAATTTGTACTTCTTAATCCTTCACCTTTTTCACCTCACCTTCAAACTCCCTCCCATCTGGCAGCCATCACCAGCATTTCTTTACATAATCGACTGTCATCATAAAAATAATGTACATTTTATACAACTTTATCATTTACAGAACTTTTTATGTATGCTTGCTTATTTGATCCTCACAACCGACCAGTGAGGATTTATACAATTGATGAATTAATTTTACAGAGAGATTTAAGTGGTTTGCTTCAGTTTACATGTAATGAAGATGAACCCCAAAACATGTTTTTTAAAACTCTAGTCTGGTATATTTTTTTCACTCTACTAATAATCAGCTTTGCCTTGTACAAAACAAAATATTTTGTATTTATGAATTGTGACCAGTTAACACCACTCAGAACTGAATATGTTGACCTCTTCCTAGAAATATATCTTTTAAAATCCTATGTGGTTATTATAGTGGCTATACTTCATTTCTTGCCCAGTTACTTACTCCATCTTTACATAACTCTGCTAGTCTTTTGTTGCTTGAGAAAGAATCCTAAAAGGACACCTTTTTATTTTGTTTATTTTTGTTTGGATCTAGATTCCATAGGATCAAACCATCATGTGATCTTGTAACTAGTTGTGGTAAATTAAGGATGTACCTAGGATGTACCCCACCCCCAACCTATTTTTTTGTCAAAGAAAATCTTGATTCTATACAGCAGGAGTCTCCAACCCCTGGGCTGAGGATCGGAATCAGTCAGTGGCCTGTTAGGAAACAGCAGATTAGTGGCAACGAGGGAGTGAAGCTTCATTTGTATTTGCAGCCCCTCCCCAGTGCTAACATCACTTCCTCAGCTCCACTTCAGATCATCAGGCATTACATTCTCATAGGAGCACCAGTCCCTGGTGCCAAAAAGGTTGAGGACCACTGCTGTAGGGGAATTGCATGTTATCAAGCTAGTGTTTTTTATTTTCCTGAAAACAGGTGTTAAGACAGATGCAAACCTCACTCCCTACATATTTTACATATAGGATTTCCATGTGAGATTATTTTTTCGTTCTTTGTTTGAAAAGGTTTCATTGCTGAAACAGTTACTGGCAGAGAGATTTTGGATGTACAGATTGGATTGGCGTGTAGTGAACCCTGAATGCCAGCACAAAGATTTGAGCTTTATCATATTTTGGCTTTGGGGAGCCACATGATTAGAATGATGTTTTAGGCAGAGTAGTGTAGGGGGATAGTTACCTGATATATCTGGGATCTGACTAATTGAGATTAACAGTAATTCTGGGGTCTGGATATCCTAATTCCAAGAGTTCAATAATTGAAAAAGACATTGTAACTCATAAAAATGAATGGATGACTAATAATATTTAAGCGAGACTGCCATTAAGGCACATGACTGACATCCACATCCTGAAGTGACAGTACTACTTGGTCATTCTTAGCCAGGCAGATCACATATTACATTCATTATAGCAGATTTGTGTTTATCTTTCTTTACTAATTATAGTGTGATTTATCAACTACTGTGTGCCTTAGTCTTATAAAATGGAGATGATAATGGCATCTATTTCAAAGTATTTTTAAGAAACAAATGATTTAATACTATAGAGATTGGCATAAACTGAGCCTCTATAGATGTGAGCTGCTATTATTATTGGTGTTGCTATAGTCCTGTTACTCAGGAATGTTTAACCATTTATTTTTGCCTTCTAGCTACTCTGCTAAAAGCTAGAATGAAACAGTTGCCTGCAGCAACAGTTCGCCTCCTTTCAAGCTCCCAGATAATCACTTCAGTGGTCAGTGTTGTAAAAGAGCTCATTGAAAACTCCTTGGATGCCGGTGCCACAAGCATAGATGTTAAACTGGTGAGTGTCCCTGAAAAGCCAAATACCTTTAAAAGCAAAAAAGGACTGGACACATATTTTGTCTTTACAACTATTACCTTTCTTTTCTTTATATGTACCAGTAAATTATTCATAGGACATTGGACCTTTTGTCTTGTTTAAGAGTAAATTTTTAAAACTAAATTTTAATTTAAATCAACATTAGTTGATTAGTTTGAAACGGCATTCATAATCAAAGGAAATTACTTAAACTTATTATTTATGACTCCATTACCTAAAACATGAATTTAATTTGTATTTTCTACTAATATTTATCCTTGGTTATTGCTATATGCTTACTTACATATTCTCATTTGCATTTAATTTTTTTACCTAATCTTCGATATGTATCCTTTGTTGCTTCATAGTTTTCACATTTTTGGATTTAAGTTCTATATATTATATCATTTGAATTGATACAACATGACACTCAATATGATTTATTAGAGTTATTTTGCCTGTCTACCTTCCCTATTTTAAATTAATAGCTCATGGAGGTAAGGTCTGTATTTTTTTCATTTTTGTGTCCACCATACCTGGCTAGTACCTGCTACATAAATGGTGAATAAATGGTATGTAAATGGTACATAACTGGTGAATAAATTTGTTTGAATGAATGTAATAATACATTTTTTTTGTAATTTCCTAATTGTCAGATATTTACATTATTCCTGGAATTACATTATTAGAAATAATACTGATATGAATATCTTTAAGAGACCCACTTTTTTCACATATATATGTTTATATATATATTGTATGTGTTTATAATTCCAGTTACTCCTTTTAAAACTGTAAATTAACTACTACTATACCCACATTACAAATAATTAAGCTTCTGAGAATTTGCCCAAAGTCATATAATTCATAAGTAGGAGAACTGAAATTGAAATTCAGTTCTTTCTAACTCAAACTCATTCAGGATCTTTCCTCTTTGCCAGGGGTTCTCACAATGTTTGGGTGCATCAGAATAATTTAGGGAGTTTGTTAAAACAGTTACTTGAGCCCCAGAAATTCAGATTCTAGGTGGGGCTCAAAAATTTGCATTTCTAACAAATTCTAGTTGATGCTGAGAACTGCAATTCTATACCATATTAACCTGTATTTTGTTTTTAAATATAAGCTTTTTAAACATGAAAAAAATATTATTAAACTCGAAGAAAAACAACTTATGTTTCTTAGACATTTTATATATTCAGTTTAGTCTGATTAGCATACAATTGATGGTAATTAAATAGAATTAGATAATTATATCTGATGTATTTCATTAAAGAATCTTAGGCAGACATATATCTTGTTCTTAAAGTTCTCTGGAAGAAAAACATAGTTTTACAAGGCCAACAGCAGAAGTCCTCTTATAAAAGTAAATGAAAGTACACATTTTTATATCTGGCTATGTAATTTAGTCCCTTGACATTTATGAGTTTCTCTTTCTCTGCTTGCAGAGTTTTAAAATAACTATATTGCTCTACGTAATAAAGCCTGTTTTATTATGGTTTCATATGATAATAACTATCCTGGCTAGAAATGTTTTCATAATTAGTTAATTAAAATAAACATGTTGATATTTACACATTTTAAACAAGTCTTTGTGTTATTTTTCTCAGGTTCCTGGAGTTCTAATTTATATTGAAAGATTTGGATTTCTGTAGTTTATGATTTTTCTATAAAAAGCAGACCACCTGTTTCCAGAATAACTTAGTTTTAGGTTGAATGAAAGATGAGGAATGAAATCTTGGGTGTTTCTCCCCAAGACCTTGTATATCTATTTTATTTAAAAAGTACTGATGTAAACAGTACGAAATAATTTTAGGTTATTAAAAAGATGTGGTATTATTTTAAATATCAGAGTCATTGTAATTATAGGAAGACTTTTTTCTCCTTTGAAACTTGCATCTATGGCCATACACATAAAACTGTGAAGTCAAGCTTATGATAGAAATTTTCTACCAGATTTAAAATACGGTATTCATAGAAAGTGTGATCACTATAGGAATTTAGATTTTTTTTTTTGTTATGTATGCGTATTTTTAGTGTTAGAGTGCAAATACTAAGCTATGAATTGAGGGGTATTTTTTTTCTTGGTTTTCAAATTAAAAACTCACCAAGATCGCCAAATTAGGTATATTTGCTCAGCAATTTCTTGTTAGGTGACTATACAGAAGGAAATTTAGAAAGTTACAATGTAGTAAGTATTTTAATTTCTTATGAAAGCAATAAGTCGTTCAAGAAAGTATTAAAAATTAAGTTGAATAATGATAATCACTAGACTCTTGGTGTTATTTTTGATGGTGGTAATATTCTGTTTTATTTGAGAGATTATATAAAGATATATAATTTAGAAGAATGTTTTTAGTCAAGTTTAAACATAAATTTAAACATAGATACCTATGATACTGAGACAATTCAGGGGAACCTTAAAGATCAGAATGATCTTATTTTACAGTTGAATCTGAGTCCTGGGAAAATAAGGGACTTGCCCATGTATCATAACTAGGAATTAGTAAACTTAGGAAATTAAACTCTTACTTCCTTAAGATTAGAGTTTTGTAAAAGATAAATAAAAGACAAAATTATTTCACTTGTGTTTATGTTTCTAAATGTAACACTTTAATGTCTTTATACATTAAAAGTATGTTTTAACTTTGTATAGGAGAATTATGGATTTGATAAAATTGAGGTGCGAGACAATGGTGAAGGTATCAAGGCCGTTGATGCACCTGTAATGGCAATGAAGTACTACACATCAAAAATAAATAGTCATGAAGATCTTGAAAATTTGACAACTTATGGTTTTCGTGGAGAAGCCTTGGGGTCAATTTGTTGTGTAGCTGAGGTAAGGTAATTTATATTGACTATTTTAGTGATTTTATAACCACAGAATATTAGTTAAGAAAAAACTAAGCCAGTATTTGGCAAAGAGTATTTTTTTTATTGTGGTGAATGTACATAATAAAAATTACCATTTTAACCATTTTTTAAAATTAAATTTATTTAGATAATTTTGGTTGATAACATTATATAAATTTCAAGTGTACAATTTATAAGACGATATCTTTATACTCTCTTGTGTGCTTACCAAAGTCTTGCCATTTTTAAGTGTACAATTGAGTGGTATTATGTACATTCACATTGTTGTGCAGCCATCACCACCATCCATCTCCAGAACTTTTTCATCATTCCAAACTGGAACTCTGTATCCATTAAACAATAAATCTCCATTCTCCTTATGGCCAATCCCTGTTAATCGCTATTTTACTTTCTCTGTTTATGAATTTGCCTGTTCTTATATACTTATATAAATGGAATCATACAATGTTTATCCTTTTGTGGCTTATTTTACTTAGCAGATGTCTTCCAGGTTTGTGCATGTTGTAACATGTATCAGAATTTTAGCCCTTCTTCAGGCTGAATAATCAGTATATGTAAACCATGTTTTGTTTATCCATTCACCTGTCGATGGACATTTGGTTTGTTTCCACCTTTTGGCTATTGCGAATAATGCTGCTGTGAATATGGGTATACTAAAGTTTGTTGCTGCTTTCACTTCCTTTGGGTATTTTTCCAGAAGTAGAATTGCTGGGTCGTATGTTAATTCTGTTTAATTTTTTGAGGAACATCAAAATGCGTTTTGTAGTATTAATATTTAGAAGAGGAAAAGGTGATTTAGTGGCCCATTAACTTGGAAAAATGTATTCAGTAAAATTAAACAGATAACGGTAAGCACTTTTCAGAGCCTTTGCTATACTAAAGTGCATTGTGAATCTCTAAGGTTGGTGGTTTATAGTAGGTACACCCTGCACCTACTTGGCTATGAAACCCTTTTATTGAGAAGCATATTGCTATTTTTGTTGTTGTTCTGTGGAACACACCATGGAAATACCACTCTAGTTAATGCAGGTAATTTTATTGTGCTCTAGAGATGTGAATTGATTTGGCATAAGCCCTGGTTAGTAGAGGCAGATTGGATCCTAGAACTTTGCTCTTCAGACTGATGGTAAGGTGCTTTCAGTGTCTATAAACCCCTAAGTTCAGTGTCTGACACACTTGATTTCTTGGACCAATTATATTTCACTGCCTCTGCCATAGCTTATATAACTAGTTTGTGGCAAAGCCCTTTTGCAACCTTGTTCTCTTCATTTGAATGTATCTCAGTTATTTTTTATCACATTATTTTGCACTAGCTTTTTTGTGCTGTACTGTTTCTGTGTGTTAGGCTCTGTTTTATAGAGTGATAGTATCTGTGTGCTAGTGAGTGACAATGATAATTATGAAGGGCTCTTTAGCTATTTAAGTTTGCCAGTGGCCATGTAATCCTTCATTTGTGCTTAGGCTGGCAGACCCTATTTAGGTGAGAATGCTCAAGTGCAATAAAATGATAGGATTTTATACTTATTGTTCCTGAAAAGTGGCATGGATGCAAGATACTGTTTCTGTCTCCTTATCTGATCTCTTGGCATCTACTTAGTAGCCTGGTCTCCCTGGCAGTGATATATCTCCAGGTTTAGTGGGTCCTCCCTCTGCCCTTCTGCCCTTAGAATGCTAGCGTAGTAGGTCTTCTCCATTTTTTGTGTATCGTGTCCCAGTTAGGTATTCATTTACTCTTTAACTTTGGGGCTCCATAAGGCAATGCCTAAGTAAGAAAGAAAAATTGTGGATGGGGCAGGAGGTGGAGTTTAAAGTGGGCAATTTTGTTGTTTAGTGCAGAGGACTTGTTAGAGGCCAGGTGTTCAGACATCACTAAAGGAGGAAAGACCTTACCATTCTTTAAGTGTACTCTGCTTAAAACGTTTATCCAAAAACTAACACACCATTTTCTTCTGTTATCTTTCTCAGCACTTGCTTTATTTAGGTTTCACTTGAGTCTCCAAATAAATTTTAAGGACAAATGAGTTAAGGGTACAACTGGGCATTGCCTGTCTTTCTCTCCAGAGACTGTCTGTGGGAACCTGTAACCCTGGGATCTTGTAGAAAGAGTGTTTTTAAAATTGGATGGGATTTTTACCAGGGAACCTCTGAAGCTCCCATTAATAGTACTATTGATTGAGCTCTCAGTGGCTAGTTCAGAAATCATATTTGTTTGAGAACATAAGTATTTGATATTTTTTAGCTATTGTCCAAACTTGCCTGAAAGCATTTAAGCTTTATTTTGGCAGCGTTGTTGAAAAATACATATTTTGACATTTTTGTATTTTCTAAGATGTATATAACCTGTCAGAACTGAAATTAGTCATTATTAACTTTGTCTGCTAGGTGGCAGCACTATACTTAGTCTTTTAAAATATATTGCACATAAGCCATATGGTTTATCCAAATCTTCACTGTAGTTCTGATTTTAGGTGGCTGTTTCGCAAGTCCTTTTCTAGTGGTACTGCCTATCTTGTTTCTTTATTCGATTACTTTAACCCACTTGATATCTAAGTATTTTGTCTTTTGTTTCATTTTTGAGGCATTTGAATGCCTTGAATATAAATATTTAAAATAATTTTGCTCATCAAAATTACAAAAGCAGTAAAAGAATTGTCAAAGTATAGAAAACTATAAACTTAAAAAAATTATTTTCAGTTTTCACATTGCAATGTCAGGTGCTCATTTATCTTAGAAAATATTAACAGCATTATTCTTTCCTTGTAAATCTTTGGGAGAATCACACATAGATAGATATGTGTGTGTCTGAGTGTGTGGGCATACACACACCCCACAATGAATTTTTACATATGTGTAATCCAGATCTGGATATAGACCACTGTCAGCACCCCTGAAGGTCCTTTCATGCTCCCTCCCAGTCTGTACTCCCCAAAGGTTATGGCTCTTCTGACCTATATCAACATATATTAGTTCTACCTGCTTTTGAACTTGATCTAAATGAAATGTTACAATATGTGTTATTTTTTCGCAGACATATTTTTCAGTGATAATTTAGGTTTGATTGTGCCTGGACTTTGGTAGTAATAGTAATGAACCCTGGACTGCCCAGATCCCTACATCAGGACTGAACACTCACTCCCTCAGCTACTGGCAACTGCATGCTCACAGCTGAGTCTCCGTCTGGAGATTGCCTTTACCTCAGCTAAAGAGGATTACCTTAAGTCATAACAGAGCAACCTGGTTGATGAGAGGTTGTAAAGGCCCTTTTCCAATTCACAACTCTGCCTTGCTGTCTTTGCTCCACAGTGCCCCCCTGGGGTCAGCCAAGGCATTTGTTGTGACTGGCACAGCCCCACTTCTCTTTCTGCTCTGCTCCCACAGGTAATCATCTTAGAAGCATTCCCTAATAAATGTCCTGCTCAGTAGTCTCTATCTGCTTCATGTGTATGCCACCCTACAATTTTGGATACAGATTGCAGTTACATAATAAAAATTAATGATTCAGTTATTTTATCTGCCAAATTAACCAGTGCAGATAATTTCAAAGTCATACAGCTGTAAATCATCTCAGGCTCATTAGATTGATAATATGTAATTGGGATCATATTTTGTCTCAATATTAAATGACTATTTCCCAAAACTTTAATTGTTGAAATTATTTTTTGTTAGATTATTTTAAAGATGTTAATAATTTTAGTTGTAAAAGAAAAACAAGTAGGCTTTTATCAAAATTGGCTGGAGAAATTTAAAATATATCTAATTCTATATTCTTTATTTATACACATGAATGGGCAGTTTCTTGCTCCACAGTTTCAGTACTGTCTATGTCCTTTAGATCAGTGGTCCCAAACCTTTTTGGCATCAGAAACCAGTGCTCCTATGAAAATCTAATGCCTGATGATCTGAAGTAGAGCTAAGGTGGGGAGCGGCTGCAAATACAGATGAAGCCTCACTCTTCTGCCGCTCACCTCCTTCTATGCAGCCTGGTTCCTAACAGGCCACTGACTGGTACCAGTCCATGGTCCAGGGACTGGGGACCCTTGCTTTAGATCCGTGGTGTAGAGCTTTGGTTAGAATAGATACAGGATTTTTGAAGTAGTTGGGATACCCTGCTTCCCAAATGCAACCTCCTCACAAATAATAGAACTCTGTTTAGATCTCTGTTGCTAGTCTTTCACAGTGGAATATCTGGGAGAGGGTTCTGACGTTAGAGTGCGTATATTAGTGTACAACTATGTACAGGCAAACATGCCTACTCACACACAGAAAGAAAAAGACATTTCAGTCATCCAGACAAAATCTGTATTTCAGCTGAATCATGAGGGCCATTTACTTTAGTTTTCATGTTTCAATGCCAAAGTATTCTTCCAAAAGTCAGCAAAAACAGACAGAAATGAAACTTTAACGTAATTATCTTAAATGAATTTTTGTTGAGAGGATTTTTTGCATGAATTACCAGGATACATCCTAAGTTTTTAATTTACTTTTTATCGAAAACATTGAGAAAAATTATGCTTATCTAAAGCTTAAATTCAAAATAAATAAGTAAATAATAAAAGATATGTAAAGTTTAAGTGTTTTTATGTAACTTTATAATAGTACTATAATTTCTTGAAACTCAGTAATGAACCAAAGATCAGTGTTTAATAACTGAAAGCTAATATAACTTTTAAGGTCCTCTAAGAACTTCTAAAACTTCTCCCTTTGAAATAAACTCCTTTAAAAATTTTTAAAATTAATTTCTTTATGTTTTTTAATGAACACCAGTAGATTCATTTACTGCCACAATTCCTCAGTGTCGACAGTAAGAAGCACCAATAATAATTTGTAATATTAGAGATGCTTCTGAGGTGGAGTTATTGCAGGTTCAAATGCTAGCTACTGGACTGCTAACACATTCTGAACCTGTGCCTGGTCCAAAAAAAGGTTTCCTGCCCAGGACACAGGGTCATATGATGAAATGAACTCTTGAAATACAATTCCTTCCTCTGAGGAACACACTGCATTTCATGAATTTGTGAAACATGCTTATGCGATTTATTCTTCACTGTCTTCACTGTCTTTAGCAATGAATTGCAAAGCATTTCCTATCTAAATAAATTCTAATTTTAAAAAAATTTAGTGTTGAAAAATAATAATGTGTTCTGGTTTGTTACTTTGACATAAATGTTACATTATGATCAGTGAAGTCCTATTTTGCTTTTTAGTACAACTTATTCATCTATGCCAGAGTATATTTACTATTCACTAATGTTTTTAAAGGATGAATAAGTTAATAACTGTAAAGTGCTTTGACGTAGTTAAAGGAAAAACCCATGTAACCTTATAAAGTATTAGCATCATCTTCATCTTATCATCACCCTCCCCTTAAAGATGATAGTGTAATCATTTATTCAGGACCATCTAGCAAGCCACTGGCAGACTTAATACTAGAACTCAGAGTTCCAGGGCCACGTTTGCTCAGTGACACCAACTTTAGGTCAGGTGGCTAGCTCTTTGGAGAATAGAAATAGAATTCAGTTGACCTTGGCATTTTGAAGAAGTGGTTGGTTAGATGTAGAATTGTTTTTAAAGGGACAATCATGGAGTAATTAGAGACAAGAAAGAAAATCTCTAGCAGTCTGACCTCTTTATTTTGAACAAAATCACTATTGGACACAGTAGAGTTGTAATGTGGCAGGGAAGATTAAGATTAGTTATCAGGAAAAATTTTTAATTTTACAAGTTTTAAACCATGGTATATGTTTTTGGAAGAAGTAAAATAATCACTTAAGATTGTTGAAGAACAGTTATCACAGAAACAGCAGCTCGAGGCAATGACCCTAGTAAGGATTTTATGGACGTCCCCCTCAGAGAGAATCTAGTGGGCTCTACTAGTACTGTGAGCTAGAGAAGCCATACTTTTTCGCGGTGACTCCGGTATTCCCTGCATGGTACCCACATGTTCCACTGAGCCATATGGCCTACAATACATCAGTGCGTGGTTAGGACAGGGTGACAGAACCATCAAATATAGACTCAACTGGACCTACTTGAGTTCCAGCAGTGGAGCTGAATCTTTGTAGCTTCTTCGTAAATTATATAGATTTATTTTAAGATCGTCAGCTCTGCTCTGTCCAAGGATGGCCAAGAAGGATTGCTTCCAATTCTGGGTTGGCATTGTTCACCAGAAGTGTGAGGAGGCTGCCCTTTTCTGAATCCACCCTGCTTTCCTTGCATCCCCACTCCCCACTTATGGTATTTTCTGGCAAGCGTATGGTTTACTATTGTTATACTGTCTTGCTAATTTCACAAGATAGGTAAAGCTGAGGGGAAGAGTAGCTCAAAAGAATACAAATCTTAAATTTATATTTCTATGACTGTAACATCTTAGGAAATGTTCATGCTAACTGGAATTCTTTCTTATACTTCCATATTTTAATGCTAAACTTTTTTAATTAATAAAAATTTTATATTTCAACAGTGAATTCAAAGCTTGGGTTTAAGAAAAATTAGCCATATGTACCTATGTGTATGATTTATATGCTTTTATTGTTTTGAATCATTAATCTGAACTACAGAAGTGCAACTTTATGCAGAATATAAAAGAGGAGAGTCATCACTTTACAAAAGGATGTTTGATTTTACCAACAAATTTTTGAGAATGTCTATTGAAAAGCTAACTCCCCTAATGCAGTTAAATGTAAGTCATATAATGCATATGATAAAAATAGCCATTTCAGGTATACTCATTCATATCTGAATATTTTAGAGTAAAATACTCAAAATAAAAATTAGTAATTTCACATAAAAAATATAAACTGACTTCTTGCTTATTAGTGTAATTAAGGAATATTAAAAGAGAAGTGGTCAAGAATTTATTAAGTAAAACTTTTCAGTCTTAAGTAAATATATGATAATTATTTTAAATATAATTTGAGATGAGCTCTCTGCAATATCTAAAATCATAATTTTTCTAGAGGGTTTTTTTTTTTAATTACAGGTTTTAATTACAACAAAGACAGCTGCTGATAGTTTTAGCACCCAGTATGTTTTAGATGGAAGTGGCCACATAATTTCTCAAAAACCTTCACATCTTGGTCAAGGTAAGAGAGTGGCTTTGTAGCATTCTTTAGCTTTTCTGTCTTAATTGTTTATTTAAAAAATTATTATTTCTTAAATTCAAATGTATTGCTTTGGGCTTGGACCTGGTAATAGCTAGTTAACATCCAAGAGAACATTCAGCCGGTACTGTAGCCACCAGTCTCTTAAACACTGAAGAGTTGTTCTCAAGAGGAACTGTGTAAAAGACTTTGGACAACAACATGGATTAGTTATTCCTCTATAAAAACTGTAAGAGCAATTATTTTACTCTTGCTGGATTACTAGTGTCATCTTTATATATGAAAGATAGTATTTTATTGAAATACCTAAAACATTATTAATTTGGTAACCACAATAATAAACCATACCATCAAGATATTATGATTAAATATATAATTTAAAATACATTTATTTATGGAAGACTTCAAACATAAGCACAAGTAGATAGAACAGTGTTCCTGTCACTTGTTTTCAACAATTATTAACTCATTGCGGACGTTTCATCTACTGTTCTCACCCACTTCCTCCCTTTTTGTATTATTTGAAGCAAATAAATATATTATTATTACTATTTGTCATTTAGTTTTTTAGTGTTTTATGCACTTAAATAATTTTATTAAATTTTAATGACATCCTATGTTTCCAAGTTCCTCTACTATTTACTTCTAAAGAAAAAAGTCTCTTCAGGTTTGAGAGATCCACATATCTCCTT
This sequence comes from Pteropus vampyrus, assembly GCF_000151845.1. Taxonomy (NCBI): domain Eukaryota; kingdom Metazoa; phylum Chordata; class Mammalia; order Chiroptera; family Pteropodidae; genus Pteropus; species Pteropus vampyrus. The sequence continues at coordinate 4,342,236 of NW_011888783.1, read as the reverse complement.
TAATCTTTTTTATACAGCTAACTTCTGATAATAGTATGTTTAAAGTTGAGAGTATTAAATGTATGACTTTTTTTGAGTCATGTTCACAAGAATTATTATATTCGAAATGGTGCTTGTGTTTTTTTCTTTGTTGTTTGCCCTTTTTCTCCTTCAGTTTGTATTGTAAATTTATTTTTAATTTTGTGATCCCTCCTCGTAAAAATCAAAGTACTGTATTTTTTTGGTGGTTTCTTCCCTCCAGTTTTAATGTTGGATTTATTTTTTTCAAATGACTCATCTTTCTTCATTGAAGTGTATTTTCCCGTTTCTTGATACTAAATTCTCTCATTCTTATTTTAATGATCCTTCAATTAGTTATTGATTACTTTTAGTCATTAACATTTAACATTTTTGTATCCATATATAGGAAAGAGTTAATAGAAACTCCTAAGAAAGCACAACAACATTTCTTCTTATTTATTCAGTTAACAAAAATGAGTTCATCTAATTACTATTTAATTTGACGTATGATAATGTTGTACATATTTTATTTAAAAATAATAGATTTGTTTCTTTTTATGTATGAAAGGTTAGGATGAAGAGCAGGCATTTTTAAATATGGTCCCTCTCCAGAAATGCTCTGAACCCAGTTCTTAGGAGTTCAAATTAGGAAACCATTAGGAGATATTCAAGTGCTTATCTAGTGGAGTACTTTGAAGTAATCTAGTCACCTTATAAAACTTAAATGTATTTATTTTTATCTTAGTAGTATCTAGTCTAATCTGGATGGCCAATGGCTTTGCATTACTCATACTTCTTATCCTTTTCTGTATTCATCTTCATGAGAACTATGAAATAACAATTCTTAAATGTAGACTCCTTCTGGTCTTTGCCCGTTTGCTGATTGATTTTTTTCTTTTCTTGCTGACATAGTCTTCTACTTCTAGTGAAGTCAGGTATACATTAAAGGAATTTCTACGGTCAGTAAATGAACCTTATTTTCTTTAGCAATATTCCCTTTACCTTAAGAAACAACGTACTTGGAAAGTCATTAGTTGCTAAACTAGTAGTAATTGCCTTTTACAACTCACTTTTTCCCCCCAAATACAGTTGATTGGCTAGGAAAATAACAAAAAATTAAGCTCTTAGTTTCAAATTGCTCTAGGTGGATGTATTATAGAAATCCACAAACACTTACCAAAGCATTTTATATTCATATTACCTTAGTGCTGATAGTTTTTGAATGATTGAATCACAGACTCACATTTCACTACCAGCTGTCATTCAGCTTCCATTTAAATATTTTCTGTGTAAGATAAAACTACAGTTCAATCATCTTAATTAATACCTGTGCATTTAAGGTTTTTGTAGATTAATTTCTGCTGTGGTGTGAACATCTTTACTACTCAGTCACTCCCCTTCTCATCTGACAGGTTGGTACCTATAGCTAGCCTAACTGTAGGTGCAGGGACAACTTACAACAAAATATTTTCAGGCATTGTAAAATTCATTACCCTTTTAAAAAGCATATTTTAAAATGTCTAAAAATAGTTTACTGGAGATTCCAGTTGTGGTTTTCCAAGGGTAGGTATTTGTTTTATGGATTAATTTAGCCATTTAAAATGATTTATGTGTTTAACAGTGTGTCATTTTAAATTACCCTTACCTTCTCTTTGCTTCTGTTTTAAGACATTTAAAAAATTAACACGAAATGTGAAAATAAATCTCCAGCTTTTAACTTACTTTATCAAGAACCTTGACTGAATTATTTATTTTAGTCATACTTTTTTGCTGTCATCTCTTCTATTCTCTTTATCCTAGATAATCAGTATTAAGCTTTCTAAATTGATGTACCCTTCTCACAAATTATTTTAATACCTCCTAGTACTTCTCCCATAGAAATTTCTGAGATATCAAAAGTTGTATATTTACAGCACTCCGATCAGGGTATTTCCTTTCCCTACCCTGTTATTAGAGCAGAGCATCATGTTCTTTGCAAATCCCTGCTATGTGTAATTGTGCATGTATTGAAAGATTTTTCAACTTGAGGATGGAACTTTTATTCATTAAATAGTTTAAGAAAACCCTGATATATGCAAGCAACTATAGCTCTTTACATTGGGAATATAAATAGCTACCTTTATAAATAGTATAACATAGGGTCATGTAAAAATATATAACAGGGAATATATTATAAGACTACAGTTTAATTCTGGTGTTTGTAGAATGTGCTAAAGTTAGAGAGCTGAGCAGTTCTCTTGTAAAATATAATAGTATAGTAAGGCCTCCCTATTGCCCAGTATTATGTGGTACTTTTTTTAAAGGATATGCATTTCAGTTGGAATCAGCACAGTTTTTCATCATTAAGTTTTATTCAAACATATAATTCTTGGCTTAATTAGTAATTTTCAATTTATTCAGAATATTTTTAGCTAAAGCAATTATTTATCAATATATTTGCATTAGATATATATGTTCTTTGATACATAACATATTTAAGAATCAACATATACCTTTTCCTTTCACAAACACATTTATATTTTTCCCAACTGATTTCTGCCTGCCTTCCTTCCTACTGTTCACAGCTACAGTATATGCCATTATATTTGTCATAGGTTAGTAGAGAACACAGATGAATAAATAAGTGGTGACAGTAAAAAGAAACCACCAGCTGCCAAGAGGAAGTTTAGCAATTTTTTTAGAAAGGAACATCTGAGTTTGAAAATGGTAGTTTGATAGGGGTAGAAGTATAACCTTTCAGCCAGAGAAGAATGATGGATGTAGGTGATTTCAAGAAACCATTGCTCTCTATGTAGCAAGAAAGGGAAAAACACATGATTTCAAAAGCCTGTATTAAAAAACAAAACAAAAACAAAAACTAAAAACAACAACCATTGAGGAACTATGTCACAAAGAAATTTAAGTGAATTAAGTTCAAAAGAAAGATGGACCCCCTTCCTAGACAAGAAAAAATGGTGGCTGCTTGCATCCCTGGGAACGTTAACTGAGCCTGGAGGCATAATAAGCAAAGGAGCAAGCCTGCTGTAGACTTTCATGGCTCTAGGAGAAACCAGCTGAACTTTTAATAGCCACATGTGAGCTGACGTGACAGATTGGTAGATGAGGTTCTCAGACACAGAAGTAGTTCAGGTCAGATGCCAAATCTCATTAGGACTTTTACTGGGTAAGCAGTGATGAAGATAGTTGAGACTGAGCTAGAGAAAGATGTTAAAGTCTTGCAGTTCTTAGATCCCAAAGCCTTGCTAGAGGAAGAGACCTGTTTCTATCCTCAAGACATTTGAAACTGAAAGTGAACTGGAACTAAATAAAGGGTCAGCTCAGCTCCAACCCAGATAAATTCCTAATAATATTGAAGAGATCCTGTCTTCACTTTAGCTGCGTGACAGAAGAAATGAAGTGCCTTCTCGGGGGGGAAATATTACCTACTTCAATATTTCTTGTTCTTTCATATACAACGTCTGGAAAAAATAAGAACATTGAGAGACATGAAGAAAGGAAAATAGAATCCATAATCAAGAGAAAAAATAGTTGATATAAGCAAATTCACAGATGACCCAGGTATTTGAATTAGCAGACGAGAACTTTTAAAACAACTGTTAATGTTAAAGAATTTAGAGGAAAAGATGGTACTAATTTCATTTGCTTTTTAACAAAAGCTAATTATTAAACTGATATTTAATTACTATAGTTTTATACCTTCATTCACCTTTTTTGTTAAAATCACAATTTAAAAAATACCTTTTGTTAGATTATCCTGTCTTTAATATTTGTTGTTCAGAAGTTGAGGGTAAATTAAGCCAAGCAATTAAATATTTCAGATAAGAATTTTTATTGGAATAATTAAGGTTATCACATATGCTATATAGCCTTAAAGTGCAGAATGAGCATCATTCCCAGGTGGTTTGAATACCAGTAGAATTCTTAAGATGCTACGTTCTGATGAGCCCAAGTTTCTCTGCAGTGGTAGAAATAAAGATTATTCCTGAGTAGACCACACAGAAGAGATCCTACTTTGGTTAGTCCTGTTGCCAAAAGTAGAGTCTAGCACAGGGTCAGAATAGCTTACAAAGCTGAGTCTTCTTTGGGTTCCCAGAATTGGAGGAGTACTGGCCTTCTGTGATAGCATTTGATGATCTGAAGTCCCTTCCACATCTAAGTATGCTTCCCTCTTAATCCACCAACAGGTACAACTGTAACTGCTTTAAGATTGTTTAAGAATCTACCTGTAAGAAAGCAATTTTACTCAACTGCTAAAAAATGTAAAGATGAAATAAAAAAGATCCAAGATCTCCTCATAAGCTATGGTATACTTAAACCTGACTTAAGGATTCTTTTTATACATAACAAGGTAAGCATTATTGTACTTCTATAAGTTTTTTTTTTTTTTTTGGTATTATAAAGGGATAGTGTATTTTATCTAAATCAGATATGTAAAGAGTCTTCAAAAATTTGTCCCCATTTGTTTAATCTTTATATATAGAGTATCTTTGTTACCTAGTATCTATATGAAATCTGATTGAACACTTCATTTCTAAGATCAGCCATTCCACCACAGACTTTTAGGTCCAAGAGATGTTTGAGTCCTAAATATGATGATAAATAAAGACTTGCTCTTTTCTTTTGCAGAGTTCACAATTTAGTGACATTTTCCACCTTTTATTCTAAACTCTTTCTTCTTTGGAAGAATTTGTTTTTTGTTTTAAGGGAAACTACCTCATTTTTTTCCATTTTTCAAAGCAGGGCTAATAAGCAATTCTCCTTGTTGCTAGTTGTCTCTTAGGGGAAAGAAAGGTTTACATATTTTCCAATTATTTTATTTTTTTATGAAAGTCTATATGTGCACCTCGAAATACTTAATGGAAGGAGAGCAGAACCACACTGAAGAAATGTGGAAACCTGGTAGGGAATAAGGAATTAACATTTATTGAGGGCCTACACAATGCCAGGACTTATGCTTGGTGCATTAAACTCCTATAATCCATAGCAACAGTCAAGTGATGCAGACATACCAGTTTTGCAGTTGTTCTCTGAACTGAACTCAGGAAGGTTTAATACTGTGCTCCATGTTCCACAGCTAGTAAATTGTCACAGTGGGATTTGAAACACAGCATGCTTGCAGAGTACAGGTTCTTTACTATCTACTGTGTTGCTTCCCATTTTAATATGTTACATTTATACGGTTCTTTTTCATGTTTCAGAGCTCTTAAAATAACTGAGTTAGACAGCATTATCTCTATATGGGGAGGCGAAGCTCAGAGTGATCAAAATAATTGTTTTATATTTCATAGCAAGTAATAGTGCTTGGGTCAGAACCCTTTTCATTTGGTTTTCTTTCTACTCCCTGTCTTTTTATTCGCTCTTAAGAAAATTTTGTATTAAACTAAGCTGTGGTGGAATATTTATCATCAAAATCTTTGGTCATCTTAAAAAAATAAAAAAGAAAGAAAAACATTAAGAATAGTCAGCCACCTGTTCATGCTGGCATAGAGCTCAACCAAATGATACCTCGAGATCCCGTCCAGCTCTACCATGCTATGATTCCTCAGGATGTTGATGGATAGAGGCTCATCCTGCTAATATAAATAACCCTGTGACCTCTTGATCCAAAGGAGAGTTAGTAATTAAAAGTTGAGTATATACAAGTTAAGAAAAGATCAAAAACAGAAGAAATGATCAGGAAAGGAATACTGATGGAAAAGGTAAAATATGAAGATAGGAACTATGTATTTATAAAAGTGAATACAACTAAAGCGAAAAGTTTTGAGTAAGAGAAAACCTGATAGAAGAATAAAACAAGATTATTGTCTCATGAGTATTTAAAGTCAAATATATAGATATAGATATAGATATAGATATAGATATAGATATAGATATAGATATAGATATCTTGTAAGCCTTGGTTAAGTTTATATTACTTTCCTAACTACTGTAAGATCATCAGTGTAGGCATTTTCTTTGGAGAATGGAAAGTAGTGTTTTGTAATATACTACATTTTATTATTTTTAGACAAAATATCTGAACTTACATTGAGCAAAAACAAGTCCCTCAATGGTCTTCAGTAATTTCAGACACAGTTCAGATCCTGGAGAGTGTGCTGAGAGTATTACACCATGAAAGTAATGTAAGATTATCAAAAGTAAAATTAGGCATTATCTATTATTACACAAGGAAATCACAGACTGAATTAGAACAAGACGTCTGTCTTCAAGCTTTTTTTCCTTAGTACAAATTATTTTTCCGCTTTTTAATTTCTTAATAGTGCTGTTATGCCTCAGATGTTAAAGTGTATTGTTAAACTTCCTCAAATAGCATTGACATATTATCATAAATCTTTTTGGACATTGATTGCCATTCTGGTCTTAGCCTTTTTCTTTTAAACATGCTCACTTTTATCATTCTTTATGTGCTTTTCTGAAAAATATTTGTGCCTTTGCTTAAAATTTAAACATGACAATATTGGCGTCTTTTGTTTTTGTTTTTGTTTTTGTTTTGAAAATTTTTTTCTGCATTAGAAACAAACAATTACATTGCACATAATATGGGAAGTACTATTGCTATTTTGACATCTTGGATTAGATAGTGTTCCTTCTTTTTATGAAGGTTTAACCTGCCAAGACATTCTTTGAATACTGATAATGTTGATGCTCTTGCCAGTAAGGTTATGTTAGAAAGAGGTATTTTTCTTCTTTCATCATCATGTTCCTTGAAAGCATATTGAATAATGAGACAGCCAAAGAGAAATAATTTACAAGTGGATTCAGTGAGTTTATTTAAAGTAGATATTATTTGAAGAAATGATAGAGCCATTCCTTAAGATGAGCACTACAGTTTTCAGCTTTAGTTGTAATAACTGAATTCCTGTGAAGTCCTGCTGTATATATTTTCATTTCTAAAGCAGTTATGTCCCATAATTAGAAGTTTTTCTCATAGTACTCTCTGAAATCAAGTTAGCATTTTTAGCTATTTCATATGTATGTGAGTAATTTTATAGATTACTAGTTCAAAACATAATGTTAAATGTGTGATTTAAAATGAGATACTTTCATACTTAATACTTGTTGATTTTTGTGAACACGTTCTTTTACCAAAAATATCATTTGTGGTTTTAAAATTGTTTTGAATTGAATTTTGTCTTTATAGTTAGATGTCTGCTCATATTGCAAAAGCTGAATTTGGGTATCATTGATATAAGAAGGTTTTAACTGGTACAAAAGAGAGAGAAGTTATTGAAGGCATGACTTTCCCCATTTCCCACCTCCATGTCACATGAGTGTTAAGGCTTATTGGAATCAGTTTATTTATTTTTGAAGTCTGGAAGAATGATGGTGACACGGCTTTGAAGAGTTGAATATCTCCAGTTTTAGTCAATCTGGGAAGAGGCAGGGCTTTAGCCAGAAACAGAAACCCAGAAAACTAGCCATGGAGATTTGATAGTGAATGTGGTGGCACCCTCTCTTGACATAGTTTTCTGGGTCTGTAGGAGGGTAGGTACTCTTTTGTGGTGGTAGCCAAAGATTTTCTTTTTTGCAGGGTGGAGGAGGGGTAAACAAGAATGAGAAAGAAGAGAGGGATACATTTATGGTATTATAAATTGAAGATAAATAAGTGGTAATTTATAATCTGATCCCCTACATTCATGATATTCTCTTTGTTCATCTTATTCTTATCTGCATCTTTTAGCCTTTTACTCCAATATTTTTTAATGTTCATTCCAGTTTTGTTTCTGCTGTGCTGTGAGTAATGGAAGAAAAGTCTTTTGTCCACGATTGGACCAATGTTAAAGGATTGTAGAGGCAGTTTAGTCAAAGAGAAATTCCAATTTAGGACTGTGGTTCAAAAGCTTTTTCTTTAGGAAGAAATTATTCTAGTTCTAACCTTGAGTTTGAGTGGGTTTTGTTTTTGTTTCTTTTTTAATTAACAAAGGTGGATGTCCCTTCAGATAGATTTCAAAGTTAGCTTGGGACTGATTATTAGTCATGATTGTTTTTTGTTTTGTTTTGTTTTGTTTTTTTTGCTATGCGCAAATTAATAACTACATTTTTTAAATGGTTCTCATGTTTTCTTTGTTATTTTAATTTCTTTTCACCTAACTTCTATGAAGTATTATATAGTAGAGAGAAGAAACATTCAAAAATCAAATTTTAGTATATCTGATTTCTGAGTTTGATGTTTATTTACACTATTAAAGGACTCTGAAGTCTTTTCTTTTTTCCCAGCAAGACTTAGTTACTCTTCCACTTTTTTCATAGCATTTTCTGCATATTTCTATTATGTCATTTTAAATTTATTGACAATGATTTACATTCTGTCTCCCTTTCTCAACAAGCCTCTCTTTGGAAGTGAGAGTTGCATCTTACCTGTATTCTCTTTAATACATACTCCGTGCACAGCACAGAGTAGAATACTAAATGAATTAGATAGTGCTAAAATCAAAATATATAAATTTATATAGCACCAGTTTTGAACAACTCTGACCTCTTTCAAACTTTCTTCATAATATTAATTTATAAAATCAATCCTTTTGTTTTAAAGATTCATCCTTTTGGATTCCCTAGTAACCTCAGATTTTTACAGAGTATATTCTCACTTATATTCATATATACTACTATAGTTTGTTTTCTTGTCTGGCCTCTAAGTCACCAATAACGTCTTCATTAGAACTTATCAGGAAATATATAAAGAATGTGTGGATAGCATAATGGAAGGAAACACTTGACAGGGACACATCTCTAAGAGCCATCAGTTTAATATATTTTGTTTCTACTAACTTGAATAGAACCGTGTAATTATTCCTTTACAGATCCTCTAACCAAATACATTTTATATACTTACTATTTATCCTTATACATTTTTGTAGTCCAACAAAATAGATTTCTCTGCGGATCAGTAATACCCAGAGAATTTGCACAAATCTAGCCTTTTGAGCTTAGAGCAATAGAAGCTGATTAAATGATCTCTTTAAGACCTGTTTCAACTCTAAAACTCTTATTTTTAAGGATATGTGCATATATATATATCTTGGGCAATTCCATATCTTTCTTACAAACTGGAATTTCATATTTCTGTCACTTAGTGGTTCTAATGAGATGATATATCAAATTATAAAATACTAGAAGGTATAAGGATTCTCAAATCTTTACACCTGGAAAGGACCACTGAAAATCTTTTTTGTCATGCCTCAAATCTTGTAGCAAATAGAGTATTTTTATTCTGGTCTTGTCTCATTTTATCTTCTTGTGACCCCAAGAGTTTGGGTGGATTGAGTAATAACTTAAATTTGAATATAGCGGAGGGGAAACTAAAGTTTACATCTCTTAAGTTTAATGCAACTTTTATTCTCCTTTGCTATGGCTTCTTCACAGCTGCTGGACACAGAGCTTTGAGTAGGTGCTATAGGACAATTATTTGATGGCCTACACTCTGAAAAAGCTTACAGTGTAAGCGAGGAGGTAAATGTGAAAGTGTATGCACATTTAAATAGATGAAAATAATAATGAAAACTTGTTGAGTGATTGTTGAATGATATTGATAAATACTATAGAATTTGAGAGGTGGAAACATTTACTTCAGGCTAAAATAGTCAGGGAGGAAGGATTCATGGTGGATGTGTTCTGAGAGCCTTTGCTCTCAGAATAAGACCACCCCTCTCTCCTCCATACCTCCATCTGCAGGTGTCAGATGTGATTTCCAAAACTCTTAAAATCATGCAAGACCTTAAAAGTCAGAACCTAGTATGAGCCCTAATCTCATGTTTTTATTCCTGTTTTATGTCAATCAACACAAGAAACCTGGATCTATCAAATCAACCATATTACTCTGGAGTCTTATACAAATCATTGCTTTTTTTAACTCTGTCTCTCATATATCTTCATCTTTTAAAATGCCCCATTTCATGGTCAATCAAGTAAAATCTGTCCTTAGCCTTTTCTTTGATCACCTTCTTTCTCTTACTGCAACTTGGCTCTCCCTGAGAACTTTGTATCCCCTGCAGCCCTTTCAGATGGTGACAAATTTTTCTCACCTACTTCTCACATCATTGTGCCTCATTGCAACTTCCATACCATTCCTTCTCCTCTTCATCTAAAAATATCACTTAACTTTGAATCTGGCTCTTTAGACTCCTAGAGCACTATCACTCTGGTGAATTCAGTATTTCTATAGGTAGTCTTTCTAGATTCTCAGATCTTTTACACCTCTTCAGTGATTTTATTCTCCGCCCTGCCTCAGCCATTAATTCCTGTGGCTAAACCTTAGACCTTGTCATTGCCCCAAACTGCACCTCCTTCATAATTTCAAGTTAAGTATTCCACCCTCTGCCACCACCTCCTCCTGTCTCTCCAGCTTACTCCCTGCAACAATCCTTATTAGACTCCGTTGGACCTGTGATCCTTGCTTGACCCTTCTGCCTTTTTGTCCCCAATGTTCTCAGTTCTCTGCTTCCCCTGCTTAAATTATATGGCCCATGATTATCATTCTTTCCTTGGGCATTCCTTTAATTTCTTTCTCCTCCCTCAACTGTACTTGTTTGACTAACAAAATCCTGGTTAAATTCATTTCTGTCTTCTTAGTGCCTGAACCAATATAGCTAAATGTAGCTGGAAAAACATACCCCTCCTGATTAGTACGACTTTAAATTCATGATCCCTAATCTTAGTGCTTCCTGGTATTTGTGTTTCTCTAGTCCATTTTCTCTCCTGGTCTCCTACATCAGTGCTTTAAACAAACTTTAATATGCATTCAGATCACCTGAGATCTTGTTAAAAATGCAGATTCTCAGTAGATCAGGGAGGGCCTGAGATTCTACATATCCGACAAATCTCCAGGTGATGCAGTTGTTGCTGGTCCATGAACCCTTTGGAGGGACTCAGAAAGTCACAGAAGAGGGAGCACTGACTTTGGCCATTTCTCATGTCAGTGTTATTGATTCAGTACACTAGGAACAAACTATAAAAGTGATCTTACCTAGGACCCCTCGCACCCAGGTGGGTACATCATAGAAGGATTCTATTACAGTAGACTTTGGCAATGTTAATAAATAGATCAGGATCGTTCTAGGTAGAGAAATCGTATGAACTTAAAAGATGAAGATATGAAAGTGCAGAGTACACTTAGGGTCAGTGAATAAGTCGATTTAGGTGAGCAGGGATTTTATATAAAGGAACAGAAGAAGATAAATCTTGAAAGAGAATTTGAGGCTAGGTTATAAAGGCTTATAATGCTAGGCTTAATCTTTTTTTTTTTTTTTTTTTTTAAATAGAAAACCAGAAGTAAACAAGTGATTTGATGGAGGTATTACCTCTGATAATTAGTTTGGTAGTGGTATACAGGGAAGAATTATAGGAGGCTGTAAGCAGTGACACTAGTTAGGTTGTATGTTTCTAGGAATTGAACCTTTGCTTTTAGGTTGTTGGCATATAATTGTTCATATAGTCTCACGATTTTTTTTATACCTTCTATGGCATTAGTTGTAGCATCTCTTCTTTCATTTCTAATTTTATTTGTCTTTTTTTTTGTAGTCTAGCTAAGGGTTTGTCAGTTGTTTCTTTTCAAAAAAACCAGCTCTTACTTTTGTTGATATTTTTCCATTTATTTTCTATTTTATTTATTTACGCTCTGCACTAATCTTTATTTCCCTCTTTGAGGTATATAGTTAGGTTGTTTCACATCTTTTTTAGTGTAGGTGTTTATTGCTATGAACTTCGCTGTTTTGCTGATTCTCCTAAGTTTTGGTATGTTATATTTTCATTTTCGTTTATCTTGAAATATTTTCTAATTTTCTTTTTTCTTCTTTGACCCAATGGTTGTTCAAGAGTGTGTTATTTAATTTCCACATATTGTGAATTTTCTAGTTTTTCTTTTGCTCTTGATTTCTAGTTCCATTCCATTGTGGTCAGAAAAAATACTTGGTATGTTTGTCTTAAATTTGTTAAGACTTGTTTTGTGACCTAATATGATCTATCCTGGGGAAGGATCCATGTGAGCTTGAGAAGAATGTGTATTTTGCTACTGTAGAGGGGAGATCGCTATATGTATGTTAGGTCTATTTGATTTATAGTATTGTTCCAGTCCTCTGATTCCTTATTGATCTTCTGTGTGGATTTTCTCTCCATTATTGGTCTTGATCTGGAAAGAGAACAGCTTGAGAACCATGTGGTGAATGGAGTTGCATTGCAGAAGAGATGGATGGGGTAGCTTCATTTAGAATGTGTTAGGGAGAGGTAAGAGCAAGTATGGAAAAAAGCCTCATGGAAAACAAAATGTAATAGATGAGGTGTTCTATTCAGCAATAACAGCTTGACTTAAAAATAACCTTTTCTGTAAAGTTAAATATGGGAGGAAGTAACGATTGCCTCAGTGTTCCAAGAAGAGCTTTCTGTAAACAGTCTTGAGAAGTATGGGTAATCTGAAGGAAGTTATTAAGCTCTGGTTAGGTTCAAAAAGGATTTTCAGAGGAGGTGGCCTTAGAACTGGTTCTTGAGAAAGACTAGGTGGGCAAAGGTATTCAAAGCCCTTGCAAGGTCAAAGAGTCATCAGAGGTCAGAGAAGGCTGAAAGTAATGTAGGAAAATAGGAGATGAGGCTGGAAAGATTGCTTGGGTCTACATTCTAAAGCACCTCTTGTGACTTTCATGGTAATGTGGACTTCTTACCAGGTGGTCAAAGGGAACAAATTAAGGAGTTTCAGTAGGAGACTAACAGAATAAGATAATTCTCATGACAGTTGGAGGATGGGCCAAATTATGTTTAGTAATGTAATTGAAGAAGCTGGTTCGATAGTCCAGGTAGTTGCACAGAACATGGAGAGAGTCTAAATGAGAAAAACATTTCCGATGTAGGTAAGACAAGGTTTGATTAGCAATTGGAAATAATCTTTCTAGTTTTAAAGATCACAAAGAATGAATATCTGTATTCTCCCTTTGAAAGTTATGCAAAGATTAACTATGTTTTTAAATTTTTATTTACTTCTTTGAATAAATCATAGCTTTACATGGTTCAAAAACCAAAAATTATGAAAAGGTAGAGTGAAAAAATTACTCTGTCTCTCATCTGCCTAGTGTTTATAAGCAACCCCTCCCCTCAAAGGTAAAGTTGCTAATTTCTTTGTAACTTTCAGGGGGAAATAATTATGCACATACTATTTGAAAAAAAGGAATAAAATAAAATAAACATTTAAGCAAAGTAAGGATAAGAGATATTAAATTCGAAATTGTGCTGAATTTATTTTACCAAGACAGAATTCTTTTTTAAAGTCTAAGATTACTTAGCATGAATCGAGTCATGTTAATACTTATTATTTAATAGAACGTGATGTTCTTTAACAGTAGTATTGCTATTGTACTGGAATAATTCATAATTTACACTGAATTTAAAACATTTAGCACCGTCTTAGTGATAAGCATCTATAGCTAATATTGTCATATTGCCAGAGAGGAAGAAAATTGCCTTTTCCTATATTGTTTGTGCCACTGCTTTTTTTTGATCCGGAGTCAGTACAAATACAAATCCAGGAGAGGAAAGCAATTGATACAGATTAGTTATATCAACCTAGAAGACTTTGGAAATAGTTAAAACTTCTAACTTTTAAGAAATTTAAATGTGAACTTCTTAGTACATCTGTGCATATAATTTGCATGAAAACTTAGGTTGTTCTCTAGGCCATTGTATGCTTTTTTTTCCATATTAATGAAAGAGTCTCTTTTGCTCAGATAGTCTTGTTAGCATTACATTTTTTAATTGTTCATCATCTGTTTGCAACCTCCTTTTTTCCATTATCACAAATTGCCTTCACAATTGAGGTTTACTAATTAAATACTGAGTATTCTCATCTAATTTCATTTCCTTCAAATAGCATGTCATTGAAGTAGGAACAGCAGCAAGATATATTTGGCTAACTTCAATCAATTTCATGGTGTGCATGTAATAATATATTTTTGATTGAGGTGTTTTTTGCTATGTCATCATACTGACTAGAGTCGGATTCTTACTTGGCACATTTAGATGTGCCGACTTTGTGTGACCTAGATAGAAAACATATGGGGGTATGTGTGTGTATTTTTAGCACATGTTAAGCTTTTGGCCTAAGGGCAAAATATGTGAAAAACTTCAGGAAGTGAAAAGAAAATCTCTTTTAGAAATTAATATAGGATTGATTAAATGATGGGGAAAGCACACTAAAAACTAGATGCTATAGAAAATGTTGTATTTAAAAATTCAGTTTCTTCTAGATTCTTAATTTTTAATTACCACATTTTATTGTATAGTTCTTTAATAATAGATCCTGTTTTGAAAATGAATCTTCATTGCCTAATAGTGAAGATTTACTTTTTTGGCAGACCTCTTCATCATTTATTGCTAACCCAACTGTAACTAGTTTAGAAAATACTTCCAAATTAGCCCCTTTAGATCTGATAAAGTAATTGCTTGGTGTGAAATAATGCTCCAGAACTATTAGCAGTATTTACTTAAAAACATTTTTTTCACATTTAATAGTTCTCATATTTTACAGCTTTTTAAGAACCTATTTCCTCAAGTGATCTTTTTATAATTCTGTATGCTAGCTATTCAGCAGGTCAGGCAGTGAAATAGCATCTTTGCATTATTTAACAAAGATTTATATCTTAGGCATCACCTGAGGCATCATTCTAATACAAACTGAACAATATATTTACATAATACAGGCTTTATAACTGTATACAGTGCAGGCATTTTGAAAACTAAGTTTTCTTGAAATATTTTCTTTACAACTTTATTCCAAGTATATTTTATATATATGTATGTCAGTATCAGAGCTAGCATAGCTTTAAAGAGATATATTTTTTGTGAATTTAAGTTTTTATTGCTCAACTTTTTTGTTAAAAGTAACATGATATGGAAAGTATGAAGCAAGAGACATTTCACTCCAGTACAGTTTCAGATTATTCAGAACTTTACCTCTTTTCTATTATTTTAAATATTATCCCTTAAATCATTGCCTCTTGGCTGGCTCAGAGTAACAGCCATCATAACAGAAGCCAACAATCATTATCCTTTTTGTACACACTCACAAACACATGCACACAGGAAATGCAAAGATGACAATCTGGCGGTTCCTTGAAAAATAAACAGTTACTATATTACCCAGCATCTCCACTCCTTGGTATATACCCAAGAAAAATGAACATGTATGTCCAAACAAAAACTTGTACACGAATACTCATAACAGCATCATACATTAGAGCCAAAAAGTGGGAACAGCACAAATGTTCATTATCTGGTGAAAGGATAATTCAAATGTATATCCATGCAATGGAATCTTATTTAGCCATTAAAAAAGGAATGAAGTACTGGTACAACATGAGTAAACCTTGACACATTATGCTAAATGAAAGAAGTCACTCACAAAAGACTGTGTGCTGTATAATTCCATTTATATGAAATACCCAAGGTAGGCAAATTTATATAGACAGAAAGTAATTTAGTGATTACCTACGGTGTAGGTGGGCAGAAGTGGGGAGTGACTGCTAATGGGTACAGAGTTTCTTTTTTGGAGTGATGAAATTGTTCCAAAATTAGATTGTGGTAATACTTGTACAACTTGGTAAATATACTAAAAACCATTGAATTGTACACTTAAAGTAGGTGAATTGTAATGGTGTATGAATTATACTTCAATAAAATTACTATATTTTTTTTAAAAGAAAAAGTTGCTTTAGATTTCCTAATGTAAAGTAGTAGACAAGACATAATATCTAACCTGTGTAGTGGTATGGCAACCAGCAGTCTCAGTCTTTAAAGACAAAGAGTTAAGTTTTCAACTCCACTAGACTGACTTTTCTCTAGAAAAATGTATTCCTTTGTTCATTCCTTCAACAAATTAGTGTTTATTGGGCCCTCTGGGTACCTGATAGTATTCTTGGTACCAGGGACTCAATCATGTTCCTGATTCTTTTCTTTTTCTTCAAATGCAGTCAGTCATTATGTCACATCAAGTTTATTTCATATCCTTTAGTCTCTCCGTGTCCTCTTTCCCTCTTACCAATGTGTTTGGTTCTGTTACCTAGTCCAGTGATACTCAGCCACAGTGTTAATATTAATAAAATACCAAAATTTGCAAATGTTTTACCTTAAAAAAATTAAAGGAATAATCCTGTAAATATCACTTATACTGACTTGCATTCCATTGTATTTTTGTGAGTGAAAGAGAAAGCAGTAGCATTACAGCTAGTGTGCCAGGAATTACACATAATCTTCATTACCTTTGAGAATATTTTGAGAAAGTGAACTTCATCCATTTTGTATATCCTCAGTAAAAGTTGAGAATCTGAGTTGGAGTAATATAATCACATTTTTAAAAAACCTATGCTGCTCTAGCTTCAGTTCTCACTAAAGCATCCTTACCAGAGATCTTTTTTTTTAACTGAAATACATTTGACTTGAAACATTATGTAAATTTAAGATGTACATGTTAATTTGATACATTTACATGTTGTATATGATTACTACTGTAGTAATAATTAGTACTGATCACATTATGTAATTATCATTTCTTTATAGTGGTCAGAAAAATTATGTTCTAGTCCATTAGCAACTTCGATGATTATAATACAGTATTGTCTATATTCGCTATACTATGCATTAGCTCTCTAGGACTATAGCTACTACTCGTTGCAAGGTCGTGCCACTAAATGACATCTGCCTTATTTCCTTATCCCCCACCCCCTATTAACTATTTTACTCTGTTTCTACCTGTTTGTTTTAGATTCCACACATGAGTGGTATCATACAGTATTTCTTTCTCTGACTTACCTCACCAGAATAATGTCCTCAGGGTCCAAAGATCTCTTTCTAACATCCATATCTGATCATGGCATTCTCCCAGTGAGATTTCTGCAGTGGTTCTACATTGCATATAAGAGAAACTGTAAACTTCTTTGCGTGATATACTAGGTTACTCACGATCTTGCCCCTTTTTATTTGTACAGCTTCATCTCCAGCAAGGCGTATGCTCTGTGCTTCCATGCTTTTGCCCATGATTTGTGAGTGGGCAAAAATCTCTCCGCACATGCAACTGCTCTGTGAAGTAGACTTAGGTTTCTTCTATAAGTTCCCACTGTGTTTTGTAATAGCAGTTTTCATAATACATTATAATTATTTTAATATCTTATTTTCTTTTTATATTTTTATAAATATAAGAACTCAGTTCTCCTTAGGAACTAGAACTTTGTCCTTTTATTTTTCTGTTCCCAGCTTTTAGCATAGAATCTGGTACAAAGTAGATGTTCAATAAATATTTGATGAATAAATTCAAAATGAGTTTCTCCAAAAAATTAATGTGGCCAAAATATTTATATATTATAATATGTGATGAAATTAAGGATTAAAAATACTGATGTGACTCTACATCCCATTTTTCCTAGAGCACTTCCAGTTTTAAATAGTCTATTGTATTGTCCTTTAAGTGTAAATGTAATTACCAAAACATAACTTTTTGTTTGGAAATGTATACGTTGAACCTATATCTTAATTTTAATTATTTGCAATTTACTTTTAAATTTTGATTTCATGTACTTAATGTCCTTTTTCTATTTCAGATAACTTTCAAAGCAATACTGAAAAATTATTTAAATCAATGTCTTTTCACTTACAGCACGTAACCTTTCTACATTACAAAAACAAACAAACAAACAGGAGCTTACTCAACCTCCAGCCATTGAATCTACAAACCTACTTGTTTGTATACCTATTCTTTCACTGCTTCCTTTTCAAGTGTGTCATTGTAAGTCCTTCTCTTGATCCACACCTGCCTCTAGTTATCACTCTATATGCTTTGACTTTACAGTCTGACTTTCTGAGTTGTATAGGTTCACTTTTTATGTTCTCTCTGTAGTCACTCTTCAATCACTGAAATTTGACTTTGGTTACCTTACCTCCCTAGAACTGTCCTCACCTTCCTGATGGCTAAATCCTGTGGCCACATATCTTTTCCTCTTGGTTTCTTGATATTGGTCACTTTTGGCTACTACTTCTTAAAAACTCCCTTGGTCTGTTGTGCCACACTGTCCTGCAGGCTTCCTGCTTCTGTGGCCACTCCTTTATGATCTTTTTTTCCCCTCTGCCTGCTCCTTGAATGCTGATGTTTTCTTTCAGGCCCTTTACACATTTTTCTCAGGATTTAGGAGGTGCTAAGTGAATTTTTGTTGAATGAACAAATGTGTCTGTATTGATGGTTTCTCAAGAGATTTGACTATAATTGAACCTTGTTAACTGAAGAAATTGCAATATATCATACCTGATCATGCACTTCACAGCCGAACTTTGGTCCATGACTCTCTTAAACTATTACATACTTGCAGTGAAAAAAAAATGCAAGCTCATTATTCAGCTTTTAAGTTTGTGAGGTTCAGGTAGCTTTTTGTAAGTTCTGTGTATATGAAAGGTAATTACAAAGGTAATTTTAAAGAGCATGCATTGTCCCCAAATTTTATACCAGTTCGACTATTTACAGAAATTTTATAGCATAGCTGTTAGTCTTTATAATAATACTTTACTTCGAGTAAAAATTTAATTTAAATATACTCTGAAGTATGTACTCTGAAGTTTAAAAGAAAAGAGAGAATTAATATTTAATGAAACTGTTTTATTCCAGGCACTGACCTTTGTGTTTGCCTACATTATATATTTTCATCTTCCAACAACTCCAGGAGATAACTATTCTCAGTCATCTTACAGACAGGAGAAAACAGGTTAAGGGAAGTGAAATAGATTGTACACTGCAACACATACAGCCACTAAAATTCAGAACCAGAGCTCTCTCAGACTTTGTATGCATCTCTTTTCATGCATCTCTTCTAAATGATACTGAAAATATAAACTAGGGATGAATGCTAAATATAGAAATAAATGGTATTAGTACTTGAGTGAATATAAATTGTGTTAAAAGTTGTTTGTGCCGTTTTTTCCCCTAGGCAGTTATATGGCATAAAACTAGAGTATCAGATCATAAGATGGCTCTCATGTCCGTTCTGGGGACTGCTGTTATGGGAAATATGGAATCATTTCAGTACCACTCTGAAGAATCTCAGGTACGCAACAAAAATGTTCTTGAAAAATTCTAATTTACCAGTGAAACTGTTAAGTTATTTCCCTTTTAGGGGGTTTGGGGTGGCAAGAGCTTTTTTCTTTTTAACATTTATATCAGAGATGTGTATAAGGTAAAAAAGAAGATACATACAGAGCTTATATTAAACCTGTCTCCCCAGTCTACTTCTCTTTTTATCTATTCTGCTTGTTGTTTTTAATTTTAGATATTGTATTTACATTAACTCTGTTGATGATTTTTAATTTAGGATCTCATCTGTTTACTTTCCACTATGAAGGAGAAGAAGTTGGGCTCTCTTACCTTTGTTTTCTCTTTCTCATTCTACACATACTCCAGCTTCTTTTTCTTGATCTGTCAACTTCAGACAGTCCTCTTGAGTCACTATAATATTAGCTGTAGTTATTAACACTCCCACTCTTACTAGCCCTTTCCTCTCTCAATCATGTCAGTTCTACTTTTATGTTATCAAGTTTAATAACCTGATTTTTCAGATAAGCATTTTTTAAACCTTCCATTTTTTGTTTGAAGATTGATTCTACAAATTGAAAATTTGTATGAAGTTTATATTACTACAACTATGAATAACCTTCATTGCAAACCCAAGTATTGTGCTAGGGTTACATTTCCTCTCTAAGTATCCAATGTTATGTCTCTGTGTCTTACAGATGAGGATACCTCTATTGTCCCAATTAAATGAATCTTTGTTTTCTCCCATCAGTTGCTCAAAATTTGTCATGTTTGTCATGCTTTATATATAGACTATCTTACGTAACTTTTTGCTTTTTCTAGATTTTCCAAAAGATTTTCTTTTTTAAGTGAAGAAATTTTCTTTATCACGACAGCAATAAAATCCAGCTCTTTTAGTTATTCTAGCTGTAATTGCTAATCCATTTATTTCATTCCATTCTTTTTGAACTCACTGTTCCTAGAACCCACTTATTTCTTATTTGGATTGATTGCATTATGCACAACTCATCCTGGGATTTCTTTTCATAGGAGTACTGGTTATTTCCACTATGTCTTGTATCCAATGTCTTCCTTTCTTGATATTCATTCTCATTTTTTTGATAGTCATCTTTTAAGTGACTTCCACAGAAAGGAAACATGAGACTTTATTTTGCACTTTCTCATATTGGTAGTCTGGTAGACATAGAATTCTAGATTGAAAAGTAATTTTTCTTCAAAACTTGAAGACATTGAGTATCTTTGATCATCTATTGTTGCTGATGGGAAGATTAATGCATTCCAATTTTTTCTAGGCAGTATGTTTTTTTCTTTCTGAAAGTTCTTAGCATCTTTCCTTCATCATTGTTCTTAAATTTTACAAGGATGTGGGTAGATGTTTGTCTTTTATTATTCATTTGTTTATTACTCAGAGCACCTTTTGAATTTGAAGACTCATTTCTTTTTCAGCTCTGGGTTATATACCTCCATCTGTCATCACTTTGATAATTTTTCTGTTTTTTAGTGAAGCTCCATATTGTTGATAAGAACCTCCTCTTATTTTTCTCTTGCTTTTCTCAAGTGTTTCATCTTTTTGTTTTTCCTATAAGTTTCAGAGATCTCTCTGATTCGTTTATCTGTTCTGCTGACTTTTTTTTTTTAAGTTTTACGTTTAATTTCCAAGAGAATTTCAAAATTGTATTGCTTTTTCATGACTTCTTATTGTTTTATGGATACAAAATCTTGAATCTCTCTGAAGATACTAAATTTTTGTTTCCGTTTTTTAATTTGTTCCTTAAATTATCTCTTTATCTTAGGAGGTCAGTTTTGTTTTGCTTTTCAGGTCTTTTTTCTCCAAGTCTCTCATTCTCTTGCTATCTTCCACCACCACCCACCTCCCCGAATTGGAAGTGTAATTGGAAACTTGGTGTTTGTGGCTGGGCTTTTTGACTGTCAGGCACCACTTGAGTGTTAAGTAATCAAAATCCTGGTCCTAGAGTTGAGGAGAATCAAGTGCCATTATGAGATGAGGACTTACTCTGCAACCCAGGGGTAATTCATTTTATCTCTCTCCCGCCCCTCCATTCCCTTCCTTTGCTCGCTTGCTCGCACTCGCTCGCGCGCGCGCGCGCTCTCTCTCTCTCTCTCTCTCTCTCTCTCTCTCTCTCTCCTCTCTCTCTCTCTCTCTCTCTCTCTCTCTCTCTCTCTCCCCTCTCTCTTCCTCTCCCTCCTTCTCTTTCTCTTTCTCTCTCTCTCTCTTTCTTTCTCTCTCTCCCTCTCTCTCCCCCTTTCTCCCCCCTTCCCTCCTTCCCTCTCTCTTTTTCTAGCACAAAATTAAATTGTAATTACTTCATGACAGATTGTCCTTATTCATTTTCTTAATGGAAGAGCCTTTTTGATTATTGTTCCTGTTTGTCTGCTTACTTTAAACGTGAAGGCTCTCTGTTCTACTGGACAGTTGTTTTCTCTCTTCTTCCCTTTTTTCTTAATTTGTTGAAATCTCTTTTCACCATTCCATGCTTTCTGGGCTTGTAAGGAGACTTGTCCTATATCAGAGTTTCTTTGACCCCTTCTTATTTCTGGCCAAAGGCAATCTTAAGTTGTTTGCCACCTGCTAGAGTTTGCCCCTCTTACTCCATTTTTATTCCTTTTCCATACCTTTGAGTTGTAAAACTTAGCTACCAAGGCCTCTTCACTGGACTGGGATGGCAGATAGATAGGCCATTTGGAACCTTGGATGTGGAGAATCTTTATATATCTCTTCTCATTTTGAGGGTCTTTTTTTTTTTTTTCAATAGGGTCACCATGTGGGAAGAATCTTCTAATTATGAATGGCGTGATATCATTTGTTAGGAGTTTCCCAGTGTGGCTTTGTTGGCTTGATGGAACTTCTTCAGTTTCGTTTTTTGTTTTTGTTTTTCAACATCTTTCTCTCTTTGATATTTTTATCTTTGCAGTACACCATGCTGAGTCTGGGTGAATTCTTCACTATTTTCTGATTTTTATTCCCCAAACTATATATTCTATGTATTTTATTTCTAGGATTCAGAGTTTATTCATTTTCTTCTAAACTTGGTTTATAGCTACTAGTTTTGATTTCTTGCTGGGTTGTTTAAAAATGGATGTTATTTTTCTTTACTCTTTTAACCTATGGTATACATACTAATTTTAAGGTCCTTTTCAAATTACTCTATCATTTCTGCTTTCCTGAGAGAATATTCTCTCATTCTCTGCTATTTTATATGCTTTGAAATTTTAATTTGTAAAATCACCTAGAATGCAGATTTATTGTTTTTGTTTTGATTTTCCTCTCCCTCTCCATAGTTTGGCATATACTTCCTCATTTCCAGCTGCAGTTCAAAATCACCTGTTATATTAGTTTATGCCTTTCATCCTTCCAAGATTTTAGAGACCCCTTTTTCTAGCAGACTTGGCTTAGCCTTATTCTTGATTTTGGAGTTCTCTATGTGCTTTCTTGTGACCCTTGTAAGCAGCTCCAAATAGTGGTCACAATATTTTTAAGGAGTTGGGGGGTACTGGGGTGGGAGGAGCAGGGGTAGCTCAGTCACCCATTTCAAATGGAAAGACTGATTTTAATTCCCTGTGTCCATACCAGAATTTAATTTCCAACTAATGTAGCTGTTGTCTGATCCTAGAGCACACAGGGCTTTTGACTTCAGCCATCGCACCCTGTTATGTTTTGCACACATAACATCTTTATGTTTGTCTTTTTAGAAAATGGTTAGCTCTTTCAAAATTTGTGTTAAAACTAATTTTATCTATCACTGCTATCTATTTGCAGTTGGGATGGGGAAGAAGGGAATTTCTACATGACTTATTCCACTATCCTTACCAAAAAAAACTTAAGTTATTACTTTAGAAACATAACTCCATGGTGTTCTAGAGGTTTATTGAAAGGCTCATGTTAGGAGACCAGTCAAAGTTACTTCAGCAGAATCGGAGTAGAAGAGAGGAGATATCAGTTTGAGAGATTGGGTAGGTAACAGGACTCTTTATCATAGTAAAGTAATATAGGAGGAACCAATTGAATAACAAGGTAGAAGTGGAATGAAATATTTTATTAAGTTTTGAAGGTAGTGGGATTAAGAAGATTTTTGTGACAGCTAATTAAAGATAGTAAGCATTTAAGGGTGAAAGAAATAGGGGCTATACATCTATATCTTAGCATTACTGGTATATGTGTATGTGTATGAAATGACTCAGAGAGAGTAGAGAATAAGAAAAAAAGGCCTGATGGTGGAATTCAGGGGGGCTATAATCACTTATAGGAGGTAAGCAAAGGAAGAGAAACCAGTAAACCAGATCAAAGAGGAAGTGTTAGATAAGAAGTAGAAAAAAAACAAAACAGAAGACTGAAAGAGTGTCATGCTTGCCAACAAAGAGAGTTGCCATTGGTGTCAGGGTCTGCAGAGTCTCAAAAAAGAGAAGGGGACTGAATGTCCATTGGAGTTGGTCATTGAGGAAGAAGCCAGATTATAGGGGAGCTGGAGATGAAAGGAAGGAGAGAGGGGCCCATAGTCGAAAAGCAAAAAGGGGAGAAGTTTTTGTTTATATTGTCTTTGATTTTTGTTTTGCTTTTTAGGTTGAGAAATACTTGGGTACAGAATCTTGTAAGGTCTAATTTTTTATTTTGTACTGATTTGGTCTCTTATAGACATTCTGTTTCCTTGAATTAGCCTGATTTTTTTACTTTTTATAGCATTTTACAAGACTTTGCTGTTTGATTTTACTTATTTATATAACTTAAAAATAGATTTTTTTAGTTCCTAAGGTTATCCTAAGCCATCTTTAAAACTGCAGTAGTTTTAAAGTAATACTAATTATTCAGTGGCCAAACAAAATAGTGTGAAAGGAAAACACTAGCAATATTACCAATTTCTTCTTAATTTTATTCTCCATAATTACCTAATTGGGGCAGATTTTTGGTTTTTTAACAAGCCCAGTAAGTCTTTCAGAGACTAACCAAGCTCCTCTGATGCTTAGCAGGTACTTTAAGAAGGCTCTCATGTTTCTTGGTGAATTATATAACCATTTATAAATGCTGTGAAGTTTTACAGTTAATTAAGTAGTATCATTTTGTAATGGATTATCCAGCTTTATTAATTTACTTTTTAAAATTGGCACAACTTGGCACTGTGACAATAATGCACTTAGCGTTCTAAAATTGGTAACACATCTCCTTAAACACTTATTTCCAAGGGCAGGAATAGCCACAGACATAGGTGTCAGCCTACAGGCTGTGTTATTAAGGAGCCTCGTGTTTTCTGCTTAAGTAAAAATAGCAGCCCCACTGATTCTCACTTCTAAACCTAAGCTAAAATTTTACTATTAGCGTTTTTTTTAACAGATTAATAATACATCTGGTTCCACTTGTTTCAGATAAGAGATTATAGGCCTATATTTTAAATAATTTGACCAAGATCAAATAGATAGTAGTGAAGCTGGGATTTAAGTTATGTCAATTTGGCTCTAACCTGTATTCTTAACAATTCTGTATATTACCTTTAAAGGTAAAAGTAGGAGCATTTTCCTTGCCCTCTGTTCCCTCAATTTCTCTCTTTTCACACATTTGTAAATGGAAAGGGAATGCATTAAAATAATTGATTTGCTTCTCTAAGCAAAAATAAAGTCAAAGGACAACACTACAATCAGGAAGAGATTTTTGTCAATGAAGAAGAGATTTTTAACTCAGAAATGAAAACCCAGTCAAATTGGCTTTAGAGCATACTCAGAATAAGGATAGGAACAACCACTTCTTTAAGGAAAAGGTGGCTTAGAAGAAAAAGACAAACAGCCAGAGGAAAGTCACAATATGAGGAGAGAAAAATTTAGGAGATAGAAGATAAAGTCGAGCAGAGAGCAGTGTTTATGCC